>NW_028277176.1:10449166-10776944 GCF_051122295.1 Plectrocnemia conspersa
GCAGATTTAATGTCTCCAAAAGTATGGAAATAATTCGCCGTCGCAATCTAGTCGGCCTTTGTGAGATGAATCTCGGTCTCCCGCCTTGGTGCCTTATTCCTGCTGAGGCTTTCGAGGAAATTCTTCGGACGCGGAATTTCTGCACGCCAAGCGATTATAAGTGAGAAAGCAGTTAGCGAAAGTTTCCAGAAGAGAAGAACTACGTAAGCGCTAATAGTATTCCGCCGCGGCGGAAAGTTCCCTTTCACAATTTTCGCGCAGTGAAAACTTAAAGGTGCCAGTCAGGAATTACCGGGACAAATAACGCGCGAACGAAAAACACACCAAAAAGTATTCGGTCGACTTTGCAAATTGACGATAGTGGTGCCAAAGACGAACAATCGATTGGCGAAGAGATAAGATAAAAACTGCCACGTCAGCAAAGTTTTAAAACGTTGTTTTGGAGAAAATTCATATTTTTATATATGAAAAAGTAGTAACTCTCTAAGTCTTGTTTGAAGTAACCTTGATATGACCTTTACGTAACCTTGTGTTACTCTAAGTATGAGTCGTATAGTGATTGCTTTTTGATGCTCAGGCAAGAAACGCATGTAAATGAGCGTATTTCTGTATGAATGGGACTTTCATGCAACATCAAAATAAACGCATCATATGTATCGTTGCTTAAGGAAGTAAAAGCAAATTGCTTATATGACAAATAAATTAAATATATATATATTAAATATCTAGTTTAAAAATTATAGGAACAACTATGAACATAAATATATTTTTAACTAATTCTAGTGGTATGTCTGATTCAGACAAATACCTCTTCATGATGTTTGAAAAGCTAAAGTAGATATTGCTCATTTTTCGTAAGCTCCTTAACTTTAGAGTACTGCGTTCAATTTTTAATGTATATTTCATTGATCATTAATATATGTTTTCCTAGCTATATTTAGATATAATATTTTGTCATATAGTTGCCCCATTTTTATTTAATTCTTGATTTATCACATCCAATATATTATAATGTAATTCTACTTTATCATAAATATTTTCACATGTGCTTCCACAATTTTTATTATGTATATGCATCAGTTTCAAACATTTAAAAGTAGTAGATACAAATCAAGCTTCATAAATTTAAATATATTCTTTAGAGAGTTTAAACTTTTTTAATGCGTCAAGCAGCATTTATGAATTATGTATTTTTTTCTGAATGTGTTAATCCTTCTGAATATGGTCCAAAGACGCAAAAGACAGTGAAACAGTTTGTGAATAATCTAGAAGTAATTTATTTGTTAAAAAAATGTTGCATTTATTATTTAGATGCATTTGTGTATTTTTTAGTTTTTATGAACATGTTTTGGGTCAGTAAATGGTGCAAGTTCCAACACAGTTTTCCAATTAATTTCCGCATATTGTTTTTTAAGGAATACATTTTTGAAATTTTCTCTAGAATTATTTGTAAAGAAAAATGCAAAACTATGATTTCTAATTTTTCGAGAAATATAAGGTTTCTCAAAAATTGTTATGAAATTGTTATTAAAATTATATGGAAGGAAAGCAATTGAGAATCTAACAATCGATCAATCGACAATCGACAACTCGCTGTAAAAAATTAATTCAGAATCATTTAATAAACCATTTTCATAATTTAAAATTTAATATATAATATAGTTGATTTAAAATATTGTTTATAAACGTTAATAAAATTTACAGTTTCCGTTGTTATCGTGTATTTCAATTTAACTTAAGTCAAACGCAATTAACTAAAAATATATAGCGGAAAATATGCAGTGCTAGCAAAAACTAATTATAAAAAATAACTACTTCGTTTTGTTACAAAACACTCTATTAAATATTGAAAACGTACAGCTGTTTTAATTAATTAATTTATCGAAGAAACGTCTACTAGGAGATCATTGTAAAAATACTGAAATAATTAAAATAACACGCAATTGTATTCATAAATATTTTTCATTCGATAGATATAGAAACAATATTTTATATGTATATGTAACAGATATAGCTTATTTTTAATAAATAAATGCAGTAGAAAGATTGAACAATGAAAGGTATTGCACTGTCATTTTTTAAATTATTATGGCAGAGTGCAATTTATCTTGACAATACACTTGCTCTACAAAAGACGAGCATTACGTCAATGCTATGGATTACAATGAAATTTTCTTTGATTTTGTACCGTCGGGACAAATCTCCCCGGTCTGACTCCAAACGAAGTATTTGTTTAGTCAGACAATTTGCACGCTGTAAATAAAAAAATAAAACAAATATCTATCCGGTATAATGAATGGGCCGAGTCACTGAGGAGTTTAAGAAAATGTTGAAATATATTATTTATTTTTTTATATATTTAAAAAAAAAGTATAATTAAAATTACTTATTAGGCGTAATTTTTTCAATAATAACTGCATAATTTTAACAAAATTACGAAAGAAAAAAAAGTTTCAAAAAAAAGTTTCAATAATAACTGCATAATTTTAACAAAATTACGAAAGAAAACTTTGAAATAACGCAAAAACGTATTAAAATGTGTAACAATAGTTTTATTACAAAGATAAGGCAACTGAATTTATGTAAAAAGTTATGGGTTGATTTACTTTTTTTAGGTGTATCTGTTTTAATGATACCTCTTAAATGTGCAGTACTCAGTGAAAATTAAAATCCTTGTTTTTATGGTTATTTTTTACATAATAAATGTACGAAGATATTAGCTTTCTAATCAATGTTTTTGTAGTAATTTTAATTAGTCTAAGTAATGCTGTTAAATTTATCTCTTTGAGTGTTAAATTAAATTTAGGGTTAGGCAAAGATATGCAATGTCAATTATGATGTTTAATATGTAGTGCCTGATATATATTTACTATTAAAAAAAATATTATATGTAGATAAAACAGCTCTGAACAATTGCAGGTCCTAAACCAATAGCGAATATATATCAAAAATCTTTAAAAAAAATAATAAACATTTCGAGAGCTATAAAATCAGAATAAATTATAATAACATAGTCAATTATATTTACGATACGTAAAAACTTGTCATTGCTTCTCCAAATTGAGCAGGGCAGTAATGTATAATTAAAATCCAGCGTTAAATATTTGGGTTTACATCTGGACTAAAAGCTTAAAATTAATAAACACAATTTGGAACTTTGCTCTAAAAGGCTTGCTGTTATTGCAACCCTTAAAGCAATATTGAATAGAAAGAGCGCACCGCAAAAAACATATTTTTTATCACAACCGAAAATATAAAAAACTTAAGTTAGTTTAGAAGCATCTCATTTATTAACTAATGCAGTAAAGCAATTTACCAATAGTAAAATAATTAAGTGATGTTTGCTTGTTGTATCCGTAAATATATGTTCAAGGAAAATATATTTATTTTAATTTATCAGCCTTTCAGCGAGAATAGTTGCTAGAAAGGTTCAGCACATTGTGAGTTACATCAATAGGCAATAAATAGTCAGTAGTTACAAACTTTTTCGACTTATAACGCTCTGACTAAATACAAATTTGCCGAAAGCGCACTATGAAAAATTACAATAAGTGCAGTTTGAAAAATCGTGAACATTTTGTATAATTGAAATAGTAGTAGTAAGTAACCATTTTTAGATTATTTTGCAAACAATTGATTTGCACCACATTTAATTGAAAATTTAAACATTTAACTTATGAAATTTTTGTGATAGAAACTCCTTTGTAAGTCAATGCTGGTTTTAAATAACCGAATTATTACATTACACAACTACAGATCAAAATATTATTCATAAACATTAACAAGGTACAATCTGAAGGTAAATCAACTAAAATGTGTTACATTTGATTAAGGCTTAGATGGGAAAAATAGAAGGATTTTTAAAAATGTATGGTATTTAAAGCCATTGATTGTTCATTGCATTATTTACTAGCAGGTACAATATTGGATATATCTCAATTTATCACGTGTTATTGAATCAGTTGTGTCATTGGTTTACTTTACTCACTCTCGTAGATTCAACCGTCGTAGGTTCCGTGATTTTTATCAGATTATCGTGACTTATCTCTACAATATGGCGGTTCTATGCGGTAAAGTTTTAATGAGATTTTTTTGAACCCAGAAAAACGAAAACGAAAAAATCTGCCCTTAGACTATTATTGAAATTTTTTTTTAAATTGTTTCAAAAATGTAGACAGATTTGGAAGAAATAGCGTTTTTTGGAAACTCTCTTTAATTTTGATTCCTGAACCCCTAAGTATAAATTATTGACTTTTTAGGGAAAAAGTTTGCCGACCCCTAATTTAGAGGCTAAAGAAGATATATCAACGGTTCAGGATCTTCATTATGTACTAAAATTAGCACTTAAAGAATTGTTTTGTTTTCTCATCCACTAAAAATATTTTTTTTTAGGTTTTTCCTCCTAAAATTGTTACTACCAACTTTCTATTTTATATATGTATATACACATATTGATAGCAGCGATTTAAGTTATTAGAAAAATAACTAATAAGGCCGTTCGAAAAACCGAAGTTGCGCTGTTAACTGTTGCGATTTTAACTTTACTAAATTAGAAGTAAAGTTAAAATCGCAACATTAATAAAATTTTTTTTGTAACAGAAAGTTTGTATCTGAAAAGTTAATACTAAAAAAATTAGGATGACAGATTAAATTATACATTAAGATATTTAGATCAAGCCAACTGACCGTTGTGAAATTTTTTGGTTTAGTGCTATTATATACAAGGTGGCCAACAAGTCGCAAACTGGTTTGTTTACCTTATAATTTTTGAAATATTGAATAACTTAACTTTTTTAAATAATCATTTTTTGTAAATCAATTAGCGATAATTATATAAGTAGGTGATCTCTATTTTCTGCGTCGCAAAAAACTACTCTTTTCTCTGCATTTTCCATGACCTTCGTTACTATAATATTTAGGACTTTATTGGCTTGTTTATGTAGACACGCATTTTCAAGTATCTCCAAATAAAAAAATCAGGTGCTAGTAAATCCTGAAAGTCTTGTGACCAATAAAAGTCCGCATTTTTTGAAATAACTCTTCTCTAAAAGTTGTGCACAACAGGTCAATTGAAGCTCAAGCAGTGTGCGCAGTTGCGCCATCTTTCTGAGTGTTAGCAATAGCTGGCACCATAGATTTTTCAATCATTGTAATGGACACAGTATGACCAAAGTTATTAGCAAATATGTCTAATTGTGGATGGCACTGATGCTTATGTACTCCTCTTAGATTCTTTGGACCCCAAAGTCTGCATTTTTGTTTATTGACAAACCCACTAAAATGAAAACGAACTTCATTGCTCATGATAAGTATGTGAATACAATTATTATTTTCACTGTTTATTGTAAATTGTGGAGCTTAAAAAAATACTCAAGGTGCTTGTCTGGATCTAATGGATTTAATTCGTTTACTAATTTGATTTTGTGAAATAAAGGTGCAGATCGTTCTTCAAAATTCTTTGCAGTGATATTCTGGACAACCCAAGCTGTGATGAACATCGCTTGGTTGATGTTGTTGCATTTTCAGCAACACTATCCTTTTCCTGTTCAATCGTGGCTGCAATTTGAATTGCTTGCAGCTTTCCTGTTTAGGGCAAGTTCGTAACTGATTATTGTGCTCGAAAACATTGAATATTCTCCTAATAGCAATCGCAATGGATAGTTTGCAATATTAAAATAATTTCGATATGCCCATTGAGTTTCAACAATTGATTGTTGTTTTGTAAAAAAATATTACGACTACTTTTCTACGTTGCTTCGTAGTGAAACTTTCCATGATTATTTGTTAGGCTTCATTTTAAATTATTATTCGAAAAAAAAACAAATTAAAGTTACTTAACTAATAAGCTATAAATTGAGGACACTGATTTGCGACTTCTGAACCACCACTGCTGTTGTTAAGTTATTCCGCGCTGGTCATTTGATATTAATATGATAGATTGCAAAATCATGACATAACCCAATTATCAATTACACAACCGCGGACAACTCATCGTTACGCAAACAATCAAACATTAGCCCGGTAAGTTATACAGATTAATTATTGTCGGTAGCAAATCCTATCTAAATTTCAACGTGAGCTAGCGTACACATCAGGTGTGTTTGTAGTTCACCTGTATAATATATTCAGCCAATAAAGTTGGTCGCATAAGAGCGCAGCTCTGCAGATGCGCTCTTGTGCAACTTGGCTTCGATCTCGCCAACTGCTTAAATTAATTTAAGGGCATATTTAATAATTTAAGCTGACATGGCGCGATCGAGCCGAAGGTCTAAAGTTGTGCGAAATATGACCGGGTGGCACTTTTCGAACGGGTCGCTACCGTTATCTCCAATGGAGAAATATGGCCGATAGTTTAAAATATTTTGTTACGTGCAGCGTGCATTGAACAAAATCTAATATAGTAGCTCGGTAGTAGAATGTGAACCTATAAATTATAAGTTCAGATTGATTTTTTGCAAATGTATTATCTTATATTATAACCCAAACACAATAGAAGTTGAAAAAACTCCACTAATGTTTATATAGGATTTAAACAAAGTTCTTTTGGCTATAAATTGCCTATGAATAAATATTTATTTGTGAGCTCTTTTGATACCAAAACAATTTTTTTATTGATTAAACATTACACATAGCAATTACCGTTTTATAAAGCTAGGTATTCATTAAAAAATCTTACATAAAAGTTTAATTTTATAACTTGGCTAAGGAACAAATCACCAGTTAAATAAATTGACATTGACTAAATACGCGTCTGTGTCCGTATACTAAATAGGTACTTGTGTAAACGTTCAGCAGCTTTATCGACCAAAGAGACAATCAAAACGACTAAGCAGTGTCATCCCGCCGGTTGATAATCACTGTCAGGATGCAAACAGAAATCCCCATGGCGATTTTGACATTATTGCGGTTCTTGCACGTGACAGGGGCGCGATTGTCGGAGTCGCGGCGGGGCGCCGTCACAATGGACGCTTATTACGCGATAGACACACACATACATACATTCACGTTATATTTTTTCTGGCGCAAACAATAAAATAAATCTAGAGGAATAATATTTTACATCTGGATTCGGGATCGATCTGGGAAAATAAATTCCAGCGGTCTCCTTTTATTCGATGGTCGTTCTTTGTCTTTAGTTTGTTTGGAATTATGTAATAATTAAAAAAGTGTATAGAATATACATATATTAAGTAGAATTAGTGAAATTGCCTGTTAAATAAAATATAATTTGATAATTACGCTTTGTTTTGCAATTATTAGTCATTACAAAATGATTCGGATTCGCTGTAGAGATGGCTACCTTTCAGCATTGCCAACTGTCACATTGTTACATTTGCCAGATTTCCTTCCCCAGTGGAATTCTTTTATAGTTAAGGCTGGAGTATAAAGGATTATGATTTAACACTCACATCGCTATAGTTTACGATAAATTCAGTGTCTATATCATTCAAATAACTTTCGTGCATTATCCAATCTGTCTCTTTCTTTTATAATAACTCTTTTTCAGAACGATATAAGACTCTTACTGGAGTACCTCAAGGATCCAATTTGGGTCCATTGTTGTTTTTATTGTTCATTAATGACATAGAAACAGCAATAGAGCATTCAGATTTTTTATTATATGCAGATGACTTGAAAATTTACAAGAAAATGCGTTCGATTTCTGATTCCCTCGACCTACAGGAGGATCTCAACTCTATATGGAAATGGGCTTGCTATAACCAATTGCCTTTCAGTGTAAAGAAATGTCACACAATTTCATTTTCAAGGTCATTAACGCCGGCAAAATATTCATACCATCTAGGCGGATATTTTCTGGAAAGGTTTTCTTCAACTAAGGATTTAGGAGTGACTTTCGAAGAACGTTGGAAATTTAGCCAGCACATTGCAGAGACTCATAGCAAATCCTTATAAATGCTCGGTTTTATCTTGAGAAATGCGCGTTACTTCAGGAATACTTTAGTATTGCGCACTCTTTATGATACTCTAGTCCGCAGCATACTAGAAACTAGCTCCATCATTTGGATCCCAGGCGTAATGAATCAATATAATGAATTGAAGCTGGAAAAAGTACAACGTAAATTTCTTCGATATTTATACTTGAAGGAATACGGGTATTATCCGTTCTTGTTTCCCAGTGCTTTTATTTTGGGAGCCCTGGGATACGTTTCTTTGTCGACTCGCAGAAGTGTTTATGTAATTAAACACTTCTGGAAATTGCTCAAAGGCATCGTAAACAATCCTTCAGTGCTCGATCAGCTTCAAATGTGGGCTCCTGAAGGTGGTTATAGTTCTCGGTAGCGTGCACTATTCTTGACTGTAAAGTCTAGAACTGGAGCACTTTTTTTTTTTTTTTTTTTTTTTTTTAAATGTTTATTTCAAAAATAATTTAGTTTTATACAAGTTATAAATTACATGTTTCTGGCTTTTAGCCATTATCATGTTTACAAGCGAAATTACAATAGTTTAAATAAAAATAGAGGCAACAATATGCAATATTTAATAAGTAAAATTTAAGGAGAAAATACTAAAACCTTTATACAATAAGAAAAAGAAAATAAAATAAATAAAATATAAGATACATAATTAAAAATAACACTTACGAACTGGGGCTATTGAAGTCGTGGTTACAGATTTGCTATCAAAGCATTATGTGCTTAGGCATTTTATGTTTATACTTGAAATTTAGTGTGTCTTTGTCATAGTTACCAATTTTTGCAATTAATTTATTATTATGTTCACGCGAGATATTTTTGTAATAATTTATCGTATTAGTAATAATGTGATTTTTAATTGTAGGTATAGAATATCGAGTGTGGAGTTTCTTTAAATTAGTATAATATGGGGTGTTATAAATTATTTTTACAGCTTTATTTTGAATTACTTGTAACTTATTAAAATTATTTTTACACGTATTACTCCACACTGGGCAAGCGTATGTTAATATCGGTCGTATTAATTGTTTATATAATAAAATTTTGTTTTTAATCGTCAACGCGCTTTTTCTGTTAAAAATGGGTCTCAGAGCTGAAATGGCGGCAAGCCCTTTAGACCGTACTTCTTTTATATGCTTTGTATATTTTAATTTAGAATCTAAGTGAAGACCCAGATACCTAACACTCGTTTTCCATTCAATGTTTTTGCCCTGCTCGGTTTTTAAAGGCGGAGGCAACGGTTGCCGGCGCATCGTAAAAATGATTGCCTCAGTTTTATCATCGTTTATTTTTATTTTCCACTTTTTTAAATGTTTATTTAAGTTATGCAAAGATTTTTGTAGTTTTGTTGCTATTGGTTTAAGACCATATGAACTAGTTAAAACGGCCGTATCGTCCGCGTAAATAGAGAGACTGGTGTTTTTTAAAATTGGAATATCGTTTGTATATATTATATAAAGATACGGCCCAAGTATGCTCCCCTGAGGAACCCCAGCTGGTATTTTACGCGGTGTCGAATTATCGTTATTTAAAGAGACGACATAGCTTCGATCTTGGAGGTATGATCGGATAATTTGTATCAGATAGTGTGGGGTTTTGTACTTATCTAGTTTGTATACTAGCCCTTCATGCCACACAGTATCAAATGCCTTCTCTACGTCTAACATTAAAAATCCTGTGCTTTTTTTCCTGTTAAAATTCGCAGAAATGTGCTCCGTGAGTCTATTAAGTTGATGCGTTGTTGAGTGTCCTTCGCGGAAGCCAAATTGTTCGTCAATGATTTTACTATTTAGACACTCTTTTAAACGTGATAAGATAATCTTTTCAAATAATTTACTTAGGGACGGTAGTAAGCTAATCGGTCGGTAATTTAATGGGATGCTATCAGCTTTACCGGGTTTTTTTATCGGAATTATTTTTGCAACTTTCCAAATACCTGGAAAATACCCAATAGATAAGCAAAAGTTAAATATGTTAGTTAGGAAATGAAAGCATTTAAATGGAAAGTTTTGTATTAAGATGTTATCTAATCGGTCAATTCCCGGAGCTTTATTATTTTTAAGTGATTTTGCAATGTTATAAATTTCGAACGGGGTAATTTCGTTAATAGTTTTCTTATCTATTCTAGTTTTATCAAGTCTTTGAATTGAACGATCAACTTTACTCTGGGTTTTTAGATGCGTATAATTTTGCGTTAGCACATAGGATGTAGAGAATGCATTAGCTAATACCTCAGTTTTTTGTATGTTCGAGGTTACTATGTCGTCTCCATTTTTTAACGGCGGAATGTCTGAATATTTATTTTTAATTGATTTAGCGATTTTCCATAATGAGTTATCTGCTGGATTTAGTTTTTTCAGTTTACGCGACCATGAATCATTTTTAATTATTTGGATTTTAACGCGGATATCACTGGTTAATTTATTTAATAAAGTTTTAAGTTGGGGTGATCTATTTTTTTGCCATTGCTTTTTAATTCTGTTTTTGATTTTTATATATTCGATAATTTCTGGAGTTAATTTTACTTTATTTGGTATATTTTTACGCGTCGGTATAAATGATAGTTTACCCTGCTCGATTAAATTTGTAAAAAAATTAATATCATCGTCAATTTGCCTGGTGTTTTGTAAAGTGTATATCTGTGGAGCGCCGTGTAGACGACATTCAATGAAACTTCTAAAACCTTTCCAGTCAGCTCTTCCGTAGTCAAAAAATATTTCAGGGATGACCTCAACATCGCCTTCCAGAGCAAAAAACACAGGAAGATGATCCGAAGATAGAGCTTGGATGCAGTGCATCCCCGAAATTGGCGTAAAACCTTTGACTAATGCGAAATCAAGAGTTGATGGAGACATGTTATTAAAAGGATAGTGTGTGTGTGAATTTGGAAAGTGAATATCCGTGTCAGTATCGTGCAAGTAGTTAAAGAGCATGGTACCGGATCGATTGGTACTAGAACAATTCCAGTGCGAGTGCCTGGCGTTGAAATCTCCGCTTAATATAACAGAGCTTCCAAGTCCAAGCACAGCATCTAGATCACTCTGCAACAATTCGTCTCCGGGTGAGTTGTATGCGGCAGCAATTGTGATGATTTTATTATTATTATTATTAATTTGGATCGCGACAGATTCTAAGTTAATTACGTCGGGATTTATACGCGCGTGTTTTATAGATTTTTTAATAAAAATCGCAACCCCGCCACCTGGCCTTGAGAGTCGGTCTCTCCGGAGGCAAACAAAGTTCGGCAAAGATATTTTAACGTGAGGTTTAAGATACGTCTCGGTAACTATGACAATGTCAATTTTATACTCACTGATCAATAGCTCCAGCTCGCCAGTTTTGTGTCGAATTCCACGTGAATTCCACGTTAGCAAATTCAATTTCTTCTTAGAAGAGGACATCAAGGTACTCTACCATCATGATGGCTATCTCCATTTTGCTCGCACACTTGCCAGCTTTGACCCGAATCTCCTGAAGTACGAGGAGCATCTTCCGTAGATCCGAGGACGACATGGGGGCATCCTCTGCGCCGGTGTTTGGTGCTGCTGTCGGCTCTGGTTGTGATCTTTGAGCCTGTTTGAGATTAGCGGCCGCAGCTGAGAAGTTCTTAGCCGGTTGGGATGGTCGGAGTGCGGGAAAATGCTCCTGAACTAAGTTAAATGTCGGGCCAGGTGCAGCCGGGGCGACAGCCGCGACGGTAGCTGGCCTTTGATGTCTCCTCTGAGTCTGGACAAGATACTCCTTCCTGCGAGGGCAGTCCTTGAAGTTGGCCGGATGATCTCCTTCGCATCCGATGCATTTCGCTGGTGTCTCACGATCCGTTTTCGAGCAGTCAGCGGTTGCGTGGCTGCCGGTACATTTGACGCATCGTGGGGTTCGGTGGCAGTTTTTGGCTGCGTGTCCATAAAGCTGACATCTGAAACATTGGGTTAAATGTCCATTGTTACGCTTATACCTTTCTAGAATGGCCTTGGCGAAACAAACGTACCGGATGTTTTTGATTGCAGCTGTCTTGGTATCCGAAGAGAACTGAACCAGGTAGAGGCGAGAACCTCCTAGTACCTCCGTCTTTCGCAGTCGCCAAATCGGCGGCTAAGAAAGCTTACCGCATCTACGCTGCCGAAGCGAAGGCGCGTGGATCTGGACGCATTGACTCAGACACCCCAAAGGACGACCCATTCAGAGCGACCAAGAAGGCGCTAAGAAAAGCGACAAATAATTATAAGTACCTTATCAGAAACTCAAAGAGGAACCACTGGAGGGAATTCGTCACAAACGAAAGCTCAAACAATGTATGGGGTCGCCACTACCGCATAGTCAAAATGTCAGACAGATCCGCCACTTCCATGTCAGGAATCGTCGACAAGAACGGCATCTGCGCTATAGATTCAAAAGTAGCGGCCGAGAACATACTCGAAGCTCTACTACCGATGGATCCGCCTTCCGAGGACACTCCTCGACAAGCGGAAATAAGAGCAAACTCAGCGGCGCCGGAGCCCGCACGTTCGACCTCACAACCTTTCTCGCGTACAGAGATTGAGCAGGCCCTCGGCAGACTACGCGCCAGGTCTAGCCCCGGGCTGGATTGCATAACGAGCGACCTCATCCGAAAGGCGTGGCCGACCGCGGCCCCGATTTTTGAGATCGTCTTCAACGATCTTATTTCAAAAGGCATCTTTCCGGGCTGCTGGAAGCCCGGTAAGATGATAATACTGGCGAAGCCGGGGAGTAAGAACAAGAACGAGCCTAAGGCGTACAGACCGATCACCCTTCTCCCGGCGATAGGCAAGCTGTTCGAAAAACTGCTGGTGGAGAGACTTGAGAGCCACTTCAGAATGAATAAACCACTGTCAAGCAGACAGTTCGGCTTTCGCCCAGGAAAAAGCACAGACGACGCGTTACAATACGCCAAAACGACAGTCGACACCCTTCCCGGCAAGCATGTGGTAGGAGTACTTCTGGATATATCGGGAGCTTTTGATCACGCCTGGTGGCCCGGAATAATCGACAAGCTGAGGAAGCGAGGAGTCCCTTCCGACCTCACCAAAACTATCTCGTCTTACTTTAAGGATAGACGAGTGGTGATCGACGCAGGCGGAAGCCTAGTCTGGAAGACCCTAGAGAGAGGATGCCCGCAGGGCTCGGTCCTCGGACCGATGCTGTGGAATGTCCAGTTCGACGACGTCCTGGAGACCCCTCTGCCCCACCACTGCGACCTCATTGCGTACGCCGACGATCTGTTGCTCTTAGTGAGCGCCGATAGCCGAACCGGCCTAGAAATTAAGACCGAGACAGCACTGTCTACCCTGCTCGCCTGGGGCAAGGAGAATAAACTCTCTTTTGCCCCCCACAAGACACAAGCTGTGCTGCTGAGAGGATCCTTGGACCCAAAGAGACCCCCCCAAATATGCATGAACGGACACAAAATTAAATTCGAACTAAAAGCCCGCTATCTGGGGATGATAATATCCAGGAACTTTGACCCATGCGTTCACCTGAGAATGGCAGGAATGAAAAGTAGAAATGCAATGTGCAGGCTGCATCGCCTAGGCGGAAAACACTGGGGCCTTAACTTCAGGGCGAAGGTGATAATGTACAAAGCCATTTTCGTCTCGATAATCACGTACGCGGCAAGTGCGTGGGCCGAAAGATCTTCCCGCGGACTACCGAACACCATCCTGCTGAGAACTCAGACGTCGCCGCTGAGGCTCCTCACGTCGTCCTACAATACAGCTCCGATTTCGGCAATGTGCGTGATGGCCGGCGTCGAACCCATCGATTTAACTGCCCAGATGAGAGCCGCGGTCCACCACCTCGGAAGAGGCCGCTCGGCCTCAATAGCGGGCAAGAGGCTCTTCCCTCCAGTGGGAGAGCCTAGCCCAAGTGCCGCTCTGATGACTATCCGGCGCGTCACTCGCGCTGCGGTGCTAGAAGAGTGGCAAAAACGCTGGAACGAGTCCGCAACGGGACTACTGACCAAAAAGTTCCTCCCCCTGATCTCAGGGAGACTCGAGCTCAGGTGGTTCCGTTGTGGATTCCACACCTCACAGTTCATGACCGGCCACGGAGCTTTCCGGGCCTATCATGAACGTTTTTGTTTAAGAGACCGCTCCGACTGCCCCTGCGGCCACGAACTACAGACGTCCGAACACATACTATGGGACTGCCCAATGATGGACGAGGAGAGAGCAGTCCTACACTCCAACCTCGAAATCGAGGGCGATGGCCCTCCACAACACAGACATCTCGTGGCCACGAAGGGAAATCTTCTGGCGTTCGAGAGATACTGCGCCGCATATGGCGCCCGCACAGACGTCCGTCCTCAATAGGACCACCTATTAGCCCCTTAAGGGCCACCCGCGAGCTCTCTTCTCTCATCGGAGTGAGCTAGGCAGCAGGAAAAAAAAAATTAAAAAGAGGAAATAAACAAAACAAGCACAAAGGATGAGTTGATGAAATAAATATTTTTCTTTCCAGGATGCGTAAAATCATTTCTCTCCCGTAGAGACCCCAGGTACGCGGAGCGCGACTGCCCGCATACCTTCCCTCCCCCCACATCCCCTATCCAACCTCCGTCTCCAAAAAAGATAGTGATGCCGGAGACCATCAGTAGATAAATCGCGACGGTCTACCCGTCCAGGTCGTTCACGTGACGACCTAGGAAGGAGGCCTGGTCTAGCGCCTGTATGCGCAGTATGCAGGCGCGAAAGCCAGGCTAGGTACATCCGGTCGCTCATGGGCCGAAACTCCTGAGCCTGATGCGACCGTGGAAGGAGGGCGTGGGCCCATGGACCTTCCACCTCCGTCTTTGTCTTCATTGTCGTCACTTTGACGACATTGAGTCCTTGCCTTTGGAGGTCAGCAGCTATGTCTTGAGTTGGAACTTCTGGTAGTCCTTTCAGGACAGACTTTACTGTCTTGTCCTCGTCAGTGGTGAAGGTATGAAATGGGCGATGCCCCCTCAATCCTTCCATTAGTAAGGCTCGTTGCTCGAGCGAAGAACACTGGACGGACACGTTGCCCTTTCCAGTGTAACGCAACGTGAAGTTGCTGGATTTGGTGACGGATTTAATAAGGTCCGTCGTTTGAAGATGTGAGCCCGTGACCTCCATAATCACAGGCGGAACTCTGCTTGATTTGCTTCCTAATACCTCGGGAAGCTTTTCGAACCTGTTTTGGCTCGGGGTTGGTCCGGGGCTCCTGGACTCAGTGGATGGTCTGGCAGTTTTTTTCGGAAGTTGCCATTCCGAATCTTGACTGGGGTTAAGGAACGCCTTAATCGTCCCCACAGAACGCTTACGCGTCTGCGCCTTTTTCATGGCGCTGTTGTTTGGTAGGCAGTGAGCAAAATTGTTCAGCGGCGCAGCTGGCAGGTCCGAGTGTGTACAGCAGCGCGGTCTACGTACAGAGCACGAGGTGCGTCCGTACACCGCGAAGGCACAAAGCGGAATGAACTGGAGCACTTGCCAACTCTTCTCTGGCTAAGGCTATTCATCTGCTCAATTCTGTCCATAGAAATATTGACATTTTCTCTTGCACATATGGAGTTTTGGTTCAGTTCGTATGGGTGACAATGCACACCTGTTGAGGTGATTTGCGTCTGTTGTTTTGTCTTGTTTTTTGTGTTTTTGCTTATATTCTTTGAGTGTGTGTGTGTAGTTGTACGTATGTAAAGTTGTATGTGTGCATACTGTATGATTATATGTATTATGATGTATTTATGCTTTTGACTATCGTGACGCATTGGGTTTGCCTGTCAGGTCACGATGGTTGTAATTTTAGTAAATAAATAAATAAATAAATAATATGTGTCATAGACAAACAGGGCAATGTTGGTGGCAGAAACATAGTTTTACAATACCAACAACCAATCAAAAGGTGCGGTCGTCACATGCGATAAAATGCATGTTCACGTATAAGATCTAAAAAGAAATATCCTTTTAGATTATTTATACAGATGCTGGATATATTTGCGTATTTACTATGGACGATAAAATATCAAGATTAGAAAAAAGCAATAACAAAAGTTGACGTACATATTTTATAAGAAGGCTTAGCTAGAAAAATAGCTAAACTTAATATTAAAAGAAGGTAAAAAGTAAAATAACATTTCATCAAACCGAAGCACAAGTTGCTCTATTATATGAAGACATGTATTTGTTTATATTAATAATAGTTTCTTCTTAAAAAATCTTAATGCAGCTGTCGTTCACATCGATAATTAGTAATAATATAAAGTTATATTATATAGACAAAATGATGGGTGACTATAGCGCAAATTTTAAATACGTCTCTGTCCAGTTTATCAAACAAATCGGTTCAATTTGTTTTGAAATTAATTCATTTACATAATGGAGTTACCAAAGGCCAGAAAGGGGAGCTAGCGGGCGACGCTATGTGGAGGGCGAAGAAAAAGGGCATCCCTAAAATATTTATAAGGAAATAAAAGGTAACAAATAACGGCGTTCCGACGCAGGCCAAGAAACAAGTAATATCGCTCGTTTACTAAATTCATACCATAAATAAAATGAAATCGCCCGGCTATTAGGGTAATAGAAAAGAGAGGCTCGTACTGCGAAATGTATACGCCATACCGGAGAGATATGCTCCCAGGGACAGGGGCGAAGAACTGCGAGCAGCGACCCGAAAAACCACAATCGGAATTTTGATTCAACTAATTAAAAAATATTTTTAAATTGCCTAATTGCTAAATATTGCTGATGAGCTTCAAAAAGTGAAAATATTTAAGACATAAAACCTTTATAACATCCATTTATTTATTTATCAACACCATAGATAAGCATTTGATAAGCACGGGATTAGAATTTTTAATTAAAACCTTGCTCTTTTTTTAGCAACAAATATGCTACAGTTTTGAATGTTTCTAAAAAATTTTATCGACTGTTCTTCTTATTCTGGTGTCATGTCCGATTATAGACATTGACGACGATCTTATTGGTAAGTTTCAAGCATCTTTACCGGTATTTGGTCCATAAGCGTATGCTTCGCAGTCAAGACATCATCTTTCTTTCGATTCATTTTCAATTTTTGAGGTACACAGAAGCTCATATTTTAACCTCAAATCTGAAATACTCCATCTTACTCCGTTTGATGGTTGAAAAAGTTCGATCGCGTCCTGTCATTATGAGATTTTTTAGTTCATGGAACTTTGAGAATACGCCAGACATAGCACTTTACGAATTTAATTCTGATCTGAAGATGTAAGTGCTTGTTTGTGAGACCAGTATTAAATTCTAGCAATTTTGCTGTGAACTTTAATAACTTTGTCCTTCACACAACAACCCAAGTACGAGAATAGGTCAACAAGTCCTCACATAACAATTGAAAAACACACTTTTTTGGGTTGATTCATTTTTATTTCTCAACATAGTCTTCTTTTAGCTCGATACACTTCGCCCAGCGCTTTTTAAAATTTTTGAAGCCATCCAAAAAGTAAGATTCTGGAAGGTCCTCAAAATAGGCTTTTATTTCGGCGATGACATCTTCGTTCGACATGAGTCTTTTTCCGGCAAGTCATTTCTTCATGTTTAGAAACAGGAAAAAGTCGATGGTGAATACAGTGGACGCGGCAGCAATTTGAAGTGTAATTAATATATTTTCGCCTTTGAAACTGCATAAATGCGAAGAGCACTTTTTTCTTAGGAAAATGTTAACGTATATTCTCGATTTTTTCACTTAACCGGTCGCTAATTCCCAAAACACACGCGTTAGAGCGCCACAGTGACGTCACAATGACGTTTCACGCCGGCGCCGAAATCAGTTCCACAAATACTCACAGGCATCGCTTCACACGCCGCTGCGATCGCGGGATCAGTTAGTCATAGATTGGATGATGCTGAACAATTACAAGATATACCGAAATGAGAACAAATCAATACAATATCATTAAAAAAAGCTTAGGTTGTTTTGTTCTACAGTAAAAGTCGGCGCGAGCGGTAGCGAGGCGCCTCCAAGACGACGCTAGAAAGAGACGCGAGATGTGACGTCGACATGGCGCCCCAATGCATGCTTTATGGGAATGCGCTAACCGGTCCAATAACAATGCATAGTACTCTTCATTTATCGTGGGTAGAGATTCTAGCATTCTAGGGTAATACAGGTGGTGGATTCGTTTCGCTTTCAGAATTTGCTTATATCATTTGCTTAAACTTTCAAAATATAATATATAATAATTAAAAAAAATACAGTGCAAGACACAAATTACAAAAAAAATCAATAACGAAAAATCCGAAAAACAAAGACGTAAAACGATATAAAATACGACAAAACTATTTGCAAAAAATGCGGTTGCTCCCATGCGTTTTTAGGAATTAATAAGGGCATTCTAAGTCTTATATGCTTTTTTAAAAATTAATATAAAAATATGTTTTATATACTACTTTTAAAGCTTTATTTTGAATGACTTGAAATTTCACACCAGGCAGGGATATGTTAAAATGGATTTACCTAATTGTTTATTGATTAAGATTTTATTTTTATAATTGTCCTGGAAGTTGCAAAATATATTTATTAAATCTAAGTTTGGAATTAAGTTATTTAACGTCATTACTGTCCTGTTAATTTTAAGGTTAATGGTAAAATTTGTTTACGTTTTGTGATAATAATTGCTGCTGTTTTAATTCGATTAATTTTAAATTACCACTTTTTAAACTTTTTTGTTGTTATTTAACCGTTTGAATACCGTAAGGACGCCAGTGTCCACTTACGAATGACGACATGAATGCCGCTAAGACGCGGGACGTTCCTAGTTTTGTATTTTTTTTTGTAAAATTATGAAATAATTTTGGGTACTTGTATAAACTAGATTTTATTTTGTTCCAGTAATAAATACAAGTTCCCGCAAAAAATGAAATTTTCAGATTTAAAAAAAAAATATATTTATAAAAACAGCCTAAGCATACACCGCCTAATTTTGCTTGGCAATAAAAGGGTTAAAAACCGTAAGCATTTATAAAAATAGATGTATCATCAGCATATATAGATTTTTAGGTCATTGTTTGCATACAAGATAAAGAGAAACTGTAGCTAGAATTTTATATTCTGTAGCGGTATCGAATATTTATTATTTAGTGAAACGGCGTAACTTATACTTATATGATATAAACGCTCATAATAATAAATATTGGCCTAGGTGCCGAATAGCAGCAAGTCATTCAGAAGAAAGAGCAAAAATGTGCTTATTAAATTTAAGATTCAGTCCAGTTGTAAGCACAGGTATTTAATAACTAAATTTTCATTCCACGTTACTGCTCTGCTCACTTAGTAAGTCTACATTTCTTGAATTATGTTTATTAATAAAGGATATCACATAGAATGTAATGAATAAAAAATATGTGATTTTTCATACTTAAAATATTGAAGTATGGTGATTATAAAATGCAGACAATCGCCAACGGAATTTTCTTGTATTTTTTTTTGAGAGTTAACGTTTTTGAGTATAATTTTAAGCAAAACAAGAAGCATTTTAATGGAATAATTAAAAATGTTTTTATGTTTGTAGTTCAATTGTGTAAGATGAAAGGTTGCGCACACCTGGTTTAAACTGTTAGTGCGGCGCCTAATATGAGGGCTCTCTTTCATGATATTGATCAAGGAAAAGTGTTTTCACTCAAACGTACAAGTGAGCGATCTGAAAATCTTCGCTCAGAGAGCGTGTGAGAAATTTCAATCATCAACTATCCCGAAAGCGTTTTTCCACTCCAAATTGAAATTCGACACGTTCGATCTTAGTTTTATTGCGCCAATATCCAACGATTTTAACTTAATCGACTTCTAGAAGCAAATCTTGATTATAGAAAGAATATATTTTTATATTAAGTATTACATTTAATCGAGATTTTATATAATTTATAATTATTTAAATTCATAATTTAATTAAGCAACTCATAAACACTGCAATATTTAAGACGACAAAATATATCATTAGCGTTTCGAGCGAATCGGCAGTTGATTGGAAAATAGTTAATGTAAAATTATATGATTCCTCTAATAAATTACTACTCTCGAAACCAATATCATTTTCGGTTAATTACTCAATACGAACGAGTTTAATTAAAACGAAACTGCGTTGTATACACACATGCAAATAAGCAAATACAAGCAGACGTAGGTTTATTTAAATTTTTAGTTCTATTATTAAGCAACGAGCCGGGACAATAAGGGCGGCCAACAGTTTAATTATAAATTGACGAAAGGGTAAACGAGGCGTTTTCCCTTTTCAAAGAATGCCATGTGGACACAGCAGCATACACACACGTGTCCCAAACGGTTGGAAATGGCTGCAATGGGCAGGTCGGCACGGTGCTAATGTGACAATAATTATCGCACTCTGGCAGGTCTGGTCTTGCTAATTGCGAACCGCGCCACGGAAATTTGCGAACGTGTAATCTTTTTCTGAATACGTGAAATTTTTTCAATGTAGTAACATACCGACAAGAAGCAAGTACTGTTTTAAGAGATTGAATAAAACACAAACAAAGGTATATAGATAGAAATTTTGTAAAATGCCGTTAATATTTAATACTCTTTAAACAGAGAAGAAAACAATAGTGACTATGCAACAAATATTGCATTAAAATATTTAGGTTTGTTAAATTTTTTGACTGTTTTGATCTGCGATTCTTACCCTTTTTTAACATCGAGGGTATTGCGTATTGATTATTTGGTCATCAATTGCTTCCAAATATATTTAATTTGCAACTATTCGAATATAAAATTAAACTAGAATATATTATAATATATTTGTTAAAATATGAAGAGTTAAAAACACAGTTTTCATAATAAACACAGGTTTATACACACATAATTTTATGTTATAAAAAAGCATTAGAAAGCATCAACACCATTTATTTTAATTGCTGCCGAATAGACTATAACTTGGTATGCTTTGAAAATATTACCATAAAAAAATTGCCTAAAATTAAGCAGACAGACTTAAAATTAATTATTATTCGTATTGATTCAAAGGAGATAAAAAATTTAATACCAGATAATGAAAAATTCCACAGCTATACAATTCTAGCTCGGAAATATGAGGATTTTTTAAATTTCGGCAATAGCAAAGTGTTTTTTTCCTTACTATATTTTTGACAGTTATTAATTGATATGGCCATGACCGTTCTAAATAACAAAGATAAGAAGATAAATTTTAGAAACATAAAAAGGCACAATGCAACGGCACATCGCAGAAAGAAATGTGTGCACGTGTTGTTGTAATATGGAGACTTAATATAGATACTTCCTCCCGGGGTTTTTATTACCAAACTTTGCTTGGAGGCTGGGGGATTTTGCAGAATAATGGCAAACAATTATCGTTTTTAGTAAATTTCCTATAACTTGTAAACTAATTAAGATATTTTGTTGAAGTTTAATATGGAGCTTCTTTATAATTTTTCGCATAAATATATTAAAGACATACCTTTTCAAAATTCATCGATTGGAATATATGATGCACCACGAATTCGGGAATTCTACAAAGATTTGATTTGATTTTCTAACTGAACTATCGATTTTTTGTAATTGTAATTTTAATTAAAAAAAAATATTTTTAATCCCCCCAAAATAAAAATAAGGGATGAAACCTTTTTGAAAAAAATTTAAGACGCGTTGTCCAACGCCTCTAGTAATTGTGAATAAAGTGATATGTGCAAAAGTGATTCTAATTCAAGTGTACGTGAACATAGACCGCGTGTGATGAATTTACTTTCATTCAGTGATGGTGAGTATGATATTGATATTATCCTAGAAGACTGGAGTGAATTTTATCCAACAAGCGATAATAAATATTTTGAAGGTTTTACCAATAATAGTTAAAGCGTCGAAGAAGTGACAGATTTATTTATTGTCGATGATTTGTTCGAAATAATAGTTTGGGAAATAAATTTATATCTTCGGCAAACATCTCACAAATACAAAAATGTGACAGTAAGTAAACTGAAAAAGTGGTTTAGTTTATTATAATAGGCATAGTTCATGAGTTCAACAAATCCCATAATCGAGACGCTGATATTTTGTAAAACTATTCAAGAAATAGATTTAGGCAAGTTTAAACTTTTTTGCATTTTTTTAAAAATGCAACAATTTTAAATATATAGGCTGGCAAAAGTGAAACCAATTGTTAATTACTTTCTAGGCAAATTCAATAATATGTGCAAGTCAAACAAAACCTTTCCATGGATTAGGAAATGATTCCATGGTTAGGTAGATTTATTTTTGGGTATTCAGTCCTCAATCAAATATGCAATGTTGAATAGAATTTAAAATTATACACCAGATATGCAGGAAGATTAGTAAACACGGCTATGAAAGTACTACATGAATATCTAGAAAAGTGGCACCGTGTTTGTATTGATGATATTTATTTTTACGGACAAAAGAACTTTGTGGAACAATCCGGAAAAATAACGGTCTGCCAGATTTTTAAAAATATAAAATTAGTACCTCTACAGATAAAACATGGCAGAAAAAGTAAAATGCTTATCCAAATCTAGAAAACATATAATAAAAGATATTTCAGAATGATATCTACCTTTCATAACAGTCAGATGATAGACACGGGGAAAAAACCAGAACGACCGACCTTACAATATGTAAGCCTCAATGTACTGTAATAAATATAATATAATAGAGTCACCGATCAATATGTACCTAGTTACCAAATATTTAAAAAAAAAAACAATGGAATAAATAAAAAATGTTTTTTTTTATTTATTTCAATGCGTTTTGTTTTATTCGTTTTAGTGTCTATCAAAATTTTAATGGTAACAGTAAAATTAAATTGTCAGTCTTAAGGATGGATGCAGATATTGGATTCTGGAGATATTTCATCAGTTTCTACCACATCTTGCCGTGCCCGTGCTGTCGATCCACCAGAAAGGCTTTCGGATAAGCTAAAAAACCACCAGCCAATAAAAATAAAAAGTGTAAATATGTGAGAAGAAAGTGTCGTGTTTGTTCTGCACATGGAAAGATACAACACACATGTGCAGAAGAAGTGAAATTGATCTTCATATTGCCGAGTGTTTTTATACGTATCAAAAAAAGTGAATAGTGTAAATAATAAAAATAAATGTAAATAGTGCTATAGTGTGGTTAATAAGTGTAATGATAAAAATAAATGTGCCTGTGATAGTTGTAAGCAGAGAAGGGACGCCGAAAAATTTGGTGAGTGCAAATTATATTATATTATAAACGGATATTTTTTTATAAATCGTATATTATAGAAGCATTTAAACATATGTATTATAAAATTATTAATCCCTAGTTTGTCACCATTGCAACCATTTTAAATTTCAATATTAGGAATGAAAAATACATATTTATTCGTTCATGAATTTTGATTTTTTAAGTGCAATAATATTATTTTTTTTCAATTATTTTGCAATAAACTAATACAGCGATAATTTATCAGAATTGTAGCTTTTTTGCCCTGGTTTCGTAATCTGTGATGATATTTTTTGAAAACTCTTTGATTACTGTTTTATCTAACTTATCCACATATACCGTAACGATTTTAATTTTTAATTTTGCAATAATATACAGAATTTAAGGTTGAAATACTTTGCTCATTGATGTCCTATCAACCGGGATGTTTCGATTTCTTTTAATTGGATCGGTTTTATGTTTACCTAGCCAGACAGTTTGATCCTGAAATTTATTTCTGTTCAAGAAGTGTAACATAAAATATTATTTTTTATATGAAATAAATAATTATGATTTATACATTTCATAAAAAAAATTCACGTGCCCCAAAAAGGCAACGTTTCACTGCATTGCGTCGCAATGGGATAAGACCTCTTTTTACAAAAACGTATGTAGAAAAAGTATACTATCATCTTTGATTATCATATAGAGGCAAACTTGATGATATCCCAGTTTTTTTTTTTAATAAAAGAAAACGCATGACGCAGGACTCATGCCTGAGTTCACGGCCATTAAAAAAATTTCTTTCAAGACTCGTATACGAGTCTTCGGGAGTTAAGCTATTAACGGTTTTTAGTGTTTTTATAAATTAAAAATGAAGTCTCTAGTCACCAATGAAACAATGTAACAGATGTTTTAGGCTAGAAAAATCTTGAATATCGCCCAGTTCTCAAGCAACCGCTTTTGTTCTCAATTGATTGTTATCGATATTATTTTCATTTTTAATGTTGTTTTATTAAATATAATTTCAACACTGCACTTCACATATACTCAAGCTATAGATTTTTTGTACTTTTAAGTGATAGATTAAATTTACGTTTCACTTTTTTTACATTCCCAGTTTTACTTAGGCGAAAAACTAAATCGTGTCCGTGGTGGCCAAATTTATAGCACCGGTGCTTTTCTTTAGCATATTACATATCAGTTTCTAGTATATTATTTCGGTTTACAATGAAGCAGTTTAAATATCCATGCATTATATTCACTGAAAATTAACATTGTTCCCAAAATGTAAAAATAAAAGTTTCAAATTTCGTACCTCATATAGTCTGAATATTTGACAATTGTACCGGCGCAATGTGACGTCAGATGGGTCGCCCCAAATAAACAGTTTGGCTCGGCATACATTTTTCTCGGGGCCGGGAAAACATGACCGGTGACCGGACTGCGGCATAATTCGGACTAACACTTGTTCCGTTGTTTGTCCGTATGCAAATCCGGCACCATCGTGTAAAGTTCACCATCTGCGGCCGGCAATGTGACAATGGCCACTGTTTCGGACCCTTGTTTTGCCTTCAGATTAGGACGACACCAAGAGAGAGTTCAGTTTGAATTATTTAAATAATAATGACAACACAAAACTGACTAAGTACATACATACATATATCCATTTCGAGTGTTATTAAGACCCCTTTACACAAATATTCGCTTTTAATACAACCAATACTGATAATACAGTAAAAAATTTTGCCCTCTGAGGCAAAAATAATTCGTAAAAGTCTTGTGTTTTTTAAAAAAGTCAATTTTATTTTTGAAAAATCGGTTTAATATATATTTTTTTAGGATTTTATAATGTTTATGGTACATATTACGAAAACATTTTATTATTAAATTATGTGTAAATAATGTTATGAGTAGGTTTGTTTGATTTTAAAACCACGTTAAAAAAATCGTATTATTGCATGGAAACAAATTTTTCTTATGAATTTCAAAACAGACTTTTTGAATAGCCGGTTTTTGTATAAGCTATAGTATTTTTGTTTTTAATTACAATATAGATTTTAAAAATAAAAAGAGTACAAATTTCAGTAGGAAAATCGTTTTTATTTTATTTTTTGCTGCATTTTTTATGCTAATATTTATTGCTTTTTAATTTTAAACTATTGTTATTATTATTATGGTTAATAATTAGTTTTTCTAAAATATAATTTATGGCATTTCCTTAAAATATCTGATTTACATATTGTTTGAATTTTCTCAAAAAATATGAAAATTAAAATTGGATAAGAAATTTACTGTTTCAATAAATAATTCATAGTTCAAATATTATAAGAAACTTATTTTTGGATAATAATATTTTTTATTACCAAAAACTTGAAACTAATAAAACAAGTGTCAAAGTTTTCAAGTCATATATAGTAAGACGAACAATCGTCTTGTATTTTTGAGATTTTTATTGATTGCTTAGCTATACCAGATTAGACAGTCGAAGTGAAGCAACTGCTTTACTTGGGCTTCTAAGGGCCAACGTGGTCGATTCAGCGTAGCTCCGCTTGGTGCGATTTCAAATTATATTTCAAAGTTGGAAGCGAAATGATGAAAGTGAAAGTCCTGACGGAAGCTTTAAAGTACTGCAGTGTTCAGTTTTATATAATATCAAAAAATGGATCGATTATTTTACCGATGCAAATGATTTAGGGGAGAAGTATATTTATTTTGATCTAATACATACTTTTTGGCGTGTGTAATATAGTAACGGTAGATTTTTAATTGTACGTATGGAATTCTATGGAATTTAAAAGTCCAAAATATTTGGCAGTGACCAAAATAATTAGCAAGTTACAGATAAAATATTCAGTGTTTTAAGGGTAAGCGTTTGATTAGGCATAGTTAGAAGTCATAAATGCATTGAAAACAAAGAAAAAGCTTTTAGCAATTCGTATATTGTGTGAACATACCCTTACTTCCTTGAACTTCATAACGACGGACAAATCCTACATCACTTTCGCACACTTTCGCGGCGCCAAGCCACATTAACCATAGCCCGGGATACAAATTAGAATCATTATTTCCGCACCGAGTTTGGCGATATCAATTTCATACGTCCTGAACTCTGGGGAGTAATATGTGAGATGAGAGTCAATTCAATTTCAAAGGCTACGGCCATCTTTGAGCGCTTACAAAGACTGGAGTACGCACACATATAAAGCCCTTATTGCGTTATTTATTTAATTCTATTTATGTGTACATATATATTATTTCACTTGAAAATCCTTTGATGCCCGTTTACCAAGTCCTGGATGTGATGTGAGTACGATGCTGAATAATTCTCGACGTGTGCTCAACGCTAACTATATGGTATCGTTAACAATTACTAGTTCAGCTTTGCCTTTATGCATATTCCCTTCTATTTATTAATGTGCATATAATAATATTTATTTGCGTGATTTATACAAAATGTATACATTGGTTCCTTTGCATGCACATTACATATGGCAATATTATAAATGCAATATCTCTTTTATACACAATTGTTGATAGAAGTGGCACATCTATGAACTGCTGCACAGGCTAAAATAAATTATTATAATTAATTTTAATATGTAATATGTTTCATCAACTTATAAACTGCAGTTTATATTTTGTTTAATTACCTCTATAAAATAACATTGAAAGTTTGCTTTCATGCGAAAGTTAATATTTTCCTGAAATACTTCTCCTTTATTTTCATTCTAGCCACATGATCATGTAAATATCTGTTTTTCTAAAGAGATTTACTAAATAATTGTTTGAATCTTTATTGCAAGCTTGTGAAAAAATGAGAAAGCATTACAATATCAGATAAATTAAATTTATTATTTATTATAATACGCTGTTCAGCTAACATTGATAAATACATAAATATCAGCGCCATATCGCGACGTTTTTTTCCAATGCCAATATTTTCCTCTTCGCTCGTCTCATACTGGAGAAGATAAGGAGTGTATAATGGATACTGCTGTCATGTCACACAGAGCCGCTATAAATAGACTTGCCGCAAAGTGTGGCATTGTTTCAAAACCGCGCGTACAAACTTAATCCAGTTGATTTTTTTTCACGGCACTTAAGCTAAGTAAAAGCGTAGCTTGTAATTTTTTTTAAGAGATAAAAATTTTCGCGACGCGTTAAAGTAGGCTTACACGGAATTATTTTATTAATAATGGCGTTTAGTTTGCTAAATCTAGCGAAGGTGCCGACGATAAATAAGAACCTTGCAAATCCCCGCAATTTTCGGATGGCCGAACCCTCTTGTGGTTCTTTCAGCCGCTCATAAAGCAAAAAAATGTAAAAAGATGAAGAAAAAATGAATACAGGGTGGCGATGTTCTAATAACAATTTTAATTAGATTGTAAAAATGGTGTAGTAATAGTGTATAAGATTATTACCATAGAAATCGTTTTATTTATTGATTTTTTTACAAAATTTAGGGTTTATTTAATCAGGACTTTAGAACGTTTATTTAATCAGGAACGCTCGGTAGCGAGCGTTCCTACGATTTTATTCCTTTTGACGTGAACTTTTTCCTTCTGAAAAGTGATAATTGTTTTTGCGCTCTCCTATTGACCAAAATTCGGTTTGAATTTAATTTGATCAGCCCTCTTATATTAGAAGTCCATAGTAATATGAATAAGGATAGCTATCATATTTTTAAAAACATAATGTAATATCAAAATGCAGAAAAACTGTGAAGCGATGTCTATCTGTACTTATTCTTCCGCTTAGTTTGCCCTGAGATATGAGTTGGCTCAGTTTGTATTTTAGACTTGATCTAATGAAAGTTTGGGTTTGGGTTTGAACAGCAAATAGACGTTTCGCAACTGTCAAATTGCGGTTCAAAGACATTTTAGAGCAGCATATTCGTGCCTATCGGTTAAATTATATTTTCGCTAGGAGAAATATATATTTACTGGTGAAAATGTAGTTGGACTTAACTAATGAACTTTAATAAAAAATACACATTCGCTGTAACACTTATACATCGGATATAAATAATTAACGATAGGTATGTAAATATATATATTACTACATATAGTTGAAATCAAATAATTTTATTCGCACCTGCCAGGTAAACTATATTTTCACTAGTGAAATATGTATCTGCTGATAAAAATGTGTTCTGATATTATTTCACTGAAATGACAATTTAAAAAAATATTTTCGGAATAGATTCGAGACAGTTTTTTCTATATTTTCTTTTAAGAATGAGCACATGAAACATGAAGTTTGTTATTTATTTATTTTGCTGCATTAAATCTAGTTGCAAAATTACCAATAATACAATCTATAAAAACATTAAATTTAAATATAATATAGCTTGTGCTGTTATTGATTTTTCGTTATTTCTTTGCTTTTTTCTTAGGTATTCGATCTGAATTTTCAGATAGCATACCTAATTTTCTCTGATTTCTAATATTTTTAAGCGTTCCAAAAGTAATAAAGTAAATAATAAATTGCAAACAAATTTTAACACAAACGGAGCCGCAAAAAAAATAGAATCTGTCCCTTTGAATAATAATGTTTATTGCAAAAGTAATACCAATAAAGTGGGTGCTTTTGAAGGCAATGTTCCGCTTCTATTATTTTTTGTATTATATGTATAAAAAGGACGGAAGAAACTTGTATCTGAAATATATCAGTACATAAATCTCAAACAAATGTAGTTTAGTTCAGATTAATTATTTTTTATAAATATATTCTTGCTATAGTTTTTTCCAGAGTTGGTTCCCTTAAAAAGAACGGGCCTCGGAAATTTGTCCTCTTTTCCTCCCCCCTCTCGGCAAGTCTGGAAACACTGACATTTATATAAATAATTATAAACGGTAAGGTTCATAAATTGGACCACTCTTCTATAAACAATTGAAGAGTGGTCCAATTAAAATAGGATATCACCGTGGGAAACCCTTTACTAGTATATATAACAAGGTATACTGTATGAATCAGTAATGATTAACCCTTTGAACGCGCTAATCAAAAATAAATATAATTTTTTTTTTTAAAAATTCAAATTTTACTTTGGTTCTGTGTTTAAATGTTCTGATTTTTTAATTTTTATTTATTTAAAATGATATTTTATGTTTATTCACAAAATTTTTTTTTTCTTAAAAACATTTTTTTTACTGATTTTTGCGTAAAGAGATAAAAAAATCAATTGAGCGACTGTAGTCGACTATCGCGTCCAAAGGGTTAAAGTATATCTTGCTTGAAGAAAGATAACGCGTGCGTCGGGTTTGCCCTCAAAGCAACCGTTTCTTACCTTCCTTAGCGGCCAATGGCAATTTGTTTAAATATAAACTCGCTACATTTCTGGAATTAGTCATCCCAAAAAGCGCGGACAACACAATCTCAAGAAACACATCGTCTTAGGACTTTCTCTGACAATATAGGCATTTACATTTTAACATCCACTTTAAAATAAAGGGATATTCGAGAGCTCTACTACTTGGACTACAGCCAAAGAGAAAATCCACATACTTTTATACCTAACGAAGATCGTAGAAGCTGCCGCTTCTCTCTTCGCATCCTATGGTCCAGCTTGACGTCTAAAATCTAGGGCAAACTAACTTTGAAAATTCTTGCAGCCTATGAATGCAACCACGGATAATATTTCTCAACTGTTGAGCAACATATTTTACATTTTTGAACAAATTTTGGCAAAGGTTAGAAACAAAACTATTATGTAATATAGTTTACAGTTTATATAAATAACTTTTATATAATGGTTTATATAACGAAAAAAACATCATTAAAAATGACACTCTTTCTTATTAAATGCTTAATAATATTAAAAATTGCCGAAATAGTCAAACTAGTGGTACTATTTTAGCGAGTATTGGGGGTGAGGCAATATTTCATAGCCCAACTCATTCAATTTTTCAAAAGTCAATCTTGCGATGTATCGTCGTGTTTTATTGTGAGAGAGAATTGGATTTTTTCCATCGACCAGTGAAGTGACCAGACGTGGCAATTATTGCTGCATTTTGTCGATTTCTTGACCATACCTCTCAGTTGTAATAGTTTCGTCAGGATTTAAAAAGTTGTAGTGGATTATACCGAGTGCAGACCGTGAAAGTTTATTTTTTTATAAATACTTTGGGGATTTATTGTTGTTGAAACATAATACTTCACTTTTCGTAGCAGGGTACAAAACTATCAAGAAATTGATCGTTAATTTTGCGTAAAAAAAACGGCGAAATGAACTTCGTAATGGTGATTTTATGGCTTTAAGTCAGTTCATGTGGTATACAGTTTTCATTGGCTATTTAAGTAGACTAATGCCTATTTTTTGTGCAAACTTTTAAATTATTATTATTAAATATGTATTTTACTAATAAACAGTAAAAACAGTAGTATGAAACTTGAGCAGTGTAACGGGATTTTTTTATATAATGTGATGAATATCAAACCCTAAATTAATTAAATTAATATGAAAGTTTATATTCACCCTGTGTTTATGTAGAGTATGTAAAAATATGATAGTATTCGCGTTATTTATAACGCACATCTCGCGGCCTGGACCAATCTCCTAGTGGGTCGTAATGGCATTCATATTCGGATGGTCTGTGACTGTTGGTTGTATTTCATTCGAAAATGGAGACGGCTGAGGTATAAGGTATAAGGATACGAGCCATTGAAATGAATTTTTAGCACATCTTCGACCCCGAGAGGTTAGAGATGATTTGTACGCGCTTTAAGGCCGTTGTTTTTGAACGGGATGCCAAAGTGCTTTTTTTCGTATTATATATGCGTAAACTTTATGAAAAATAAATAGACCGAGGTTAGAATTATTGTCGAGGCAAAAGTTGGAAGCTTTTCGGTCTTGAGAAAATTTTTGTGGGTCTTAAAATTAACTAATTATCTCTTATATTCTCTAAGAAGCAGCGCAGAATCGATTAACCATCAAGCGGGTAGTCAACATAAATTAATTGGCAATTTACTATAATATATATGTAGCGGAACGTCGCAGAACATCATTATGTTGAGTATCTGCATGATTATCTAAATGTTCTCTTGCATAATCCATCCAGTTTTCCAACAAACTTGCTAAATATAAATATGTTTTCAGCGATAGCTATAAATAGCTAAAAAAATGTGTGTGGATAGTGCTCATTTATTTTGGTGTGCATTATTTTTGTTGTATTATTTAATGGTATAATTTACCATTTCGTGTGAATCTTAGATAACATGTCTAAAAGTTCGTGTGTTTATGAATTGTAGAGTTGATATTTTGTATGTATTTAAAATGTTAAATAAAACTTGTTTATATAATTAATATCTTGACTCATTAGAGAAACCTGTCGTCACAATGGCCAGATTTATGTAACATGACAATACAATTAAATAGCAAAAAAACAGTGAACCAGTGTAATTAGAAAATAATATTGAAATTTTGTTTATAGAAGAGTTGTTCAAACAAATAGATGGCCGTTAATGCGCCAGACGGGTTTCCCTATAATTGGTATATATTTTGATGCATTTTTATATTCATTACATATTTAGAAAAGCTTTACTTTCTTTTTAAGTTGTAATAAAATTGACGGAGATTTTACATTAACGCCCAAATCAGTTATTATTGGCCATTTAAAATGGCAATGCTATTGGAGTTGTGAATGAAAGTGAAGCATTTATGAGTATTTTACATTTTTCTTTCTTTATTCTAAAGGTAGCAATACACAAAGGTATAAAAAATAGCGAGAGAGATGTATAAGCGAATGGCTGGTAAAGAGTAATATTTCCAGGCGATGCTCGCACGCAGTGGATGATATGTTTGCGAGAAAAATCGTAATATAATACTATAGCATAAAATATAACTTTAGTAAATCAAATTTTACAATTGTATACCATCATAAATGAAAGCATTTCAACGATAATAAATTATGGATTTATACTCGATAACCGTTTCGGTACAAAAAATGACGCTTCAGTACCTCAATAACCGGAATTATGCCTGACGCCCCGTGGCTTTAAAGTCCGGATAAAGTCGATCTTTTCGAGCAGGTGAACCGTCACCCCCTCGACAATTGCACCAGGAGAAATTTCATAAAAATCCCGCCGCTGCCACTTGATGGGATAAATCTGAATGAATCTCGTTGGAAATTATCTCGTCTTGTGTATGCTGTGTGAAAATTTAAATGCGTCGCCTTCTTATTCCGTCCGACGACGCGACGACGGAGGCTGCCGCATTAGCATCCATATCACTATCAGTATCCCGCGTATGAAAAAGGGGGAGCGAAATGAAAAAAAAAACTCTGCCACTCAGACGTAATACACAACGTAGTCAAATCCTCTCGATTCGGAATGTGCATCAGAATGGACGGGATTTGAATGCGAAGCGGTGTGCTGGTGGGTGTTTTTTTCGCAATATAGTAGACGACGCGCAATATCACCGCGACAATAATACTCTAACGTGTACTGAGATATTATGAAATCTGATCAAATAAAAAAATATTGTGAAAGATTGTTGACGAGATTTTTTCATATACCCAACAAAATGGCTCGACTTCTTATAAACGCCTTATTTAAATAATACTGCATGACAATAACAAATCGTCATAGCAATATTTATTACTTTATATTCACCATTGATAAATATATCCAAACTGCCAAAGAATATCATATTTTTTACATTTAATGCATATATAATATTAGTTTTAGATCTTCATTTTTTAATTGCTTCTCTGGTTTTCTCTTCATAATTTTTATTTTATTCCTAAAATTCTGTATCGATATATTATGTATGTTCTTCAAATAATATAAACTTGAAAACATAACTTACATCAAAATGAGATACAATTGTATTAACTATAAAAGTATGCGAAAGTGATGCGAGTTATACCGGTTAAATATAATACATAAAAATGTCTAAAAGCACATATTTATGTATAATTTTATTCTCATACCAAAACAACCATTTAGCTTTAGAAATAAACTTTATAATAGATCAACTGTATAGGTTTGCTAAACATATCAATATTATACAAAATAAATCAATATTCTTCTATATATATATAAGCCAGGCTTTTGAAAAAGTATGGCACCCTGTACTACTCTACAAAATATGGGGACTGCTTATGCATCACATCATCTAAATATTTCAACCCTTCCTGCAAGATAAATATCATCGGGTGTACCACAGAGCTATGTTTTTGAATCAAACAAGAATTGCTATATTTGCTGACGACACTACAATTAAGATCTTTAACATGTATTTTTGACCCACCAATACGTTTTTTGCTGCCAAAAAAGTATATTAAGAGCTGAATATTTCCATATTTAGTACAATTATTGTTAATTTTTTTGATCTCTCACAGGTGTTTTATACCATTTAATCTTTATAAAATATTGTAAATTAATGTCTTTTTAAATGTATTTTTGACCAACAAACACGTGATTTGTGGCCGTAAATATTTATTAAGAGACGAATATTTTTCTATTTAGTGAATTTATTGATGATTTTTGTGGTATTTAGCTGGTGTTTTATCCCCAAAAACACGTATTAGTATCCTTAAAGATTTAAAAAACTAACTTGAATTATAGTTGAACTTTTAGGTCTTTTAAACGTGTTTTAGATTCACAAAGACGTGTTTAAATCAGTATTTTTAGCCGCCGCTGTAATTAAATTTAAAGTACTAATTTAAATCAAAATTTTAATTTGCTGATTGAAATTTAGGAACACCTCCTCGTCTTATTACTTATATTTCTTATTAAACCTCCACTGTTTGTTTTCCAATTGCAATTATAAATGTATAGGTTTTTTTCTTAAGAAAATTAATTTAAATAGAGAAGCAAGAAATAATATAAATAATTATACATATTATTTTACAATTTGTTTTTTTAGTTTTCAAAATTCATATTAAATTATTGTAAACGATTCGGGATTTAATTTTCACGATGAGCTTTTCTGTGTCGAAGCTATTTTGTGTGAATGATGTATAAGTCGCCTCGAAAGTCGCTCCTCGTGTGGATGCACTCATCTAACCCATGCTTTTATAGGCTGCCGCGACAGGCAAGTCGCCTGTGCATCACTTCTGCACAGGATCGCGCCTGACGCTGCGGCGACTCAGCGCCTGCGTGCGTATGCACTAGGGATTCTGAAGTCTCGGGTTTTTTCGATTCCCGGGACTCGAGACCCAAATTTTTAAAGTCCCGGGAATTCCCGGGACTCGAGACTTTGATTATTTTTTGTATAATCATGAAAAAAAGTATGTTAAAAAATTAACTTATTATTATTAACTTTAATTAATTTATTATTATTAACTTATATTATTTGTGTTATAGGTACGATAGGTGAAAATTTATTGAAACAATTTAAAAACACTTTATTCGATATTTATTTAAATTTAATTTATTACAATTTTTTTAATCGAAATATTTATATCAATATTAAGTTAAAACCTTTACTTTTGAAAGGAAAAATATGTTTTTAAAAACACCAAGGCGTTTAATAATGAATCACATAGCCTGTTCCTGGTTTTTGTGGCAAATATTCCAGATGTAGAAAAAACTCTCTCGCTTTCTGTAGATGTTGGCTTAATTGTAAGCAATGATTTGAATAAAAGCTCTAGATTCAGAGTTCGCTTGATAGTTGAATCTAATATCTGAAACTCCTTTTTAAAGTTGATTTTTTTATTTCTAGTCGTTGAAATGTTTTGGTGGTTCGTGCGACAGAGTTCTGTTGATTTCAAATATTTTTTTTAAAAAGAAATTAACAATAATTTCGGAAGGTAATAAAGTGGCATCTCGACGACTTAGAGCTTCAGCTGCCAGTTTTATAGGAGTGAGTACTTCACAAATATTTTCCAATACGTGAATGTTCGATTCATTCCAAATTTGGTTGATGCCAAGATCAATTAATGATTTTCTAATGCAATTTCGTAACTTTCGAAATCTCGAGATCATGGGTAATAAGGAATTCCACCTTGTCTTCATATCGAGACATAAATTAAGCTCGACATCAAATTCGCTCTTTACATATTTTTGTAAAATTGCACTTCGGAAAGTCTCGAGTCCCGGGTTATTAATTTTTAAATTCCCGGGACTCGAGACAGCAAAAAATCTTTGAATTCTCGGGAATAAATTCCCGGGTTGTCTCGACACAGAATCCCTAGTATGCACCTATTTAAAACCATATAAAGTACAGTCGCCGGCGGCTAGTCGACAGTGCGTATGGCACTGGCCCAAAAATAACATTAAAGAAATTGCATGATTATCTTTAAAAAGTCGAAGCTTGCCTCTCTAAATGACACTTCAGGGTCAATGAACCTAAATCAATCCATGTTACATTGACGCTTATGCAATTTCTAAATATTATTTACTTATTCTGATACGATAGGAATTGATAGCCACTTTTATTAGGGCCGTCTGCATTCTAGTTCTAAATGTGAATGATAAATAAAATACAGGGTACTATAAGTTTATATATTTATTTCAATTATAAAAATTATCACAATTATCGTTTTTAAGAAGTGAAAATGTGTATTTTAATTGTGATAAGAATTCAAAAAATTATCTGTTTCTCAAAGACGATGAAATAATCGCTGCGTTTCGGGAACAAAGGCCGAAATTGAGTGCCGCGTGGAAAGGGTTAATTAGTACATACTATTTATGTGCTAACAATGTGTGGTTTACGCGTTTTCAATATAAATATTTTAAAATTAGTGGTACAAGTTTTGTTAAATATTCAAAATGTAATTTATTGCGGTGTTATCGGATCTTTCGTTGGTTTTGTGTCAAAGAGTAGCTGTGTCGTCTATCTCGATTAAATTTTGTTGAGATACCGCTTAGCTATCAGGGTCCTAGCTGCGAAAGTGTCAAATATACTAGATCGGGCTTTATTGAACGAATAGCTGAAATCCATATTTTTCTACTATATTTTATTTATTTGTAGCAAAAATGTTGTTGAGCAGTGTTAAATGCGTAAGAGTTTTCGTGTAAACATTCTCTAGTAGGCAACAAAGTGGCAATCCGACTCTGTGCACATGTTACAATTACAAAAACAATTTTCCCCGAATATCACTTTTTCAACGATAGCAACACTTTATCCGCATTTCGGACCCTTCGAAACACATTTCGGCTCGAAACCGCGGCCGTTAAGCCCGCGTTTCTCGCTTTACGGCGCAGTTGCATAGGCTTTTATCACCCTTTCATTGTTGAGGGTAAAAAAATACCCCACGCAACAATCAACAGGTGGACGGACGGATCGCGGGCCGTTTTTATATTCGTCATCAACCCCGAATTTACGACGGAGAATCCAAATCCCGGATGATCGTTGGCGCCCCTTTTACCGTTGAGTCTGCATAAAGTACCCCACACACGCGGGGTGGAACAATGAGGGACGTGGCGCGGCGACGGCGATATTGCGATAAAAAAACAACGCCTGGTATTCAAATGACGTTCGTTCAATGCACGTTTGGAATTGAGAGGATTTGACTAGGTTTTGCATTGTATTGCTATTTTTTAACTATCGGCGTATACGTGAAATGTTAGAGAGATTGAAAAACGATACATTTTACCCAATATTCATAAAAAAACAACAGATACATTTTATAAATTAAAACTTTACAGATGTTAAACGTATGTTATCAAACCTATCAATTTACTAGTACGTACAACATAACTGAAAACTGGTGACATAAACTTGGCTTATACATATTTAAACATGTGCAAATTATCTGTATTTTTATTTTAAAATAACATACGTTTTTTTGACCAGAGAATGGTAATTTATATGATTATTTAAGGATATATATTCATTTAGATTTAGTATAGTTAATTCATTATAAAAAGACCATATTTTATTTAAAAAAGTATATTTTTTCAAAGGAAATGCATAATACCATATTTTATTTAAAAAAGTATATTTTTTCAAAGGAAATGCATAATACAGTGCATACTAAAAAATATAAATATAAAGGTGTCCCAAAATTAACGCAACATTTGGATTAAATAGAAAACACATTTTTTAGTCTTTTGATTGTTATTTTTTATTGAATCATAAAGTACATAGGATAGGATTATTTATGGAATTACACATCGAGAAAATGGCCTCCACGGCTTTGCTGGCACATACGCACTCTTTTGTCGAAATTTTCCATGACCATTTTGCATAAATGTGGCTGAATTTCGTCGATGCAGCGTTAAATTTACTCCTGTAATGCACGGGTGGTTGTGGGCTTGTTGACATAGACCTTTGCCTTCAAATAACCTCATAAAAATAAATCTAATGGTGTTAAATCACACGATCTAGATAAACTTTTTTTTATGAATTTGTATTTTTCAGTTAGGTTATACTTTCACTAACTTTTTAGTCAATTCATATCTTTTTTACCGATAAATATCATTAATGATCATGGTAGGAATATACTTTTCGAAAAGAGATTTAATTGCTTATAACCACATGAAAAAGCATACTCATATGTAGATAGGTATACATGTATAGTGAGTGAGAGAGAGCCATTTTGCGACACGGTTATAGATAGCGACGGGCTATAGACTTAAGTGGATCATAAAATAAACCGCGCGGTTGAGACAGAGGTCTGCCCGGGAAAAGAGATGAAAATCCCCGTCCGAAATGGGAAAACTCGCGAGAAAAGCCTGGCGCTTTTCCGACAAGCGGGCTCCGTGTCACACAACCGTAGCCGACTACCAACCAACAACTATCCATCATCTGCTTGCCAGCCTGCCTGCCTGTTTATTTTCTAAACGACTTCATATTGTGGACCCTTTTTCAAGTAATAATAATAATATAAACAAGAACTGTATATTATTTGTAAATTAAATTATTAAATATTTTATTAACAAATATTTTTAGGCTAAAATTAAAACATCGATTGTTAATGTGCTATTTATTACAATATAATATAGGCTTTTAGAGTTTATTTATTGTAAAAGATATTTGGCTAGTAAAGTGACAATATCCATAAAATATTAATATTATCCTTATAGCACTCCTTTATTTATTTTTACTGCAGTTAAAATAGGCGTGATTTTTCTTAGTCATATAAAATAGAATGCCTTATTTCTGGTAAAGGTATGCAGTGTAGCACATTATTTATGATGTTTTGCACTTCCACAAAGCATCTGCTAAATGATAGCGTTACAAGAAAAAATTTAACTGAAAATTAAACTCAAAAAATAGTGCCTTAGTACTGTTTGCCTAGAGGGATGTGCTTAGTAACTTTCAGCTGCGAACTTTTATAGCGCCCTAAAAAATCGAGATCGCATCCCTTTTTCTTATCCGTCGCGGCTAGGACAGCGTTTAAGAAAGCTCCTTGTGCACGAGAGTGTTTTCAGCGACACCATAACTGCTTTTACTTTTATTTAAAAAAATATAATTGAGCATTTCGTGTGAATCTTCAATAATATGTGTGTATGGATACGTACATTTGAGTGCTGTATTATAAATATATATGTATGTATGTATATTAAATGGGAAAATAATATAAATTTGTTTATTAGCCATGTCGTGTTGGTTAGATTTGTAATAAAAAATATATAAAATAGTTAATCTGACATATGTAGGTTTCTTCTGTAATTATCTTAAATCTGCAGTAAAATAAAAATGATTTGACTTCATGTTTAATGATTGTATCTTATAAAAAAACTTTAATATGCATATGTCATCATAAACACCAAACTTTCACATTTAAATGGCAATAACGTTGCTATCTGAGACACAAAGCTCGGTTCTGTTGTGTGATAAACTGTGATTGGCGTTTATGAACTATTATTATTACGTTTTATTGTCGCTGAAAGAGCGAGTGAGAGATTTTGTTACACGAGAAGCTTTTGCTCGTCGTCAATTGCAGCGATGAAATTTTTAACGACACACTCGTTGAGCAATAATATTATATAAGAAAAGACAAAAGATTTTTTCGAGTCGTCTTCCTCCCCATTGAGAAACGCCTATAGAAATTACGACAACGTCGAGAGTTTATTAATATTTGAATAACAGCGTCTCCAGACGTCTCCATTATTGCGCGGGCGTGTTGTTATGACAACACAGAAGCGGGGGTAGCTTTTTTACAATTTTATATATTCGGCTCGGCAAAAAAACTACTGGATTAGTAATAAAAAAATAGTATCATTATCCAGATCTTTTTTCATTACTGGCTTAATAAAATGGTTAAACCAAAAATTAATAATTTCATTAGAGACAAGGTCCGTGGGTCGCAATAACCCAAGTTAGAGTTCGTACGGCAGAAGCAACCGTGGGAACGTAAAACGTTTTATTCGATCGCATCTAAAGGTGGGGGAAAACATTCTACCTAGTGGCAGTAATAATAATATTAATTTAATCATTTTGGCTCAAATCTCCGAGAAAAAAATATATTACACGAATATTAAATAGAGTACGCAATACCCTCAACTGTGTGCATTTTATTCTCTCGTTCTCTATATATATGTATATATTCCGAGCATCTTGAGATTTTCTCACATTATGTTATTTATCACCGGGTGGCGGAATTGTGGGGGTCTCCGCGGGGGACAGAGACATATACCACTTGTGGTCTCAAAGTGGAGAGACCCGCGCCTTTTTCGGCGGTGAGAGTAGCTTTTTAGGTTATTGGAATGAAAGCGGGCGGTAGAAATTTAACATCTCTCGCGACAAGTGAAATATACACTAGGAACGACCGAAAAGTGTATTATGTGGGATAGGCACAAAGTTTATTATTCAAGTAGCGCCAAATGACCCGACTTTCGAAACGATTGCCGATTGACAATGCCGTATTGTCTATTTTTATAGCGGATGCTTATGGTGACGATGGGACATTACAGTCACAAAGATAAGCTTTTTTGCTTAAGAAATCTCAATCTACATGGAAATTTATTATGACATTTAAAATGAAATTTAGGTTCAGTTTATTTACAATAAAATCTATTTATTTTATATTTTATAAGAATTCTTAACAATGAGACGCTATAGACGCGACTGGAATGTTGTGATGGAAAAGGATGGTCTTTGTAGAGTTTTCAACACATTCATTCCACCATTGAATTTTTAAAATACCAATATAGCGTAATTAAAAATATGCTTTATTATTAAACACCATAGTTTATTTAGTGTCTTTTAAAAAAATATAAGCAGCGTCTTAAGTTGTCAACGATATGCACTAAAAAATATCCAGTGTTTTGAAAATCATAGAAACAATTAGGCTTGTAGAAATGTTTTTTTTTTAAATCAAGTAGAAAGAACTGCAATGCTTTAAAATCTCAAATTTGCGGGGTGTTAGTAAAAAAATAATAATTATTTCTTATGAATGATATTATTTAATTTACAATTTTGTTAATCATAGCGGTAATTTCGGTTTTGGCAACTTGAATTGAAGGAATAATTAGTTTTTCCTTTAAAATTGTAAAAATTATTTAAATTTCTATAATTACAATTTACATATATACGCATAATACGTTATTTAAGAATATTTTTGTCCTAATATGAGTTTTTGTGCTAAGGCAAACACATAATAATTTATAAAATTCTTTCTTATAATTATCTAAATAAAATAGATAATATTAAAAAATAAATTACAAGAGAGGAAATATTTCAAATCGATTCGAATTGTTCTAGAAATAAAATCGTGCTATTCCTAGTAATAAAATATAACTGTTCTAGAAATAACATGATGTTATTCGTAGAACAATTCGAAAGGAAAATCTTCTAGAAAAATTGATTTTATTTACTGAAAGTGACAGTTTGTCTTTTACTTTCCGCCAAATACGTTTTGTGCTTTACGATCTACGACATTTAATTGTGGACATTGATTTCAGACTACAATTTTGAAGGTTACTACTCTTTTTTACAACTGTCATTTACAATGTTCAGTATCATTTTAGTTATTCAAAAAATTTTTATTAATTATTTTAGCCCATAATTAATAAATGTCAATCAGAAGTTTGGAAGCATTTAAAATTTCACTATCATTTTTAATATTAAATTATTATTTTTTACAATTATTTTAGCCCATATTGTATAAATGTCAATCAGAAATTTAAAAGCATCTCAAAAAACTAAAAAATATATCATGTCAATGCATGCACATGATTTGTGCAAAAATACTTTCTAAGAGTTTTTGTTTAGATGTTAAGACAAGGTGAAATTATTTAGTTCTGATGAACATAAGATTTTTAAAATTACAAAATTATGTCAGGAATCTTTGATTGCTTTTGATCTGTTCATATTTGAATTGAAACGAACATTTGCATATTGAAAGATATTTATAAAGTACTTGCTTCTTTAAAAATAGCAGATAAAGTCGACAAAATGTCATTACTGACTAAAAAAGCTGACAATTTTTTTTCTATAATTCAAATAAAAATAATCAATGTTTCGAGTTACAGGAATTAAAAAAAACCCAAGACTTTAAATTCCTTATTCTGAACGGACGTCCATTAAACAGTATTTCCGAATATGTGCATTAAAAGGTCGGTGTCAAATATCTCCGCTGATGCAGGCACGGACACCCCTAATTATGCATTCTATACAAATGACGTCATTGGCAAATGTACCGATTTTAAATCTATTGTACATTACGCCGTTATACAAGCTAAATTGTTTTAAACAATCACAAAGATTATGGTTTTATACTAAATTATAGACACTTAGAAAATCAATGACTTTCCTTATTTTATCTAAGTTTATATGCTAGAATACTGCTGTACTAAATAGCTTCTGCCACTCTATCCAGAACTACTATTTTAACTTTTCGGTTGTCATCCTTGATAAAGTAAAAAATGTGCGTTGAAGTAAATTAAATATAATATAAAATTGGTGTAAATAGCCCTGCCCTGAGTGTAGTTGCCATATGCTGTGATAATATTCCCTCACACAGAAACGGAGACAGTGGACATCTCTACTCTGTTGTACATTCTAATATGAATTGTAACTAGGTTATTGAGATGCTTTGTATATCAGATCAAAAACCCACAGAATTTTTATGCCTGATTAGATCAATTGCTCATTAATTCTGCTTGTTGTTTCAAGTTAGAACTATATTTGTTTTTATATGGAAGTAGATAGTGACAGTTAACGACGATGCGTGGCAATTAAGCAGTTGCGTTAAGATTAGCAGCATCCACCGCAAATCCACGGGAGCCGCTGCAAAGCAATTCGAATTGAATAGTCCCGTCGTCGGTATCCGGTTGCTGTCGTTTGCGGTTTCGCCTTGAGCTTTGCACCGCGAAAGCTCGGCTTAAGTGGTGTTTGTTTTGCAGAGCCCCGCTCGGTTCTGCCGGCGTCGGCGCGATGCAAATCTGCAGCTAATGCATATTATAATGCAACTGTGCACTCGGCGTCGGCGACGGATTGACACAGGCTTCAGGGTCGGACCCCTTCGCTAGCCCAGTGTTTGCATCGGTTGGTTCATTATTCATATTTTTCGCGCTTGTTTGGCGCTGTTTGCGTCTAGGCGAACTGGTGTTTGTTCAATTGCAAAACTTTTAGATTGCAAAGTTAAGATAACAGTCTGTAAGACAAAACGAGGCATTTAAAGGCTATAAACAGAGTTCTTGAATTCAAAAATGATTTATTTACTTTTAATATTCTTTTACCATATGAACAAGATTCAGCTATCACTTCAGACTTTAACCTCAATTTTATCCATGAAATAATTTACAAAACTAAAGCAATATTGCCTAGAAAACCCTAGCATACATTTGTTGCACTATTCTTTATTTAGGCAACAGTTACCACTTGATTCTTACAGATTTAACGCTCAATAAAGTAAACGTGGCACTCGGCGCTTGTCGTAAAAGTTTTTTCACTTATTAATCTAAATTTAATTAAAATTATCGTTACCTAAGAGGTTGCCCTAATGCGTCACTATGATAAAAAAAAATAGATTGCATAATTTTGTTACACAAAAAATATATAAAAAAACCATACGTTATAACCATACGCAAAAAATATTACATTGCAAGAAAAATAATAAAAAAACATATTGTTAAAATTAAATGCTACGAACTGAATCAGCTCAGTGCAAACAGCATTGCAATATTAACTAGAAAAATATGAGCAATTTGTGAAATTTCGGCAGTTACAATTTTTTTCCTTTATTCGGCTATAAGTTGCTATGCAGATATTTAGCAAAGTAATAAAGCCCACAATTGGGCTGTAGGGAATGATCTGCGTTGTTGTAATACAGAAAAAAAATAATACACAACTGTGTTATTGAAGTTGGTCATTTTTCGCTGTATTTAAAATTTTAAAATATCTTGCTACAAATTTAAAATCACTTAAGAATAGCTAGACAAATATTCAAAAAATGAATTTAAAAAATGGCTGATTTTATTTCGTTTTGGAATATTTAAATACTTGAAAGTCTAATCTGAGTCAAAACTAAAATGTCTATTTTTATCTTTTATTAGAATTTCTAGTTGTTTTATTATGTCTTTTTCTTCTAGTTGCAAATATACGGCAACAACATAATTTATCAGTAATTGTTGTTGAATATTTGAGTAAGGGATATATTTAAAAGCGTGAACATTATTTTGTTATTTGATACATTTACAATAGATTCCGTTTTAGCAGTGTTCAACATTCCATTTAGACGGTTCGCTAAAACGCCGGTTTTCTATATATTACATATATGTACATATATTAAAAAAAACATTATATTTTGGGATTAGAAAAATATCTGTAAATGCACTGAAATTTTCTTTTTTAGTTAAAAAAGGAACAAGTAGGCAAAATAAATTCATTCTGTAAATCAATTATTTCCAAATAGACTGAAAAGCATAAGTATTTAGTCTCGCTGCAATTATCATTGTGAAATACATCAAATAAATATTCAATCTTCACTGAATATCTAAATTAAAATATTTGTATTTAAATTTGTGTTTATTTATGCTTGAAGCTAGAGTCTAAAAAAATATTGTTTACAATAGTTCATTCAGGATTCAGAGATAAGCATTTAACAAAAACCGCGATACATCTTGTTTTATACCTTTGAAAAAGGATATTTAAAGTTATAATAAATTACTACTAAATAAAATTGTTTAAGAAGATGGATATCCGAATGTTTTTAAAAATAATAATGTGTATATAAATATGTAGAGTTTTTAATTAACGTGGGATTGTATGTCATTGTTCATGATTTTGATGTAATTTATCATGGTACTTAGTTTAAAAAAAATGACGGGTATGTAAGAGAGAAGCGGTGCGATACGCAAGGCTTCTTCCAAAGCTAACCACCGTGTTGAATTTCATACAAAAACGTAGAAAATGCCATGTATAGATTTGTGTATCTAAAAATATAGTTAAAGGATATTCAAGTATCATATGAAGCAGTTATTGTTTGTTTTATATTTGTATGATACAATCAAAATAAAATAATTGGTCCAATGTTTCTAGATTTCTAAAAGACATTTAAAATTTTAGGCAGAATGACATGGTTAAATAAATAGTGTAGAGATTATTTTATTAAAAAGTAAAAAATATTATTAAGAAAATAATTTTAATGAAATTATGTTGTACTACATAGAGCTAAGTTTGTTTTCTTTGTAAATTATATTTTGGGTGGTAACAAAGGGTGAAATTTATAAAATATTTTCGGATAATATAATAATTAATTATATGTGTAAGATATTATAGAAGTACATTATTATTGAATAAATATCAGTGATAGGCTATTTAAAAATTTATTCGAATAAATTTAATATAAGTAATATTTATATTAAATTTTTTTTTACATAATAATACCCATTTATAGTACAATCGTTTTTAGCGAGGAGTCACCCGCGCGGGGGTAGACACTCGTCAAGAGCGGGTGGGCGGTGGGATTGTGGATAAAGACCGCTGCGGGACTCACCTCCGAGGTACGCATATGATACAAGTGTTCAAAGGAGCTTAAATATTCATTTATTATACCCGGTCGCGGACGAAGGCTCAACCTTTCTTCTGGAAGCACTCGGGCGTAACAAGAAAATGGTTCTTTGCGGCGCCTGCCAACCGGTCGGACGATTAACGTTTCCTACGAAAAATGGACTTGCGGTACTTTTTCGGTGCCCCGCCCGCGCCGTCTGCTGCCGGTTTAATTAATCTTCGGGCGAAAGCTCCTCTGGTTTAATAAAGGCTCGGCGGTGTGGTGGGGCGATTAGGCGAGTTTATGTCCTGCGATGGTCACGCTCGAATTTGATGTATTAATTGCCACCAAGACTGAAGAAATCTACAAATATCATATATAATTTTAAATTATAAAAACAATATAATATATAAACACTACAAGATCTAAAGATTGTTTGTAACTTATATTTAACTTAATTAAGCTCATTAATCACAAATTCTTATGGAAGCTTGAGGTAAAGGGAAGAATCGGTATAGCAAAGAAAGTTTCAAAGCTATACAACGTATAGCAGAACATCAATTAAAATCTAATTAAAACTTTGCTTTTTTTCAATATTCCTTTAGTAAAACGTCTTATGTAGAAAAATACGTTTTTTTGCCACAAAGTTTATATATAAAATTACACGCTGATTTCAGCTGTCGTTTTACTTTTTATAAGGTTTATAATGGACAAATTTATATAGAATTTGCAAAATTTGTGCTAAAACTATATTAATACATTATAAAGGCTTATATAATTTTTATATTACAACTGTGTGAATAAATCCGTACAGTTTTTGATACAAATATAAATTATGATTTAGATTGACATTGTCTTCTCGCCGTGGTGTAGTGTTGTAAGAGATCAAGTCTAACTAAGATAATCAAGTTGACTGATTGGCTGCTTTTTTCTCGACTCCAAACGGTCGTCTACATCGATATAAAAAAGCTTTACGTGAATGTTAGTTCGGGTTAAATTCTCGTGTATTTTTAGTTCTAGTGGAAGTTTTAATGAAAGTTAAGTTATATGCCAGCGTTACAGCTTATTTAAAATCATACAAAGGACATATGGTCAATGTTCCTATTCTTACTTGATCCTTTGACGGATTGTGATTATTTAGAGAAGGACTGAAATCCTTGTTTTGATTTAATAATTATCACAATGAACTATTCTGTGTTTTTGCTTAGGATTGTATAAATTTAGTAACAATAGATTTTGTACCTGCTCAAAATTATATAACTTTTCAAATGCACAAGGCATAAAATTCATTAGTTGAACACAAAATACGACTTACGACTTGACTTTTTCCACAATCTATCAGAATTACCATTTTTTTTTGTATTTATATACGATGATTAATCAAAATATAAGCCTTCTTTATCCGTATTTTACATGAAACTTTCACACAACGAACGACATCTAAAAATCACAAATTGAAGCTCGCAAAAGTATCACGTTTTCCATTTATTTATGTAGCTGCCTTCAAAACGAAAAGAGAGCAACAAGAAATCCACGGAGGAAGAGAAGAAGCGAAAGATAGAAGGGAAAGGCTTCCTTTTGGGGCAAGTGGCGGCGGTATCGGCTCGGTTTTGGTCGAATGTAAAATTTTAATGCCGAACCGGTCCGCTGTAGGCGCTCGCGTACCGAGTCGAATAAATGGCCCCGATGTCGGTGTATAAATATTAAATTTCAGAGTGCTGCCCCCCCACTCGAATGCCGGGTGTCATAATATATTTACGGCTGACAATCGCGAACATCCCTCCTCAGGTTACTTTGTATTTGCGTTTTGTTCGAAGACCGGCCGCTATCGTCTCCTCAAAGTGAGAGGGTTGCTCGATTAATAGTTGGATTATTGATTGGGCGAAATTGTGGCAAATTACTTAAAAATTACTAGCATTATACTGCAATGGCTGTGGGCTAGAATCCTGTATAATTTCACAACGTTTATTTATTTTTGCTTTTGTATTATTTCAGTGCAATGCAATATAAAAAGTCAGTAAATAATTAATATAATTTTAATGGAAAATAATTATTTTGTTGTGGTAAATAAAATCACTATTATTCTAGTAGAGAACTTATTGTGTAAATTTGTTAAGCACTAAATCGCCTACTATGAAAAAATTCAATAATAGTTATCAGAGCCTTCCATAAAAAATAATTTAATACAGTTATACAAAAGTATTAAATAATATTTATGAAAAGCTAGTATTAATTAAATTTGTATAAGGTTAGGATGGTGTCGATAAGTGATTTTTTGTACCATTACAAAATAAATCATAATACGGCGCAGGCCACAAAGAACACTAGTTTTAGATTTGACGAATGCACTGTGAGTCAGAGAATTGTTGGCAAAAGTTTTAATGAAAAAAGTCTATATAAGCGATAATATTATTATTATTAATAAATCCAGTAAAATACTTCCATCTGCTGTTTTTGAAAATATTCGCAGCGGATTGAGAATTTTTTCCCTGTCATTGTTTAACTACATCTAAATGCAATTGAAAGGTGAAAAATCAGACAAATATGTAAAATAATTATTGCGATTCACTTATTGCTTATAACTAACTCCCATGTTTAGTAAAGCATATTCCGTTGACTATTTAGGTGAAAATTGCATTTCATTTCTCTGTTACAAAATAAAAATATTGGGATTTCTTTTATTGTCGCGTCGCGCATATCGTACAAAAATATTTTCACTACTACAGGTATTTAATTTTAAAAACCGGTAGTACCGAAGGTCAATTTTTGCTCCTATACCGGTATTACTTTTATCGGTACTACCGGTATTGCAATTTATTGTGAGGCTATTACATAATAATTATATTATAAGAAAATTAAAATCCACTAATAAATTACTGTTGCAAACTTAAACTAATTTTATTTAAAAATTCTGTTTTCTCGTCCATATTACTCTGACCTTTTAGAGATTATCATATTTTTCAACATAAAGAATTATTTATTCAAAATATAAAGTTTAGAGTAGCCGCAAAATTATTACTTTTTCAGATTCTATTTATATATTTTTGTATAATCGGCAATGCTGTGTAGTTTATTAAATAATATTGAAGGAATTATTATTGCAATATTTAACTAGCAAGTGTGATCAAAGTTCTGTCATTAGCGTCAATTTTCACATACTGTTTGTGTTATATTATTTCTGATAAGTCATTATTTGTTTATAACTTGTAACTTATTAGTTTTATTCAAATATGAACTTAAGTAATTGTGTACTGTGGATAATATTTAAAATGTTTGTTTATTACATTAGTCAATCACTGATCATAACTGTTATCATTTCCAAGTTTGAATTAGTTAATGTTACACAAGTTTTTAAGTTGTATTTATATTATTCGGTTTCTATGAAGGGTCATGTAATTTTTTTTCTAATTACGTTGTGTCACGTTGTTACATTTTCCAGATTCCCTTGCTCAGAGGAATTATCTTATAGTTAAGGTGGAAGTGTTTTAAGCAAAAATACTTACGTCAATGACTTAGGAGTGACGTTCTGGCAAAATTTGAGATTTTGTATATGTTGATAAGTGTGAATTTCGAAAATGCATAAATTTTCTAAAAACATTTTTTTTTTCTATAAATGTGTTAAAAAATTAAGCCAAGTAATGATAATTATATCGAACGTATATCCATATCACGCGCCTTAAATAAAATAGTACTTGCTAAATTATGAATAATGGTGAAACGGATAGCTCTTGAACTGACTGTGTTAACGCAAATATATTATAATCAATGTAACGAGTTATTGTATGCTCATAATGTTCGGTGTTTGAATGATTTATATATTCAATAGCTATTTTAAAGCAAAGTTAATCTAGTAGCCAGTTTATATAATCCTACTTTTAAATAGATTATTTGCAGAGAGTTTTTCATGGGGTGTTCACGATCTGACTAGTGTTTGCTTGCACTTAATCTTTCTTACGCTATTTCTTTATTGTCTCTACGATTAGTTGCTCGCGATTAGGTTGCTCGTCAATACACTCGTCTGTCAAAGCTTGTTCATTAACGATATAACTATGCACATAGCTCTGAAGAGTTCATAAACTCACTAGTTAAAGCATATTTTATTTACACTAAATGTAACATTGTAAGTTTTATTAAAAACTCGAAGTAAGTGCATACTTTGTCTAGTCATTTATAGAAAATTATTTTATAGAAAAATTCTAAGATATCTCTAAAAGAGAAATATATATATTTGAATCATAATGCTTTTTTAGATGATGCGTTGAAATATAATGCATTGCATTCACGACATAGCATCTACTCAATTAAGTATTTTTTTAAGTTGCGAAGGTGCTGCGATGATGTTGATCACCCGTCAATGCTCAGCGACTTTTAGAGTACCCTTAAGAGTCACGATCGCGTCCCTTATTCTTGCCCGTAGCGTCCGAGACGTAAGCGCTTGTGAACGCTTCTCTTGTATGAACGATCCACCTTCTTAACGAGCTTGTCAAACACAACGTTTTTAAGCATAGCTATTAAGAATTAAAAAAAAATATGTGTGATATTGCTTACCTTTTTTTAGGTATGCACCATATATTTTTTAACTTTTTAATGGAATAACATTATTATTTCGCGTAAATCTTTAAACATATTTGGCAAAAAGTGTGTGTATGGAGTGTTTGTATATTAGCATATGTTTGTATTTATGAATTATATTTATGTTATAAAAAACTTGTTTGTTTAATGAAAATCATTATGCATTAGGGAATATGATAATACATTTTTATTTAATAAATTAATAAAACAATAAATAAATTGTAATCAAAATACTTCTTCTCTGAAATATATTTTATTAGGAATAATAGTTATGTTTTAACTTTTATATGACTAGCATATTAAGCATCAATGATCACATGTTTTTAGTATTTAATTTTTATTACCGACTGCATTGCACATTTTTATGTTATTATCGAGGAAAGAAAGGATTTAAAAGTTTCATACATTGTATATCAATTTATTTAAATTTGTTCCTTTCAGTTTATTAACCTTGTAATGAAAAACTAATCAGCTTATTATTAAATATGTACTTACTAACGGCAGTGAATTCGTTTGATTGATTATACTGAAAATGTATGCGCCTAATCTAGGAGCAACCAAACTTAGCACGATACACTATAACTAGATGAAGAGCGTCGGTAAAGTTTTGACATGTTTGCTTCATTGTTTTGGATAGCCTCCAAACTGGGACAGTGTCGGCTATAATCACGAGATAAATACATTTATTATTACCAACGCCTTAGAGGGTATTGGTTTTCATTAATTTATAATAGTTTGAAGTGCACATATGTAGCTAAGAATAATCTATTAATAAAAAATAAAAAATAATAGCAAATCTAGATGTAATGATGATGATACCAATGATCAAACGATTTAAATCGTTAAAATATCTTAATATGTACAAAGCAAAGAATGGAAGCTAATATTATTATACTTATAAATATTAAATGTAAAAGAAATATAAAAATATTGTTACTGCTTTTGTATCAATATAAGAGTAATGCGGTCTTTGTGATATGGTGCAACTCACTTCTTTTTTATTATCGAGATGTACGTTCTAGGATGTTTTTAAAACCATGAATAAATATATCACGTCTCACATTCTTAAATGTCAAATTGTTACGAAGAATGAATACTTGTTAAATTGCAAATAGATATAAATGTAAAATATTGTTGTTTTTATCAATCAGTAATGAATAGTATATAAACTAATATGATTGTTTTTGAATAGCTCTTTAATTAATTATTAAAAATATTTGCATGTTTAGAATTATGCTGTAAAAAGTGTATATTTTGTATTCATTTATATCATGAAGTAATGGATTTTGTGCAAGACAGAGGGAACAAACTCAGAAATTAAGAGTGACAGCTGCGGTCGGGTAAACCGGCGCAATACTATTAATGGTCTCAAGCATCAGTGATCAAATATCTAGTAGTAAAGGAAGATGTAGCGGTCAGTTACACTTCACATACATGAGAATCACTCTCATAGAAAGAGCAATAGAGACGCGTCTAAAAAACAACCATGACCGTTATATATTTGTTCTGGACTATTTTATCCAGAGCAAGTATAAATTCCAGTGCATGTTGTCTGTTACATATTTAGGCATTACGTTACATATTACACTTGCTACAATTATTAAAATATAAAAATATCATCAGATGGCTCTTAGTTATTGCGATTAATGTTGAACAGGCGGCAAAATAAGCATTGAGTGGCCACGATACAATCGTTATCGTTGTTTTAAACTTTAAGGCCGATTCACAATAAGAAAGGCGTATGCGTCGCACGAAAATACGATTTTGTGTTGTTTTTGTTTCTAGCCGCATTGCAATAACGGTTACTGCAGCATATCTGCATACTTTAAAGAGTTCAGCAAAAATCGATAGCAATATTACACGTATGATATATTATTTAAATAATGAAATTAAAAACATTTCAGAAATTATTAAAATATATTTTTTATATAGTGATACAAATTACATTCGGCTATAAAAATACATATTTCAATCCATTTTGCACAAAAAATATCAAAATGTAATATCACAGTAACGGGTTGTCAACTCTGTGTTAGTCCAGCGTGCGTGTGTTTTGGATAAAAAGTGGAAGCTGTGACGTTCACTGTTTATAATTACTTGCAAATCGATCCACTGTTATGCTAACAACACAGAATAAGTATTTAAATTTCGTTATTGTGCTTAATAATATGTGTATTTATAGTTGTTGATCTATTATATTTTCATAGATTAAATCAGTGGTATCTTTCCCAAATAGTATTCGCGGTCAAAGTTTTGTCCATTTGTAAAAAATATTTTTGTTAGTCTATAAATTACTTTTAGAACAACTTTGCATGCTGAAAACCTAGAAATAACTCCTACAGCATCTTAGTATGCATAAAACGCAGTCTCGCTTCTAAAATGACCGTTCAAGATTAATTAAGGCACTTTGGTGCGTGTCTCTCAGTAAATTGGCACAGTGGCTTATTACCGTCCCCGTCGTCAGATAACGAGGCGGCGAGTGTGCGTTATTACGTGTAAAACGATACGCTTTTCATAATGAAAACGCCAATCTGCTAAGATTTATATTTATATTGTACATATTATATTTTGTCTAATAACAAGCCGACGTGCAATACAATGTGGTAATTAAGTGCGCCGCGGATGTACCGTATAACTTAACGCTCTCTCTCTGCCGGCATTGTGTCCGTGATAAATGATAAGGTTCCCGGACCGTCCGGGAAATACGACCGGTCTGACTTCATTTTTAGAAATTTACATTCTTAATAAAATGCCCCAGCGGAAAAATAAGATGCAGATGAAATAGTGGTGAATAAAAAACGCGAACGGGCGTCTTCTTTCCCGGGAACGTTCCGAAGTGAGTCGCTTGGTGAAATGCTGTGTATTTTTGTGTGGGTTAATGGATTTTAAATTGTAAATTTACTATTTTTGTAGTAGTAGTAGATAGTCTAGTAGATATTATCTTATACTTGTGACAACATTGGTTTTACTATTTATAAAACCTTTTTTTTAATGGTACATAAAAAATATTATTGACACATAATTATTATTTTTTATTGTGGTTAGGCGTGCATAGGTTTTAAAAAAAAATTGTAATATTATTAACCTTTGCATTAACGATGTATATTATAATAGGAAATATATATTCACATTATAAATTTAGTAGCTTTCACTATAAATTTGATACTTTGCACTATAAAATAAATACTATGCACCATACATTTATTAGTTTTCACTATTAATTTGCTACTTTGCACTATAAATTTTATACTTTTCAATATATATTTAATACTTTGCACTATAAATGTGATAGTTTGCACTATTTAAATAGATCGCACGTGCAGCGTACGATCTTATTTAAGTTTAGTTTTTTCGTTTAGATTAGGTTTTGGTTTGAACAGAAAATGGGCGTTTCATAACTATCAAAATATGTTAATGTAGACCGCACGCTAAAGTATTTATAGTGCAAAGTATTAAATTTCTGGTGTAAACTATTTAAATTAAAGTTTAATTATTTAACACCTTAATATAATGTATTTTCATAAACTGAATTTTATCTGACCATCACTTTTGAATTTTTATGACAAATAATACAGAACGTAAAATTTGTTAATGACACTTAATTATTACAACATATCAAAGGAAAAACTAGAGAAACTATTGCATCGCGTATATGTAAAAAGTAAGGTTTGCATTTAAAGACGTTAAAGTTAATTATATCCTGCTGATAACCCCTTATTAAAAATAACAAAATCGTAATAAAATAACTATAATTATAATATTTTAGCAGTTAGAGACTCAATGTGGAACCTAGTAAGACTTTTTATTGCAATATTTACATATGTGCGACGGACGATTATTGTCGATCCAGGTCGTCTCTTCGCGTCTGTTGGTCTTTTCGAGTGGCTGTTGTTGACTGTTGTTAACTTCGTAATTCTAACTACCTGAGTGGGTGACTGTCTGACCCTTCGACTGTTTGACTCCCCTCATCGGAGTACGGGCTTATATATCCAGGGCTATAATGCTTGCTGGCCAACTGTTCCTCTCTGACTTGACTGTCTCTCCTCATTGGAGTCCGGGCTTATATATTTTAGGGCTATAAGACTTGCTGGACAATTGAATAGAACGGCGTAATTAGTCTACTCCTTTAGAAAGCGACGTTCGCTCGTCCAAGGTCATATTGCATTTTCGGAAATGTCACGGATGTGGTGATTTATGATATCCGTGGCCGTCTCGCCACAGGAACTCTCTTAATGACGGATAATATTTACTGTATACTCGAGGTCTGTGCATACCCCGAAATTCTTTACACTATTATGTTGTTTGTCTCTATTGTTATTAAATAATCTTTATTGGTCACACATTTTAAAGCGAGTTTAGGGTGACAATGACCTTTTCAAACGTGATCATCTGTATGTGGTCGCTACAATATATTATCGATAAAAACCAACTACAATGTAGTAAATACTAATCTAGAATATGATAGCAAACGCCTTTGTCGACATCCTACACCCTGATTTTAAATTGTACTTATTGGCAAACGCATAAAAAAGTCAATGAAAAATCAGACAATTACCATAGTGAACTTGCTAAAAATTTAAAGTTATGTTAAAATTAAAACTATAAAAACTACGCTAGATATATGTTACCTTTCTTCTAAGTATTTTTATATTATTAAAAAAACACCATAATTTAATCTAATTAAATAGATAAGTAAAATATTGCATTAAAAAAGACTTTGGTTTTTGCAAAATGTGTTTAACCAAGAACAAACATAACAAACTGAATAAGTATATTTTTAACAATTTTTGTTTGAAAAAACACAATATTAATTTACCATTTGACGGCTCACCCTATAAATTATCGAAATATTTGGATAATTATTGTATACACATAAAACGCTTAAAACTAGAAAGTGAGGCTGTGTATATATATACTCGAATATATATTTATCTGAGCTCAGAACTTAAATTTAATATATAGTTTGGAGAGCTTAGGTCTTGAATACTTGCTGCTATTGTGACCCTTGAATTAATATATTACAGAAGCTCATTATCAAAAAATAATAAAATAATAGTTTTACAATATCAACAGCTTATAAGTCCAGTAATATCATACGTTTGCCTAATGTACTTAACCCTTTCCGCTCGTATGGTGCGTGAGACGCACCAGTACTTGGGTCTATATTACTCGTAAGGCGCGTCAGAAACACCATTCCAATTAATGAAATATAACGTTGATTTTTGGGTATTTCCTGTGCATGTTTTGAATGGCGTTTTTGCAGTGTTGTAGACAAGAGTTTCAAGAGTCATACCTTATCAAAAAAATATCATTTTTACCTGAATCAAGCCGGGGAGAGCTTATTTATCGGGATAAGTCGGGGTTTTTTTGATGACTAAATTTAACGGCAGATTTGCCGTAGCTTCTCCCAAAGGCAACAGTTGGCGATCGCCTTTCGGTTGACACGCGTCGGTGACGTTTTTATTACCTATTCTGTTTTCGACAGTGGCTCGGTTGTCCGTAATTTGCGTCTAAGTGAAACTATATATAGTGACTGATAATTTTGTTTAATTACTTATTTTGTAATTTTATTGTGAAGTTATTGTAAAGTTATTTTTTAAATATTATTGTGAAAAAATAGTGCTATGGCTAAATATAGTGGTTGTGAAGATATGTTTTGTAATGATAGTGTATAATCTTATATTGGGCGACAGTCAAATAGGCGATTCAAAGTGGGCGACAGACTAACAGGCGATGGTCTTTTGGGAGATACAATAATAATGCATTACAAATAAATGTGATGCAAATGATGATCTTATAATTAATTAAATAATTAACGTAATTAAATACATACGAAAATATAAGTAATATTTTTTAGAAAAGAATTAAAAGATGAAAACATTCGGTCTAAACAAAATATAATATACCTACATAAGATATATGTATATTTACTTATCATTTGTGCATATTTAATCATAAAATTAATCACTTAAACAGTTTGATTTTTTTATTCAAGAATTTAAGAGAGTTACCCGATATTATAAAACACTTAGGCTAAAGTCGGTAATTTTATTATAAATACCTACCAAAAAAATGTTTATAGTGGGCCCTTACGCGAATTTTTTTTATGTTTTGAGCCTTGGAAACTACTGTGAGAACAAACTTTTGGAATTCCCCAAAATCGAATATTTTACAGTTATCTATTTTAAATTAGATAGGATTGTTATATATAAATATAATAACACAGAACTAGAGCTGATAAGTGTTTATCGTGGATTTCGCCCTTTACGCGATTTTTTTATATTTTGAGACTTATAAATTACTGTGAGAACAATCTTTTGGAATTTCCAAAAATCGCATACTTTACCGTTATCTATTTTAAACTGGATAGGGTAGTTATATATAAATATAATAACCCAGAACTAGTGCTGATAAGTGCTTATCGCAGATTTTTTTATATTTTGAGAATTATAAATTACTGTGAGAACAAACTTTTGGAATTTCCAATATAATTTTTCGTTTTAACCCTTTATAGGACACATATTTTTGTTTTATTTACATTTTTTAAAAATAAATTAATATCTTATTTGTCGTTTTAGGCTGCAATATTCTAAATTAAGTCAACTTTATATTGAATGGTAAACTGACCTACCAATGTACGTTATCACGAGTGCTCTTGTAACATTAGGTTCAATATTAAAAAAAAAACATAGGAAAAATAAACCTTAATTTTGGTGTATTTACATGTACCACTTTGTTCAAGGTATCCTATAAATAGTTAATGTATATTTTATTAATATTTACAATAAAGCCAGGCGTGCAAGTTTTTTTTAATTTCTGTCGCCCAATAAACCATCGCCCAATTGACCGTCGTCGTCGTATAAAATTACAAACAAATACATATTTACCATACAGCTATTCATTAATAAAAGTTTTGTCTATTTTTAATTAAGAAATATAAAAAATAATATGACACTAACTGCAACCTTCCATTTACCCTTCGATGGGGCGATGAGACTAATATTAGTTTATATAAATATAGATATCTTGTGGGTTTCTTTAATTATGGAAAAAACGTACAATTTGTAATTCTGCGAGCGATGTAAGCTGGCTTCATTCGCAGGTAGATATATCTAAGCCTAAAACCGAGCGGCATATTGTTATTTGTTTATATTTATGGTTTAAACATTTTTCGGTCCCATAAATATTTTAAAAAGGGTCGTCACCCTATTGTGTTAATTTATTGTTATGGATTGCCAACCAATGGTACTTGAGAGAACCAAAAAAAATTAAAATGTAATTTAGAGAAATGCAAGTATTTGTTTTGATTTCTTCGTTTTTGATATTAGTTTATTCATAGTTATGCTCTACATATATAATTTTAATTTTTAAAAAGAATTTAACATTTTTCATTTTTCCCGAGCTGGCGACATACCTAGTACGAAAACGATTACGAGTGCAAAGGGTTAACCCTTTGCACTCTAAACTAAAAACCCTTCAAAATATAGCGTTAAAATTATAAATAGCATACCTTTTCACACTAGCTTATAAAACTTTATAGTCAATTTTTATTACGAGGAATTAAAAACATTGCTATAGTCATAACGAAAATATTGTACTATAAAAAATATTACGCGGGACCATTTAAGTTCAGTGCATTCTAGAATCGGCGACTATAACAACACCAAAATTAAAATTAAGAGTAGACATAATATGCATTAACAAATCGTTCTAAAATACCTTTATACAGTCTTAGTTCAATAATTAATCCTGATTATCTTAAATAATTTATTTGTGTAGTTTTTTTTTTGCTATGTTTTTGAATGTTTTTTGATTTGTCTTAACCTGTTGGGACTACATATGTCTTAATTTATCTTACACATTTTTAATTACTAAAGATCATAGTTATAAACAAAGGCATTAAGACAAACAGTAAATATAAAAAATAAATTAAAATAAAATAATAAATTAAAAATTCGACAATGGGTTGAAATAAAAGTTTTTGCGGAAAAGTATAAAATAAATCGCCCAGATCAATCGTAGATAAATCTAAAATTATTATTTTAATAATAACCTTCCAATGTGTTACTTTAGTAACTAATAAATATTATTTAACCTAGCATAAACCTGATTAGTTAGCAAGCTTTTCTCTGCTTAACTAAGCTATAACAATGGTTAGGATATCTTATGTTTTTAGGCTTGCGACATATTTTTAGAGACATTTTTTCATTATATTTCTCCATTAAACCTCATTGTACGTCAATGTAACGAGCATTATAAAGATAAAGTGTATCGAATGAAAGGGCGAAGCACGCGTGGATGGGCGATAAGCGGCTCTTTTGTTAAACCTATTTCGCTCTTAACTGCAAACAATACAGTGGCAAACAACGGGTTTATTGTACAATTAAACCCAGCCACCGGATACACTTAAAGAATATATAAATACCCTTTTCGACACGCGAATAAAACACCTGGTGAAAACGCTTAAAGGCGAACGGATTCGAAAATTTACCACGAGCAAGGGTTAATTTAGATACTTTTAAAATATGCAAAAATGCTATTGAGCATATTATACACGCATATTTATGTAGGTTTCGAGAGACTTGTGATTTTTAACGAAAATTATTCTAGAATTATCTCAGTATTATATTAGACTCTGGATTATTAGACTCTATAGCACATTAAATACATATGTAGCACATTAATCAAATTATCATTATATACACGTGTAATGCCTTAATCGAATTATATGTAATTATCATTATATACACGTTAAGCACATTATGTACACGTGTAACATAATAATCGTGTCATTACGATTTAACTATAAATACGAATAAAGCAATGAGTCGCTAGAACTATAGGATCATATAGTCGTATTATTCACGGAGCATCCTTACTGTTCCCTAACATTCGTCTATCAGAGACACGGCGCTATATTTGGTTTTTAAAATTTTTGGTCCTATTATTGTTTATTTTACTGTTAGTCAAATACAATATTAGATTGACCTGTATATAGGTATTTAAGATGTGTTTTAACTTGAATATTTAAATGTATAATATATGTTTTGTTTGATTCAACTATATATAAGTATATAAGTATTTACAGGGCGTAGTTTGCCACATGCTCTATAGTATTATCTAGATAATAGTCTTATTTATAATTAAATAAATAAATTTACATGTAAAATAAATTCAGCATATTTAAAAATATTATTAAAAAAAGTTAAATTTGAGATAAAAAATAGTGAATTTGTAGTTGAAAAGATAGAGCAACATAAATATCAGTAAACAGTATGTTTAATAAAAAATATAAATTATTTATTTAAAGCTATTTTAGTTAATTAAAAATTAATTATATTTATTGATTACACATAAATAATAAATATTAGTGAAAAATGATACTTTGGATATATTGTTAGAGCTTGTAAAAAAACAAGCAATTTCATTTGGATTTTTTCAACATAAAATTCAGTCTTCTCTAGGTATCTACAACAAATGGTTTCAAACACGAGTCAGCTAATGTATTATAAGTAAATAAAATCAAGTGAGTCATAACAATATTTAGGTTAAAAGATAGTTGCTTTATTGTTATTATTTGTGGCAAAGTAAATTGAACTAAAAATTTTTTACTAATATAAGTTAAATTTATTTAAAATTTAATGCAATATTTCTGGCTTAAAAAATATGAAAGAGATTCAAAACGGAACTTACTTATATGAATTGTTTAATTTGATAATTAATCTATAATTATTTAATTACCAGTGTAGGTTATTTTATTTATTTAACAATAAAATTAAGATATAAACTAAAGTACAACATTTATGTTTTACTATAGTTAGGCTATTATGCATATAGTATTTGACGTATAAAATTAATTTATTTTCTGTATTATTTTTAAATTGGACTAGAAATAAAACGGTTAACGAAGTAAAAGTAAAGCTTTTGAAATCGCATACATATGTACGTGCATGTTGTTTTATTATCAGTTATTATTTTTAGTCTTAAGACAAAGTTCTCAAAAGGATACGTGCACGTTAGGTACAGTCAGGACACAGAGGTTAAGCAAGTTCCGTTCAAACGCCGCTGGTGTATTTAGTCGTGAACATATTGTTGGCAACTTTAGTTGAGAGCATAAATTGGGGTTGCATTCACGTGGATAAGTCTTAGCTCAGCGTGTATGTAACTTTATGTGGATAATTACGGCGATATGCTACAGAAAAGGGGTGGCCAACTAAACTATCTGAAGACGACTGTGGTTGCGGTTTTAATCGAACTAAATAAACACTTATTAATTAAAAATTAATTAGTTGTATTTATTAATTAGCGAAAATTCAGAATAACAAATCAATAGAAACGAATACACCATTTAGTCACAAAATCGACGAGAAAATTATCGCAACCATTTCCGGCAAGCTTATTGACTCATAAACATATTATGGATCTGTTGTTATGTATCGTATAACATAATAAATGAGATTAGATTACGTACACGAAACCATCATAAATAAAACCGTAAAATACAGCATGTTTCATTCCACGGAAACCAATTATAACCGCGGACAATGGGTAATACTATATGGATATTTTTGATAAAATTACTGGCGAACTTTTCGAGATTCTCTGGTAGAATAACTGTGTATTAATTGCCGAGAGTTCGCCTCCCAGTTATTTTACGTATAGGTTTTAATTTAGAACGAAGCACGTTAACGTATCATTAACGAACTGCGTTTACGGTTTTAATGGCGAAATACTAGTATTGTAAAATATTAAAGTATGAATTATACATATAAAATAATACTAATATTTAAATATATATAATATTTGTATGAAAGCAGGATCTTTTTTGTGTTGATGATTTTTTAAACAAAATGACATTGGTTGTGCTTGCATCAAGCTTTAGAACCCATTGCCTGATCGATATCCTTTTATTGGCACCTTTGTTATAAAGCTCGCGACCTAAAGGCCCAACCCTTTCCTCAGCATCTTCTTAACAGACAAAACAGCCTATTTTGCCCGTTTCGCGCTGGATGTAATATCAATTTTAGTGTGACGTGTTGTGCAAAATTTGACATACCCTGACGTGGGTTGCTATTGATGTCTAGTCGATGTTCTGGCGAGCTCGCCGAGTGTATTAGGTTACCGTCTGCTGAAAATTTACTTAGTGTCTTAGCAACATTTCAAAGGGCACGTTTCGACGCTTACGTATCTCGTTAAGGTCCTATTTTACTCATACCTTAATTTAGTTGCGAGCACCTTTCGCTTATGCAAAGTTATTGCCTTTCACCGTCGAACTATTATTGTTGAGGCTCTCACATTCGTGTAATAATAATTGTTTTCGCAAAGACGAAAGGATCGATTTTATCGTAGTAAGCTTTCAATTTTGTGTTTGATTATGATATTGAGAAAAAAATCGCTGGAGCGAAGCGAGCTAATGGACAATCGTCTGCGATGCGAAAATGATATTATATTATTATTTTCATAAATTGAACATTTCGGTTTATATACACACAAATCGTGTTCGTTGTTACTACGAGAAAAAATAATGATATTATATGATAAATGCGGACAATATAATAAATTTCACGACACTTGTAATTGTATGAAAAGATTCATGTATACTTTATCTATTATAATAACAACATATGTCATATAAGTGCCGCTTAGATTGCTCTTGCTTAAAGTGTATTTAAAAGTATTTTTCTTTTAAAAATATAGTGATATGGTTTAAATAAATTCGTCTTAATATATTGATTACATAAAAATAAATATACACAAAAAAACAAATATTCATTGTTAATAACTGAGAAGATATATGGGCCGCAATGGCGGCAAGTCTTTTACTGCGAAGTTTAAAAATCTACTTATTCAATTTAAGCTTGGTGTCGAGGTTTAAGCCTAGGTATTTAACGCTTGTTTTAAATTTAACGGTACTCCCCCCTTCATTTTGTAGAAATAATTGCTTCTGTTTTAATTCAGTTAATTTAAATTTTCCACCTCACAAATTATTTATTTAGGAGTTTAATTTTTTTTAAATTTATTGGCGATTGGTTTAAAACTGTAAACACTTATTAAAATAGCTGTATCATCATCGTATATAGATAAACTATTATATTTTGAGATATTGTTCGTATACAAGATAAAGAGAAACGGCTCGAGCAAACTAAAGCTGAATTTTTAAGCGGTGTTTAGTGTTCATTATTTAGTGGAACATAGCTTTTACTTCTCAGGTATGAGCATAGTATAGCAGATAGTAGAGCTTTATATTTGTATAGTTTATGAATCAAACTGTCATGCCATATTTTGTCGAAAGCTATTTAATATCTTACATTAAGCGATCCGTATTTTTTTATATTAAAATTAGTGTCTATATGCTTTGTTAACACGTTATTGAGTAATTTTTGTGGAAACCAAACTGTTTTTTTATTGAACTTTTTTAAACATATAAAGATTTTTTTCTAGTATTTTGATCAAAGCAGATAATAAGCTGATGGACGCTGAATTCTTAACAAAAAAGTCTTCTGCTGCCTTAAAATAAATAAATATCTCAATAGCTTTCTTTTGTCACTTTGTGTTGTAGATTTTAGTTAAGGTCTTTCAGCCATAAATGGCGACTGGCTTAATCACCGTCTTGTATACTCGAAGTTTGTTTATTATTCTTAAAAAATATAACTGAGTAGACTTTTACACGCATGGTAAAACTTTTTGGAAGCCAGTAGGTGGGATTTTATTTCTTCTTCTATCTCGTTTTGGAAACTAGAAATGAAGCATACGTGCGATTTTTTTTGACTTTTTGTATGACTACTATTATTAAATGATTTTAATTTGTTTAAGAACAATATATATATTTAGTAAAAATATTATATTTAAAAAAAAATTAATTATTTAATTTATTTTTCTAAAAATAAATAATACAATATATTGTGCACAAAAGTATGAAAAATATAGGTGTGTATTATTAACAGTTTACATGCAAAACATATATTTAGGTGTCTTTAGCATATTTCTAAAAAATATCCAAATTCATAGATTGCGAATTTATGTTTGGCCTTCTAGTTACTGTTTTATAGATGTTTGCGTTGATACTTGATTATTATTTGATCTTAAGATAAGAGTTCAGATATTCAACAATTTTTAGAATAATATTGATAATAATAATCTGAATAATATTTGTAAAAATGAAGCGTTTGTTATCTTCCCTCTAAAATATATAAACAACGCTCAAGATGATTACTCAATATTGAAGGTTGAACGTCGGCAAGGAAATGAAAGGAAAAATGCGCGATACGCAAGTCCTTCCATTTCCCATAGTAAAGTACCGTGTTAAATTCTGGCAAAAGTATAGAAAATGTGTTATTACTTTGTTAAATTAATTAAATTTAATAGTTTTACCCATTTTTGTATTGCTTTTTACGTTTTTATTAAGGTATAAATACAATATATCGACTTTTATTTAGTGTATTAAGTTAACTTTAATGCTCTGACTGACAGACTTTTATAATATATTGCTAAAATGATTTTTATTTTTATCTAAAACAGTGAATTCTATTGGTTTTTATTATTAATTTAAAAAAATATACAATATTAATAACCAGCAATACATTTAAATACAAATATAAGCTTATATTGTAATTCGTATTAATTTGGCAACTGAAATAAAATAAACCAGAAAAAATGGTAATTTTATTAACAAATTAAGAATTTTTTTAGGATAAAAAAAATTAAGCTTTAGTTATAGTTTTTATGCAAGAATATTTGTGACGTGCGCAAATTAAATTCTATAAATATTCGAGCAAAATATAAATAATATATACGAGTATATTATATTTATTTTTGCATTATTTTAGAACCATTATATTTGACTACGTTCCACAAATGCACATTTATCAAACGAAAACAGCGATAGCGAACCCCGGAACAAATTAAAAAATAAAAAATAACCAAAAATAAACGAACAAAAAAGCGCAAACAATGCAATCGCGATCCGTGGATTGTTGCCCGGCCGGCGGTCTTTAATTACGCGCCCCGAGACTTTTCGACTCGCCCTTGATTGTTATCACTTTCGGTCAGATCGCAAAGAATGCGTCTGGATATGATTCATTTACATTATGAATTTACCAAAACGGTTTTGTTCAGAACGAGAATTAAATTCGATTTCTCGCAGCCGGTTTTTGCCAGCCCCCGCGAGTTATCCGATCGAGTGTTATTTGTGGTATAACAAGCTAGGACCGGATTATGCGGCCGCCGTCGGTGGACAATAGCCATTTCCTGCGCCCTTTTCCTCTCGGCCTCTGTCGAGGACAATAGGTGTAATCGTGTGGCCAATACTTGTTCACTATGGACAAATACATATGAGGGATGTAAACACTTGCGTTTATGCTGTACTTAAAAACAAAATAAAGCATATTCACACTTTAACATAAATTGCAGTCTGCTTTTTAAATAATGGTAGAATTAGTTATTAAAAAAAGTATTACAAAATATTTTTAAAATACAGTTAATTGTACTGGAAAGGTAAATTCACATCATTAAAGTTGATACATAGGGATTGATTTGAGCTGACGCAGGGTACACGCTGCTTAGTCTTTCCAGCGAAATTGAAACCGTTTAAATAATGTTTTTTTTTGCAAAGATCAATAAGTCACATATTGCTATATCAGTTAGTATTAAATATTTATAAATTTACTATAAATTATTAATTGAGGGTGATATTGTTTTGAGGGTGAAAATGTCATTACGAAGAAGGACAGATAAAGAAAAAAGTCTTAAATTTTTAAATATTTATTATTACTATGAATTAATATAACACGAGTTTTCACCGTCATTAGCCCCAAATCGATAGATTTATATTAAGTCATAATATTTTACATATGGTTTAAAATAAAAATAATAAAATTATAAAAATCAGTGCTTAGATTAGTTTACAGGGTGAATTGTAAAAATAATTAAAATGTGTGTAAAAGTTAAAAAAAGCGCAAAACAGTGTAAAATTAGTTTGGTTCAAAGAGACACATTATTTTTATAAATAAAAAACTAAAACACAAAAATTTACAGAATTAATTATATAATCGAACAATTTAAAAATTATATAAGAGCAATTTAATCTATAATTATGCGTTGGCAAATGCTTGGCAGTTTAAATATTTTATTTCTTTATTTATTTTTAAGCACCCCTTGTATATTACTAACATAGAGTCATGCAACAATATGTTGTTTTTTGTGTACATCATTTTATGAAATTTATTAGATCTTTACGTAAATTTGTAATTTTTCCACATATTGAATAAAATTTTTTTTTGAGTTAGGCTATGCTAGGGTATGTTATATCGTACCCTAGCTCAACCTAACTCAAATATTCCTAAAAATAGTTTTGAAATTACGTGCACATATCTCTTGTAATTGATCATTATTTATTAATTATGTGTAAATAATTCCAAATTTTGTTTTGCTTTTGTGCCATTTTGCGTTTCAGGACTTAAAACGAGTTCAAAGCCTTTTGATATTAAATTTACAACTTTTTCTAAAATTATTTAAGAAAAAAGTATTTTTTGTAACAACAAATAGTGGTCAATCTATGCTAAGGAAAATTGTTGGTTTTGTAAATATATCAGAAAAAGAACTTGGGAGACCCCTATTATTGTTTCATTGTATAATACATCAATTCTATGTGCTAAGACATTGCTAAAGTAGGTAAATGAAGTGATAAATGGTATAAGTAAAATCGTTAAAATTATAGTATTCTAGCTTTACGTCATAGGCAGTTTAGTTGTTTCTTGGAGGAAATCGAGTCTAAATATGGAGCCATATTAAGGCATGCAAAAATTTGCTGGTTAAGCAGAGGCAAAATTCTTAATAGATTTTTAGTCTGTATAAAAGCAATTAAAATATTTTTAATTGAAATTAGATACTTTAATTGTAAGAAAAATCTTGATTACTTCAAAAAAGTTTTTCAACAAATAATACAAACTATTTTAATAGTTTAAATTTACAGCTTTAGTAAAAACAATACACTGTTCTAAAATCATTGAAAATGTTTTTGTTTAAAATGATCTGTTTTTGAAAATCATATAAAAAAAAAAAAATAATAAAATATTTTTAATTAATAAAATTACACGCAAGAATTAAATATGTATGTATTAATATAGTTGTAAAATTTATCATTGCTATAAAAATTAAATTTGACACAAGAACTGAAAATATATAAAGACATATTATTTATTTTATTATTTTATTAATTTATTTAGCTTAATAGCTAATCTTTACATCTAACAAATTTAGTAAACATATATAAAAATATATAAAAAATACATAACAGAAAGAAAAAGTAAAAATATACAATAATATTATAATTTATTTCTATATGTAATATTATAATTTATTTCTATATGTACGAAGGTGTTTTTTTATTCCATTTATGAAACCTGTTATATTTTTGCTGTTTTGGATTTCTCTTGGAAGACTATTATATAAATCAAAACCTCCGTACATAATTCCCTTAGCCGTACTCGTTTTCTTATACTTAATTATCTTTAAATTTTCTTTATTTCTAGTATTATATTTATGTACATCTTTATTTCTTAATAAATACTTATTAAAATATTTTGGTAACATATTATTTTCTAACTTATATATAAATACTAAAACATTGATACTCAATATTTCTTGAACATTCAACCATCTATCAATCATACTTTTACAATTAATTAATCTATTTTTATTTTAGATTACTCTCATTGCCCTATTTTGTAATTTTTGCAACATTTGTTTATCTAATTTATTTAACATATTTAATAGTGTTGCACAATAATTAAAATGGGGCAATATTATACTATTGTAAATTATTTTTTTTGTATTTATACTTAATATATTTCTTAATCTAGATAATAAACCTATTTTTCTACTATTTTTTTTTAATATGTAATTACAATGTTCTTTAAAATTAAATTTTGTATCAACAATTACTCCTAAATATTTTATATTATCCACTATTTATATAATAGAGTTATTTATTACTATTTTGGTACTATTATCTAACACATTTTTATAATTATTAAACATACATTTAGTTTTATTCTCATTTAATTTAAGTACATTATTCTTTAACCATATTTCTAATATACCTTATTCATTATTTAAATTATTTACAATACCTATGCAATACATTAATGTGTCATCCGCAAATAGATGAATTTTACATTTTTTCACGTTATTAACTATATCATTAATATACAAAACAAATAACAATGGTCCCAATTTAGACCCTTGTGGTACTCCATAAGACACAAATTTCTCTTCAGAATATACATTACTTATTTTAACTTTTTGTTTTCTTTTATATAAGTAATTATTAAACCATCTTAAAACTATATCACTTATACCTATACTCTCCAATTTCTTTAACATTATTTTTCTGTCTATTGTTTCGAAGGCTCTCTTGAAATCCAAGAAAACTGCTCCAATGATTTTGTTTGTATCCTTAGCCAAATATTGGTTATGACTTTTTCCAGGTCTTACATTTATTAGGAATTTCCGTTGGCAAATTACATTTCATTATATTGATTATATAGCATTTATACAAGCAAGGAGATTTTAATGCAGTTCTTTAATAATTTTCCTTAAAAAATTAAAAAATGTATATTTAAAAGCGTTACTAAATGTGGAGTTTTTACCACATAAGCAGTATTCTCAGTCGATCCTGCAGATCTGTGATATTTTCCCAATGTATCCCGCATTCAGTGGTGGTCGTCCGATTGTGAATTTGACCGCCGGGGTATAATGCGATTCGCAATGTAAATTTATTCAAGTAAAACTTGCATCAAAGCTCATTGCGGGCAAATTACTGGCGGTGCTTTCATAAATTATAAGCTTGCAGTATCCGTTTGTTGATGTTGGAACCGTTTTCAAATTATTCGTACTAGTACATACTCTCGCTCGCTATCGTCAATAAATTGAACTTTGCTTTCAATGATTGTTACATAAATTGACACAAGTTTATTGACCGTGGGGCTTAGAGCCGGATGGCAAAACTGGACCCATGTTTGTTTTTCGCTCGATAAATGATGAATTAGCAAGGAATATTAATATAATAATTTCACGATTGTTTGATTGGGTGAATTGCAAACGAGCGAAAGTCGATAAAAAGGGTTATTGATTGAACAATTAATATTTTTAAAGAAAATATTGAAAATTAAATGTTGAAAACAATAAATAATAATAGATACAGAAAACAGTAACATTATACATTTATATTATATTACATATGTACATTGTATTACATACATACAAAAAATTAAATTTTAATTCAAATTTAATAAAAAAGTTTTTTTATTATTGTTGTTATTTTTTTCTGAAAAATAATATTAGAAAAATATCAATGCATCTAGTGTTACATATTTAAAATAAATTTAGGATAAAAATGGTTAGCAACTTAATATCAATTTTAAAGTTTACAGTAAAGATTAATTTTTAATACGAAACTAAAATAAGATGTAAAAAATGGCAAAGAAATATTTCAGAATCACTCTTGTTTCGCCTTTTGTGCGTGAGAATGAGATAATTTTAATATATGAATTTCTTTATCGTCAAAACGCGTGAAACGGCTAATATATTGTTGACAAAAAGAATGTGTTTCTCTTATAAGTGAAAGGATTAACCTAAACTTCACGGATTAAATTAATATTTTTAATATTTTTTTATAATCTTCTCTTTATGAGTCAGCTATTTGTACATGCAGATTTTTCTCTTTTCGTATTTGCAAAAATAAAGAACAAATATTTTTGGTTACTTTTAATGCGATAATCAATAATAATTATTAAATCAAATATTTTATTCTGTGTATTTGCTTCCAAAATTGCATTGGAATATTAAAAAAAATCTGTATATATCTCTTTTGCTAGCATTACTAACCATTAACCGATAGATAAGCAAGACTAACGATCATAAATTACTGACGGTAAATAATAACAATATACTTAAATGCCGTTTTTTTGTATACGATCGTCCCCCGAGTATTCTGTGTGTTTTTTTTTGCAAATACTTGCATTTTAATATGTTGGTGGATGTTGAAACAAAATATCTCATACAACTTACATTGTGAAACAATACTTTCAGACTGTTAAATAGGATTTCCTGTACCTTTCCGATACACTGCTCTCACTACCCACTTAATTTCTAAATGGGTTTTGCGAAATAGAAAAATAGCTGGAGAATTTTACATCTTGAAAATTGTTTGTGATATTTATTTCCTATGGAGAAATCAAATATTATATTTAATTAAAATACCCGGGTGCTTGTTAAAAAAACAGAGTATGTGGTTATTTTACAAACGTGCAAGTACCTGGATACATGGTTCCACTACTTTATTTATAAGAAAATATTTTCGAATATTCGGGAGCAAAATCTTTTTTTTTTTGGGACAATAAATTTAGAACAACATCTTCTTTGTCAAAATTTTGTTTTTGTTCGACTGCTTTGAATGCCTTATAAATTTTTATACCAGTGGCTAGAAAACCCCTTGGCAATTTTACTCCAATAAAATATATTACTTATTGTTTTAAGTCAGTTATGATTATATGTCTATGATTATATGTATAGTTAAGAACCATATGAAAAAAGAGTGCGTAGAAAATTGTAAATCTTTTTGTTCAAAATGCGATATATTAAAAAAAACATTTATCTCTCCTATACTTTTTTAATTCTACTAATTTTAAAAGTAATATTAATTAAATTTTACTTAATTAAATATATAGTTCTTTTAGAGTTATAAATGCTTTTGTAAATATTATATACTACAAAATGCGTAAATACTGCATAACCCTTTTAGTCTCAGACAATTTGGCCCAACAAGTATTTTTTTTGAAAAAAATATTTATGTTATACATACATACATACGTGTTAGAAATTTTGATCTTTTTTGTGTGTTAAGAATGTTTTGATGTAATAAAAAGCAATATTATATGGTTGTAATGACAAAAAAATATTTTTCATATTTGTTTAATTAAGAACATAAAATATATATGAAATTTGTCTTAAAAAAACACCTGTTAGCACATTTTAATTATTCCTTTATTAAATTATATCGTCTAGTACATTTTATCTTTGGCCAGTAACAGAAAAAAGAACATTGCATTATTTTCGAATACAAAAGTTTTTTTTAAAAAAAAATCCTATTTCACGCATTTTAATCAAAAACGTTTTTAATGGAATATAATTTTAAGGACTTAATTATTGCTAATATTTAACACCAATGTTTAATGAAGCATATTTCATAGACTAGTTGGCTAAATATGTCTATAGAAAGAATTTAATGTATGTAATACGTACTTTTGTTTTCACTTCGCCAGCCATCCCTACCATAAAATAGGTTGGGTTATTTTTTTGTTCCTAACAAAATAATTAAGAACTTCTACGTATCGTTAGATTTGACTTAGATGAAGAAAATGTATTCCTTTAATGTTGACACTTCGCGCATTCATAAAAATATCGAATATGTTCAATTTATAAATTGGCGCTGAAATATCGGTCGGTGTGATTTTTTTAATAGATAAGTCAGTGGCGTAGCTAAGATATGTGCCACCCAGGGCGATCCTTAAAATTGCCGCCACCCCCCTCTTATATTTTTTTCAGAATCATAAAATCAGCACTTCTTAAAATGCGGTCCACCACCTCGGAAGAGGCCGCTCGGCCTCAATAGTGGGCAAGAGGCTCTTCCCTCCAGTGGGAGAGCCTAGCCCAAGTGCCGCTCTGATGACTATCCGGCGCGTCACTCGCGCTGCGGTGCTAGAAGAGTGGCAAAAACGCTGGAACGAGTCCGCAACGGGACTACTGACCAAAAAGTTCCTCCCCCTGATCTCAGGGAGACTCGAGCTCAGGTGGTTCCGTTGTGGATTCCACACCTCACAGTTCATGACCGGCCACGGAGCTTTCCGGGCCTATCATGAACGTTTTTGTTTAAGAGACCGCTCCGACTGCCCCTGCGGCCACGAACTACAGACGTCCGAACACATACTATGGGACTGCCCAATGATGGACGAGGAGAGAGCAGTCCTACACTCCAACCTCGAAATCGAGGGCGATGGCCCTCCACAACACAGACATCTCGTGGCCACGAAGGGAAATCTTCTGGCGTTCGAGAGATACTGCGCCGCATATGGCGCCCGCACAGACGTCCGTCCTCAATAGGACCACCTATTAGCCCCTTAAGGGCCACCCGCGAGCCCTCTTCTCTCATCGGAGTGAGCTAGGCAGCAGGAAAAAAAAATAAGAAAGAGGAAATAAATAAAACAAGCACAAAGGATGAGTTGATGAAATAAATATTTTTCTTTCCAGGATGCGTAAAATCATTTCTCTCCCGTAGAGACCCCAGGTACGCGGAGCGCGACTGCCCGCATACCTTCCCTCCCCCCACATCCCCTATCCAACCTCCGTCTCCAAAAAAGATAGTGATGCCGGAGACCATCAGTAGATAAATCGCGACGGTCTACCCGTCCAGGTCGTTCACGTGACGACCTAGGAAGGAGGCCTGGTCTAGCGCCTGTATGCGCAGTATGCAGGCGCGAAAGCCAGGCTAGGTACATCCGGTCGCTCATGGGCCGAAACTCCTGAGCCTGATGCGACCGTGGAAGGAGGAGGTGGGCCCATGGACCTTCCACTTCTTAAAATAATAAATTGGTTATTATTAAGCTCTTGTTATTTGTGGATTTATATATGTTTTAGTGCATTCAGGTTTAAGAACCGCACTGAATGATCCTATCGCGAATATGCCGAACCCAAGGAAGTGCCGCCGGTGGCGACCCGCCCCCTCCGCCCCATCATAGCTACGTCTCTGAGATAGGTATAGATTTTAAAAACCTAACAACCAAAGTGAGTTGAGTTTTTAAAAATATCGTACACATAAAACAGAATGTAGATAAATTTATTTATATGAAAATAACTTTAAAATGCGCATTTACCACTAATAAATAATTGTGCATAACTCATTCATGAGAGTTGCGAAAATACAAAATTAAGCTAACTTAAAGCTTAATAAAATTTTGCTGCGATTCACTAGCGAAAGAGTTGCTTATTAGTTCATCGATATATGTATATTGCCTATAACTGTAAGGAACTAGTCCGATTTTAATGGGATAATGTATGTCTTTAGTATTATTTTTGTTATGTAGTGGTGCATTATTCAAAAATATTAATTAATTACAATTTACCATAAAATTTATTTAAATATAATTTAAACGGATTTGATCACGTACTGGTATCTATAAATAAAAACATATATGTTTGTGTTCAGTGAATTTATAAAGAAGCTAGTGCTGACGCTCTGAGTAAGGTTCGCGAACGATTAAATATTCTTCTAACTTCGATATTCCCTACTAATGCAGCTCTTGTAGTTATTGCGTCTGATTTGGTCGTGCAAAACGAAGGCAAACGCAAATAAATATATTTACCTGTCACACCGTGACACTTTGGCGTTGTTAACGTGGATTTGTTAACGCGAGTGCCAACTATACGGCTAACAACGCAGAGGGGTCGACCGCCTCCACAAGTGCTGCGGCATAGACAAATGGCTAATTGATGATACATGGCCACGGACATAGATCACTTTCGGGGCAATAAATCTGATGTCGCAATCCCGGCTTATCCGCCGCCTCATAACTGCTGCGTAATGGAATCATCCCAGATGTATATCCGCTTCCGGGAAACTATAATTTTCCGCCGCTTTCCGCTGCAAATATTTGCAACTGGAGAGTTTGAACAGGACCTAAACCACCCCCTGGTAACGTTTGTTTACTTGTCATTAACGCCAGTTTTTTGGCTTCAAAAATTTAACGCAAAATATGAGAAATGTGTTTATTGGTCAATGTGCTAGGTCAGTGTTTATCGAATTAAACCAGTAAAATACATTTTAATGTGTATCGATAAACAACGTGTTTCTAAAGTCAGTGTATTTTACAAAATAATATAAAATACACAAAATATGGGGAAAGTACATACATTTAGAATGGCTTTCGCTAAGTTTCGCTTAGCAAAACTTTGTCAAAATACAGAGTATATACGAGTACTTCTCGACGGTCTATGTCCGCGGGCACTGCTCGAGAGATTTCAGACGCGTGTGTGCCGTGTCTCTTGACCAGTGTTATGCATGAATTACTACAAGATTATCATTATATACTTTTACTAAAACAATAAGTTAAATGAAGGAAAAATTAGAAAAATTATTAAACATACTCTCAGTTGATTTTAAACCTAAACATCACTGTTTTATAAATTAGTCTTGTCACGCTTTTATGCAAAATATTTTTTTGCGTTTTTATTGCGGCAACAATAATAACAATAATTGCATTGCTCCCGTGCGTGCAATTTCTTCACAAGATTAATAGCACGCGGTACTAATTCGGCGGCGCATTAAAGTAAACATGTTTAATTCGCATCGCATAGCTTCGTGTGCTCTTTCTCTCTCTCTCCCGCCAAAGAAATAAAATACTGAGCGAAGCTCATGAATTTTTACGTGGCGTGAATTGAGTATTAACTATTCATCCCGCTCTCACGCCCAGAGAGGAGTGCGACCGAGGACCATGCACCACCGTGAAACCACCCACACCACCAACGCGGACCCTCGGCACCATAAATATTTATTCGTCTAATAATACGCCACGTTAATGTCTCCGATAGGACACATTTTAATTGTTGCGATATTTTACGGAAGAAAATAATTGGAAGAAAGAGGGGGCGGAAAAAGGGGGGGGGAATATGGACTTCTTGTTGTGAAATTGGAAATTGAGTAAAGGCATTATGGGTCCTTTTGCCAATTATTGCTGTGATTGATGGAGAAGAACGGTTGCCCTAAATTATGAATTTGAGTTAAGAAATTGTATTATATGGAAATTTGTAATATGAAATTCAATTTTGCCATTTAAAGCATAATTATTATTATTTATTAAAACTTATGATTGATTTTTAATTATAACCATACGTTGTTAATTATAACCATCAATTTTAAATTGTTTCCATAAAAATAAAATCAATTTATATTAGGAAAAAATAATAATGATGATTGTAATGTATAATAGTGTTATGGTTATGGTAAAGGTTTAGAGAATGAGGAAGCTTGAGAAACTTTATCTTTGTGTATACGTATTTAAAATATAAAAATATTTGGAAACGTTCACTATTTATTGCAAAATGATTTCAATAGTTTAACTTTTACTTTACTGATTTTGGTAATTTAGACATGCCGAGTTCTTTCTTGCGCTTTAAGCTTATAATATACATTTTTTTGGAGCACGAGATCATAAGCGCAAAGCACGGCAGAAATTGTTGGCAACTGTTAAAAAACTTTCACAATGAAATAAAATATTGTTGAATGTAAAAAATATTGTCCTCTATAATTACGATGATTAAACGCTTCATATAAATAGCAGAACGTTTATAAATATCGCATTGCTGCTTCTTTAAAACAAATTTTTAGTAAATAAATAAAAAGGTCATTCGCAATAAATCAACAAAACACAGAAATATAAATTTGCATCGATGATTCGATTAGCTTACTTTAATATTTGTAATATAATATTAATCTTAAGAAAGTATTTTTTTTTTATTTTTAGGTGAGCTTGGCAATTAAGTATAACACTAATTGTGATTTTATTAATATGTGTCATTAAAAGACATATGTAAATCATTTTAATAGAAAAAATCAGAGCAGGAGTTATAATAGAGTTAAAAGTATATAAAAAATAAAATAAAAATATTCCACCATATTATGAATGCATAAAAATTATAATAAATAGTATATTGTTAGAACATATCTTTATGAAATTTATCATGCAAATTTGTTTTGCGTGCATAGCATATCTCTACACTTTGTATAGTACGTGATATCATTCCTCTCTTTCAAGGATATATCCGACCAATTTTTCTCTTTTACATATTTACGTAGGTACGTACGTTTAATTTTTATATTGTTGTTTACTTTTTTAACGTTACTTTTGTTCTTTACGAAAACACATAACCAATACACAGCGTTTTGATGTTTTTTTAAAATAATATTGCAATATGCATTTATTATAATATCATTAGAAAAAACGCTGTGTAATTTTTAACGCTTCCAAAGAGAACCGGTAAATTATTATTATATTAGTATGAATAAAATATATTTTTTTCAGTTCACAAGTTCGCAGAAAGTTGTCCGGTTCAACTTTTTAAACTCATTTTATATTCCGTTGAATACCTTAACTTTTACTAGGGTTACTTCGAAAAAAATCGCAACCTCCTTAACCGAGTGAATGCAGGGAGAATATTTTTTACCTTTAGAGGTAAAGCTTTTCGATTGCTTGTATTTCTTCGGTTACAGTATATAATTGTTTTAATTTCTTATTCACATTTTTTTATTTAAATATGGAGATATGTTCATGTTTTTTGAAATAATAAAATAAGAAACATACATATCCACGCAAAACGCACAAAGTAAAATATTGTTATATTTGAGTATACACTTTCTTTTAGTTATTATTTATAATATATTTATGAATTTATAAAATTAAAAATAATATTCTCACGCATTAATTAGGAGAATTAAAGTGTTTCTTATATATTATAAATATCTATAATTATTTATAAGTTTGATTATTTATTTATTTTATTTAGATTTTTAACCTTGTTTAATAATTATTCATATATATTTTATTGTAGAATTATAGTTATCGTAGCACGGACGTCTTTAAATTGTTATACGTGAATAAAAACGGTTAATAAATTATTGATTTTAATAGCTTATATTTTTCACTATTCTAACATAAAAAAATATAGTTATACTTCTAATTTCTCTAAATTTGTTTAAAAATAGAAAGAAGTAATGATAAATATATAAAACGTTTATTCGCATCATGTACTTTATAGCAAATTGGTGAAACGTACACTTAAAGTAGTCTTTTTTTTACTTATGAATGATGATGAAATGGATAGACCTCAAAGTGACTCTATTAAAAAAAACAGAGTATAGATTTACTTATTGCGTTGTAATTATTAAACAAATACTTATATCTTTTACCGTGATGTTCTTGTTATTAGATATTATTCAAAACAAATAATTATTCAGGTGAGCACACGATGATGATTTATTTTATTTATTATTTATTTCAATTCATTCCGATGAATGAACGATGCGATCGCGTGCACGAAATGAATAAATCTTGACTGGTTGAGGAATATTTTTTTCGGGGGCGAAAGTACACGAGTCTGGCTGGAAAATGAGTACATCATGCATACGTAACGCGCTTCGATAGCACTTTTCCCGCGGAAAAACCCGAACCCCCGGAGGGCCATAAAAGTCAACGCAGATGGCGTTTCCGCGGGAAGTTTTCTCAATACATCACGAATAATATAGTTGAAATATGTATAAATATTACGTGACGATAAAGATTTTAGAGCCGATGTGACATTTATGGCGGCATTTAGCGCCGTTAAGTGCGCGGTTATGGTTAATTTGACTGAGGGCTCGATTTGTATGCGCAAGAATAAAGAGAGGAAATATTCTATAGATTGTGTATTTGGTGCACGGTCATACTGTTAAATATTTACGAGGACATCAAATAAATTAATTTATGTATTTTATACAAAATACTATGTAGACTAACCTCAATTTTAAAGAGCGATATCTACAACAATTTTCACAACTAAACAGATGTAAATAATATTTGTTAAGAACATTTTTAGGATCTTTTTGAGAATATATGTATTTTGTTTTCCTTAATATGTTGGGATCTGTTCAATGATGATAAGCAATTCCTATAATATTTTTTTTTCTTTCCTCAGTTGCTAGACACACGAGGGAGAATAAAATTACATTTATTTAATCATCCATTTAAAGCTTTTTAATAACTATTATTAATAATGTGTTAAATTGCTTTCTTATCACCTTAGGTGGTATGGCCGCAAGTATGCGGCGACACTCGATAGATTCGGATGTAGTATATGCGTCCGTAAAACTTTTATTCGAATTATTCTATTTTACGTTTATAAATTTAATTAATTCGTTACTAATCTCAACGGTACGTAACATTAGTAATATCATTCTAAAATTAAAAAAATATTGTAAAAGTTGCAAATATTACGTATACACTGTTTTATTCATATTTTTAGTAAATATTTGTAATTTTGATTAATTACTTATTTATCTCGGTGGTACATTTTACGTACACATTTTAAGTCCTTTTTATCTATTTATAGAAATTTAAGATTCTAGACCAAAAATATAAGTAAATGTTGTGTTTAATATTTAAGAGAATAAATTTATTAAAATGCATATCGATCTTGTCAACGCTGGTGTTCAAGTGTATATTGTTGTGAATTTATAATATTTTTACGTAATATTATCTTTAATAGGGTCTTTTTATGGATGATTTGTTATTAATATAGTATTGAGATTATTATTGTATTATTGGGATGACTCAAACGCATCGCAAAAATAAGCAACATGTGTTTCACATTTCAATTTATGTTTCATGCGTGATAAATCGATTTTAGGCACGCAATATAAATTCACACGTATATATTATACTTTACATTTCTATACATAGTATATACTATGTATATATTACACTTTATATTTCTATGTATTATCTACATAATAAAATATGGAGATTAGAACATAAGTTGACAAATGTGAAACATAAATAAAAACTTTACTTTATCAATAAAACAATATTTACTCTAATATAAATAGGCAATAAAATAATCATAAATTAATAAAAGTGAGACGTGAATTAAAAAAGCTTAAAATACATCGTTGAGCACTGAGTTTTCTTTTTCAATAAATATATAATAGTATAGTAAATACATATAATACAATGGATAAAAATAGTGATAAACGTGAATAAAAAACGTATACTTAACTTATTTGTTACTGAAAAAACAGATACATCAAATTTATATTTATTTAAAATTTAATAATTTTAAAATACTATTACGTATCTGTAAGTATTATTATTATTATTTTTGTATTTATACATAGAACACAAGAGTATACCGTTGTATTATACATAAGGAGACATAAAACTGCGGTCTCGGAAACGAACGAAGGGCCGAGACATAAAAAAACCGTTTTTAAATTTCGTTTTCTGTAAATTTCTCAAATTTCCCGGGGATAATCTCGGGGCCGGGCGTTTTTCACAATTCAACAGAGACGAGGAAAGAGAGAAAACAACAATTTTATATGTGTTGCTGGCAATAATGCCGAAACGGCTTGTCCCTTGGTCCGGAATGACCGCAGCGTATGTATTTCTCTATATGTTTATTGGTGCATTAATTCTCATCTCAGCGTAGGGTTAAGATAAACATTTCACAGACCTTTATATTGTGCAGCGTTCGCCTTTATTGTTTCTCTGCCCCTTGGCGAGAATATGTTTAAATCCTCGACGGTTAGCCGCCATTCGTGTATTTTGCGCCAATGCAATAAACAGAGGCTTTGAGGATGTATGTTAATATTGTGTGGTTAACTCAAATTAGGGTATTGTGATTAGTATAACAGCCTTTTATTTATTATAAAATGCTAGAAAAAAAACTAACGTCCTTTAATATACGATAAACGTAGAAGTAGCTAATTACAGCCTTAAAAATACGCCTGTAGTGTGAACGAATGATATAAATATAGCATCACTACTTAACGCTTTGCTCTTACTCACTTGTCAATTTTATTTGATGCTGTATATAAACGCTAATTCGTTTGGATAAAAAAATAGGCCTAGTTCCTAGGCATTTTTTTTTATAATACATTATTATTCGTAATATAAGTTAAAATTTATGCTATATACTAAAACAAACCAATGCTGTAAAATAAAACATTTTTTATTTAACATCAAAGGTAAGAAGGTTAATTTATTTAATCTTAACTCGCTTTACATCTAATTACTTAAGCTAAACTAATTTTGATTAAAGCTGTGGTTACTAAAGCTCTACTTAGGGTTACGTAATCAGTTACAAGTAATAGTCGACTTACTTTTTAACGTTTCTCGTTAGTAGTTTTTCTCTGTAGAGGTATTGATACTAGCTTAGATAAACTGTAGAATTATGATACTATTGGTAATTATTAGATTACTAATTTTACCGGCGTCTCTACTTGAATTATCTTATGTTTAGGATTTATTTCTATCATTATAAACAACTGTTCATGTCTTTATTGTCAAGTGAATTAGGTATTAATAATAAGGGCGATTGTTAGAAAGTAGTGGCATTCTAAAAATAACTACATCGTCAGTGCGTAATATAAATAATATATTGCTATAATTGAAATATTTATTTTATTAACACTATTAAATTATAAATATTAGATTAGTGTAGATTTATTAGAAAACTGACTGAGTTTTGTAATTGTTTTAAAATGCAATTTTTGTTATTATGAGAGCTTTGCTTAATCGATATTTTTATAGTCAATTTAGGGCGACTTGTATTGTACTTATATTATAATAGGAATTGATTTATATCACTGTTTGTATCAAAATGTATTCAGACACACGGAATTGTAATTGGTTTATAATCATAAACTGTTACAAGTAGAAAGATCATTATTTCAATAGTTGAATTAAAATATCATATAAAACAATTTTAATAAACATTTCAATTGAGTATGTGTAATATTATAGTGTCTATGCTATAAAATACTATTCATGAATTGGATGCATCGCAACCGGGAGCATTCTTTGATTCTAAGGAATGTCAATAATTTTATATTTCCATTTCGGACTCTCCTGGCATAAATGCTGGAGGGTTTCCAAAGAATATGCTTCTAAACAAATAGCATATGATTTTCTTTGTGCCAAATTTCAATGCGGAATAGCGTTTTACATGAAAATTGAACCGCAGTATCCAGCGCTTTTGTTTCGCTTTCATTCACCCTTCGGGTTCTTTATGCACGAATAATATTATTCTATATAAGCCCTTAGGCAAATGTTTTGGGTTGAAATTCTACAATTCATTTAACAGCTCTAAATTTTGCCTCATAATAATTACTTAGTGTACCATTTAAAGTATCAAATCGTTTTTTACACATTATTCGAGTACTTCTTAGAATTTATATACAACAGTGGTCTTCAAACTGTTCATGATTAAAATCATATTTTTTTATTATTAGTTATATATACAACGCATCTACATTTATATTTAATTAGATGATAAAATTAAAATAAAGTCTATGTCTTGTACCGTTACAGTTTATTTTTATTTTTCTTTCATGTCTCAAATAGGTTGAGTGTTTTCATATAAAATGAATATAAATAAAAATATTTTACATCTCCTATTATATTATTCTTCCACATTTGGAACTTGCTTTCGGCTACACAACTAAGAAAACTGGAGAAAACAGATTGGGACAGTTGTTTAAAGACTCACTTAATTCTATTATATACATACATATTATACTTTGATAAAGCTTTTAAATTTGTCCTAAGCTTATTTCCAAGGGTATTTATTTATCTTTTTTCAGACAGTTTGTCGGTATTTAAATTTTGTGCAGCAATCGAGATTTACCCATACAGTTTGTATATGTAAGCTTTACATAGAGTTTTGTTACTTATATATGTAAATATAATTATATAGATATACAGCTTAAAAATATTTTTTAAACTGCTAATTTATTATAAAAATAACATACAGTGTGTTATTTTTAACACGTAAAGATCTATTACTAATATAATAAAATAATAAAGTATATTATTCTTTTGTTTAGTAAGCTAGATGAACAAAAAATATTTAAAAAAATATTAAATTAACTTTTAAACCAATAAACTAGTGTTCAAATGGAGTTGCGTATTTATTATGTGATTTTAAATACTCACAAAATAAATATTAAAAATCTATATAGCTGTGTTTATTGTTTTTCTTATAAAAGAGTTTTATTGAAATTCTTTTGTTCCATCCTGTAGATTGTAACGAATGCATTAGAGAGAAATTGAAGAGATGAATGCGCGCCACGAGCGTAATCGCCCGTTCGAAAGTGGAAAACGGAAGTGTCACGTGATCATCGCCCGTGGAAAGCGAGTGAAAAGTTTATAGAAAATACTTGGACTAACTTTAATCTCGTCTCGTGTGAGCAGAAATTGAAAAGGCTTTGATTGGTCTTTTTTTCGCCGTCTTCTCGGCTCGAGGGCGCATTTCTCCCCCATCGAACGTCTTCTTTAACTGTTCGAACCATAATACGCCATTGGCTCCGTTCTATAGCTTTATCTTCTTATTACGCTCTACTAAGTACTTTCAATATGTCCTTTATTAAATAGTACTGAATTTTTTTTATTAAATAATGCTTAAAATAAATAATAAGATAAGCTTTTACACTTCTAAAAATAATTGAAATAAAATATGGAAAGCTATGTATGATTTTAAATTGTTTACTGTTAATAATCCTAATGCAATACTAGTATTTTTTACTTAAAAAGATAACGTTTTGATGTGAATCAGCGTGAGTGGTTGCGGATAAGTATAGTCAGTCGTGCGATTATTCAAGCATGGAAGAGCACCTACTGAAAATGATTTGATATTAATACACATTTAGAATATTATCTGTGTAGTTTTACGTTTAAAATTCCTATATTTAATTATAAAACAGGCAATTAAACTGTTTTTATTTGAAATTATTTCATGTGAATAAAATTAAATCGACTTTGATCATTCGCATTGATCACTCATTGACGATAATAGTATATTTTTCCCTGTTATAGAAACTAGATTTTTCGTTAAAATTATTTCATTGTTCCCAGATGGCATTATAACACAGATGTAATAAATCTGATGCTTGTCACGTTAGAATGTTATAATTACAATATTAAAAATAAAATTCGTTTTAGTTAAATATTTTTTTAATAAAATATGTTTGTTAACATATAGGCTTAAAAAAACAGCCGGATTTTGCTAGACAGATTTTATTTGAAGATTCTTTGCCCTCGACTGATAACATCGCACTGCGATTTTAAGCAATCATGTCACATTTTATAATCAATGATCATTAATCTTACTTTATTTGGCAACGAAAGCCCCTAAAAGATTTTCTTCGATATTTCTTACCTTAGCGCCCTCCCTGAAGAGAAATTTGATCGTCGATTTGAAGGGTCGGAGATAAATAGTAGTGACAATTTGAGTGCTCCGGGAAAGACCAGTTCAGCTTATTGGATATGACTTAATCTTGGAACGCTTTTTATTTTCTTTATTATTTTTTTATATTTATATATAAATAAGGTAATAAAATAACGATTATTTATTGGTATATAAATATTTACAAAAATTAATAAAGAGTTATATATAGATACAGAGAGTGTATATATTGTAGTTCAACATTGCATTATTGAAGTTAAAAATGTTAGTATTTAAAGTTGATTTAATTATAACCCTTCTCGGGGGCTCCTTAATATAAATACAAAAGTTAAAGATTACAGTTTATTTTTGTATGTCAATGATTTAAAATCGTTTAGATTATGTCAATTTGTAGTAGACTCTTTCTCTCTAAATAAGGATTTAGTAATTTGAAATTCGCTTCATTTAACTATATGTTATTTGGTGTAAGAAAATGTCATATTATGCTACTTTACATCAAAATACTCCTACAATTTCAGTGGAAGCGTTCTTTATAAACAAACTTTCACTAAAATTTTTGTTTGAAACTTTCACCAGAAATTTTGGATTCTCTCTACATGTAAACGACGTATGTGAAAAATCTCTAATATAATTCGCTTTGTTATGAGAAACGCGCTTAACGTTGACGATCCGTTAGTTTTGTGTTGACCATGACACATAAGTTTGCAGCATCAGATTTAATTAAAATCTATAATTTGAAGTCATTGAGTAACTAAATATTTCTGTTCAATTTAAAAAGCTTAGATTTTTTTGAGATACAGCGCATTATTTGAGTTCTCGTAAAAAGTTGTCACAAAGATTTTTTTAACTACTGTCGATAGTTAAACTATCCCCGATGAATTATAGCTTTTGGTTCCGAAACGTTTTAGAGAATCACGATTGCGACCTCTTTTGATGTCAGTTAGGACTAGGACGTCCGCTCCTGCCACCATCCTCTTCCTTAATAGGCTAACATAGCACAGTTTTTTCCCGTTAAAATGTTGTAGTATGTTAGTTTGAGTAATTTTATTAAAGCAATAAGATTTTAATTTGATTGTTTTTATTTATTTATTTAATAAAATAGCGTTATATGCTTATATTAGAATATAATGATATTTTGTCGTTGTTTTCAAAACATGAGAGTAGTGGGTTAGTGTAGTTAAATAACATATTTTATAGTATTTTTTTAGTATGAAAATAACTATGGTTTGTAATTGTATATGTGACTATTATATAGCTTTTTATGAAAGTAAAAAAATGACTAGTAAATTGTTTTATTACATTTATTTTAAGTGATTTTTAATGAATAGAAAAACAGTATCACGTGTATTATTATATGTTAATTCACACAGGTCAAGCATATGTTAAAATTAATTTAAACAACTGTGTGTATATTGAGATGTTATTTTAGTGGTAACTGAACTCTCCTTACTTAATATCGGCCCTTTGGAATGAAATTCCTAAATGTGTTTATTAAATAAATCGTACGCCTTGGTGGTTAATTCTAAATTGCCATTCTAAATAACTTTGAAGTTTCGTAAATATAATTGATTATATTCAAAGTTTCATTTTCGTTGATTTTAATTTTTTAATTATATTTATTTAAGTTTTAAAACGATTTTTATAATTAGTCGGACTGTAACTTGCTGTTATAATTGCTGTAATGTCAGCACAAAGCGTACATGAACGCGTATTTTTTTTAAATTTTGGATTTCGTTTGTATACAGTATAACAAGAGTGGTCCGAGCAAACTTCTCTGAGGAACTCAGACTGGAATTTTACGCAGTTTCAAGTGCTTATTATTTATTGAAGTCACATAGCTGCTACTTTTCAGTTATATACGTATTAAGCAGGACTATTAAAACTCTATTCTTGCAGCTATTAAATTTTATGAATCGTGCGATCATCGGAACCATCCAATATCATCTCATGGATTTAATTTAGTGCCATATTTAATTTTATTCTTTTATATATTTTTATGTACTTCAATTTTATTTTTGGAAATCGTCTATATTCGCAACTTTAAATTTAAGATTTTTTTATAAATTAATCTTCACTTGCTCTATGTGCTATAATGTCTGTAGTACAGAGTATATATTACAGACATTATTATTAGTATATATATATATATTATAATATAGATTTGCGACTGTATTTTTAAGACTTCTATTTTAGGGATAGCCTGAGAATTTTTGGTTTAAAATCAGGGACGCTAATTTAAAAATTCAAAATTTTAGTTGTAATGCTTTGATAGGGCTTTCTAGTTTTTTTATTTATGGAGCACTACATTATTCTCAATATTAAAACAAAAATTAAATCTGCATAGTATTGAGCCATTAAAAATACAAATATTACAAGATAATACTTGTGGTAAATATATCTGTGAAATTTTTAAACATATATTTTTTGGTATTCAAGATTAAGTTTTTTCGCGAGATTTTCTAAGAACTCTATGGAAAAAACATGATTTTTTAATAAATAGCTACAGGTTTTGTATTGCAAAATACTTGGTTAAAGTAATATTTTTATTAAAACGTATATTATAGTTTTTATTTGTGCTACAATGCTGCAGTCCGCAGCGCTCCTAATTGAGCATGAATATTGTATAATCTTGAGTCACCTCAGCGACAGCGTATACACGGGTATGCTTTTAATGTATCGTACCGGTCCACGTAACAACGTTGCATTCAGATGTCATTAAAACACGAGTGCATTTGGTTAGTCTATTTTTATTAGGTACCTCTCTTAGTTCTAGGTCTGCTGTATGCTTGAGAGTAATAGTCGGGGTCGCATCGCCCGGGGTCATAGTCGAGTTATTATAATTTATTATACACAAATGATTTGTTTTTTAGATTTCTTTTAGCAATTTAAAATTAAAATCAGAGCGTACTTAGTATTAGTTAATAATTAAAAGTAATTTAATCATGGTAGTCCTGGTCCATTTTTCTGGTCTCTTTCTCCGTACATCGTTTCGCAAACATTAAAATATGCCTTTGTAATATTCGAAGTTCACAGTGGTCTCCCTTGGAACGAACTTTGATTGCACAATACCCTCACTTTCGAAAAAAACAATTAGTTGAGGTTCGACTTTGACTGACGTGCGTTTTTAGTGCGAGGAGAGTCACTCGCTTTCCATTAAAAACCCTGCATTCTCTTCTCTAGCCATACACCAGACTTTCATCTCCAGTTATAATTTTGACCATGAAGTCAGTATCTGCATCAAGACGATCCTTCAATTCCGTGCAAACTGAAACACAATTTTCCTTCTGTTCGTCAGTAAAAAGTCCGGGAACAAATTTTGCACTCATTCGTCTCATTTGCAAATTATTAGTTGAAATGCTTTACACGGACCAATACGAAATGTTCAGTTCTTCAGCTTGTTAGAACGAACCATTTTTGAACCATTTTGCACGTTTTTATCTGTTTTTGAGATCGAAGGATGTCCCGACCGTTACTCATCTTCAACCGACTCATTTCCACTTTTAAATCGCTCATTTTTTTATACAGTCTTCAGAGTCACCACATTATTGCCATACACTGATTTAATGAGCTACTTTGGCACTTTTATACAACTTAAATCAAAATTTATTGTTAAATTTTTTGTGGTGAGCTTTATTTTCTTACTACATCAAACAATAATTAATACTTTATCTCGCTGTGATTCAAAACAACTTAAACAATTTCAAGATTACACACACAAACTAGCGTATCATTCAGAACATGAACCGCTGATCTAATTATATTCATTGTCGATGAACGACGACAATACTTGTTTCGCATTCGTGAAATTTGTGTATTCTACATTATGAATTTGTGCAACATAACATTATGCAAACATGCTTGAATTGTATCTTATTTAGCTAAATTAGTCAGTATCGCATCCACACTTATCTCCATGAGCTATGTGGGACGATATACATATAATATTATTTTATTAATTAGCAACATATGTACAAATATCAATTTTTATTTCAACTTTTTATCAGCGTTCTTTATAGATTTCACTAGCAGGTACCGTAAGTGTAAAATTTCAGTTTGGTGTTTGTTCTTCGACCGTCCATGGAATTGTAAACAGATTGGTGGTTTACGACCTAAGGACCGTCAGAGCACGGCCATAAAACCAGCACAGCTCCGCACTCGGTGCAAAATTTATACCGTTTACTGACATCCGAATTCGTTTGTTTGATGGTCTCGAATTACAGACGATAGTTCCATCGCGTGAAAAATCTCACCAGATAAAGCTTCCGCGGGAACACTATAAATTCACGCGCTCGCGGAACTCCCAGAGAGCTCATACTCATACCGCGAAGAGTGGGTTTCGTTCCGTTCAAGGGCCGTCTTAAAAGTCTGCATTTTATTATTTTTATTAATATGTAATATTTAAAAATTTATAGATGATTAGCAAAGACGCGTGAAGGAAGAGTTTATAATATTAATTTGCCGCATTATATTATAATAAACCGACATACTAATCATTAGTTTTAGCTGATTATCTCTTCTGGATGGTCTAGCTCTGAAAGTCTCTCCTTGGAGTCAATAAATAACAAATGTCAGCTGTTCAAGTTAGTAAAGTTTTGGTTAAAGGTAAAAGAGAGCTGTCTAAAGTCAGTCGACGAGAAGAATAATCTCTCGTCGACCGACTAGTGGTGATGTGTAACTGTTATTCATTAATTACAAGAGAATTGCTTCTCACGGTTAATAAACCTTCGATTTAATGATTTTTATACCAAAAATCCAAATTCGTATATAGTAGACTTTTCTCAAGATTATTGCGCAATATCGTAATTTTTCTTAAGGTGTAAAATTTTTAGCTTAATAGTATGATATTTTATATCCTGAATTTTAAAGTTTTGTAATGATTATTATAATCATTTAAGTATGTCTATCGTATGTAACAAATACAGAATCGGTCCAAGAACGTTGATCTGAGGCACACCCGATGATATTTGGTATGGTTTGTGTTATCTTTTCCAATCTTAATTTGAAAGTGTGTATATGTCAGTTAGAATTGGATTTTTAAGAAGATGTTGTGTAGAAGCAGTCTTTTAATTCTTAGAGTATACCAGAGTGCCACATTTGGTCAAAAGCCTGGGTTATATCTAAAATAAAAATATATTTTTATAGTTAAAATATATTGGCAACCTATGAACTCAGTAAGAAATTAAATTTCTCTATTACTGGGTTGATTATGTTAATTATTATCTTTTCTAATATTTTTAACGCATCTAGTAGGATACTCATTGGTTTATAGAAGACAATATTGTCTATTTTTTACCTGAAAAATGCAATATTTTTTTTAACTTTAAATTAAAAAAAATTAAGTCAGCAGTAGAAGCTGTGACGTACACTGATTTAGGCATTAAACAAAGTGTGACTTATCAATTAAAACTAAATATTTATTTACAACTGAGTAAAATATTTTAGTCATACTTAAAAAGTAGATAAGTGCAAGTAAATGTCTCACATTAAAATTTGTAGGTCTGGATATGTTAAGGAAATTTATGAAACTAAGACAAAATAACTGGAATTTGCTAAACATAAAAATAATTCACACATTTCACACACTAAAGATCTCGGAATTATTTTTGAAAGCAAATGGAGGTTCTCTCTACACATACAAGACGTCTGTGATAAATCTTCCAAGATGCTCGGCTTTGTTATGAGGAATGCCTTTTACTTTGACGATCCGTCAGTTAATTGCATCTCCTATGACACCTTAGTTCGTAGCATTCTTGAATCAAGATCTATAATTTGGAATCCCCAAATAGCCAAATATTCCCTTTTAGGGGAAAAAATCAATAAAGGTATTTAAGATACCTTTACAAAAGGACATTTGGTTATTATCCGTACATATAATATATCCCAGCGCCTTTCTTTTAGGAGCGTTGAGATATGATTCGCTGAGCTCTCGCAGAAAGTTGTAAGTCGCATAGCATTTTTTCAAATTACTAAAATATGCTGTCGACAATCCAGCTATTCTCGAAGAATTCGAGTTTTGGGTTCCAATTTCGAACATTTTCGAGAATCACGATCGCGTCCTCTTTTGATAGCCGTTAGGGCTAGGACGTCCGCACTTGCCGACTCGCCTATAGCTGTGGCCATCCGGCTCTTTATTACGCTGGCATTACATATTGACCTGTTTAATGTTAGCTACAAGGAGCTGCTCCAGTTTGTATCATTTAATTTTGATATTTTATAATTTTTTGTAATGTTTATTATTTTTAAGTATTGTTCTATTAATGCATATATATACTTTTTTTTTTGTTTTGTAAATTTTAAACTTGTTTTCGACCATCGCAGTGCATTGTGGTAACCTGTTAGTCCACGATGGTCTTAATTTTATATAAAAAAAATAAATAAAATAAATTTCAAGAATATTTTAGGTTCTTTGAATATTTTACCATTATTTTATTGATATTGACTGTAAGCAGTTAATGCATAGTTTGGTCTAGATCACATTTTATTAAATGGAAATCTTTAATTTAAATATATTATATTTTTAATTTGCAATTAATGTAAAAATTTAAGAATTTTGCTTACTAATTTTATTTACTTATAATTATTTTTTCAACGTCTATCATAAGTATTAAACAGATTTCGAAATATTTGTTTGTTTTACAGACCTCGAACTTTTCAAACTGTCCTTGTAATATATGGTCCCGGTACAACTCTGGGACTTTTCTTCTCTCCCACACCAACTCGTTCCTTCTTCTTAGCGACTCCATAAAGCGTACTTTTATTTCTTCGCACGTGGGCTTAAAGATTCAATTTAGGGTCTTTAGTCGAGTTTCGTAAGCAGATCGGGGGCGGCCCGTAATGCGACCTCTGCGCAATGCAATCGTATATACATTACGATTTTTCACGCGCTCCAAAGTTTTCGCGACGATTCCGCAGCTTTTCTTGGAGATTAGGGCGAAAAGAAGTAGAAGCTGAAGAAGATGTCGAGTAAAAAAATTCGAGGGTGGAATAAATACGCATGTGTTGAGCCGAGGCGAGCGCGTGATTCAATTGAAGTTTGCTCGAGTTCGTTAAATTGTTTTGCCAATATGCATACATACATATACATGGAAAGTGTAATAACGTATACGTAATACGTGAACGTCAAACATTGCATGGGATAGATTTTTTGACGTTCTTAGAAATCGTATTTTGATGACAACATTTTTCTGAGAATATTTTTCAATGAACTAATAATAATTTACGAATAAAATATATTATATACAGAGCTATTAATATACGACTCATGTTCAAATCTTAAAATACACTTCTTTGAAATTTATATTGCAGTACTGGCTATTTTTAATATAGTTTACAATGAATATGAATATCGTACTTAAATATATAATTTAAAGAGATATATAGCAAGCGCTAGTATACCAAGAACATCAGTTTCGACCGCGTTGTTTCAGTCACATCTCTTGTGCTAATTTTTTTTATTTTTAAATCCATGTCGATGTAGTCTATACTGAATTTCATAAAAGCATTTAACAAAGTTTGTCACGAGCCACTTCTTCATAAGCTAAGCAACATCGGTTTCATAAACAATATTGTTTTTTTTATGTTAGTATGTGTTCTAATTACAATTAACTATGATCTTTATCTAGTCGTGCTTCTCATCAGTATAATTAAACTATGTATATATTTAATTAAAAAGTCATTTAAAACATATTTAATACGAGCCTAATATATACATGTTGATTGCTCACATATTTTGTGATGATAAAACTGATCTTGAACGAGGGTGGTTCTCTTAACGTCCCATGTGTCCCAATATTTGCACTAAGAACACATACATTTTTAATGACTAGAAGCTTCTCATGAATTTTCATTTCAGATTTTAGTCAAAGTTGAGTATGTTTACTCACCACTTGCCTAATAACAGTTTGACGTTCTAAGCGGCAATGTGAGTTGCCAAATTTTAATACAATTAAAATCGTAACGATATTAAAATAGATTAAACTATTGTTAGCCATTGTGTTATTTTACATTTGAATGAAAATGTTTGTTTTTTGTGTTAAATAAATGCTACATAAAACTATAATCGTGTTACAGTATTTTTGAGCACAACTGATTATTATTTAATTAGAAAATAAATACAAATCAACTACAACATATTACATAAATTAATAATGAACACAATAGTGTTTAAGTGATAATGAAAAAATGGGATAAAAATATTGTATATGTTTATACATTTGCAGTACGAACATAAACACAATTAGAAAAATTCTCAGCGCCAAAGTGGCCGATGCCGAAAATCCCCCAACTTTCGCCCCATTTTTACAACTCATAAAACGATAATAGTAACATATGATCCGCAACTCAAGCACACCCTCATCCCCATCTCGCTGTGCCACTACTACCCACCCCACGAAAAGGGATAAAGTAAGACAGGACAAGGGACGACAGAAAACATGCGACCTTTATTATGAAGTAGGGGGCGAAACGTAAGCGTTGTGTATTATGGCAACGTACTTACGTACTTTTATAATACACGAGTATTTTCACGACCTTTTTTACACGCACAATTATGAACACGAGCCATATAATAATAGTTTATGTACGAAAAACAATGATTAAACCATGATGTTTGGTAGCGTGACATTTGACGTCTCGCATACATTTATTCAGAGATGTTTATTGCTAGTTTTTTTATTTATTTAAAAATATATTCTAAATAAAGTTTTAATATTTCACTTTCGGTCATGAGTGTTGGTTTATAAAATCAATTTTCTACGATTTCTTTTTATATAAAAAATTAATACATAAGGACGTTGAACTAAAATCTGAATCTGAAAAAATTTCGTTTAACGTCGATTAAGATACCAGCTCAATAAGATTAACGTTAAAACCTTTCATTTATACCCCGTCACGTAAATTAAAAATCAATACTCTGGTGCTAGATAATCTTCATCCCTGCATTCGCCTAATAAAGATAATATTTACATTTGATTAATTGTCGAATGTTAAACCGACATGTTTAATTATCGTATTTGTAGATTAGGCTTTGTAACCAAGTTGTATTATATAATATAATACAAACGGCATTTTGATTTAATCATGATGCACCTCGGGACACTGCGGTAGTTGTTCGATAGTGGAGAATAGAAATTTTGCATAGCGAAGGGGTCATCAGATTGCGATCAGAGCCGAAATTCCAGTAGTGTTTCTATAACTGAAACAAGCATTACATTGCAGTTACAATCTGACTCTATTAGTGTCCAAAATATGTATTATATACTATAGATTTATTTTTTATAGATCAGTTAATTACGGGACAAGCATATCACATTTTCAGCAACTTCTTAAAATACCAATTGCTTGACGAATGTTTTGCTTTTTTCCTATACTGTCAAATCTAATGAATGTGTACGTTCAATCAATCAAAAATATTTGTGTTTTATCCCCTTGCAGTTTTTATAGAACTGTCTTTAAAAATGCTGTTTTTGCTATTTAGTTGGTTTATGCGGTACAAATTCAATAGTTTTTTCACCTTAATATTCATTTATATGTTGTGAAACTAGGGATTCTAAAGTCTCGGGTTTTTTCGATTCCCGGGACTCGAGACCCAAATTTTTAAAGTCCCGGGAATTCCCGGGACTCGAGACTTTGATTATTTTTCGTATAATCATGTAAAAAATTTATGTTAAAAAATGAACTTATTATTATTAACTTTAATTAACTTATTATTATTAACTTTAATTAATTTATTATTATTAACTTATATTATTTGTGTTATAGGTACGATAGGTGAAAATTTATTGAAACAATTTAAAAACACTTTATTCGATATTTATTTAAATTTAATTTATTACAATTTTTTTAATCGAAATATTTATACCAATATTAAGTTAAAACCTTTACTTTTGAAAGGAAAAATATGTTTTTAAAAACACCAAGGCGTTTAATGATGAATCACATAGCCTGTTCCTGGTTTTTGTGGCAAATATTCCAGATGTAGAAAAAACTCTCTCGCTTTCTGTAGATGTTGGCTTAATTGTAAGCAATTATTTGAATAAAAGCTCTAGATTCGGAGTTCGTTTGATAATTTAATCTAATATTTGAAACTCCTTTTTAAAGTTGAATTTTTTATTTCTAGTCGTTGAAATATTTTGGTGTTTCGTGCGACAGAGTTGTGTTGATTTCAAATATTTTTTTTTTAAGGAAATTAACAATAATTTTGGAAGTTAATAAAGTGGCATCTCGACAACTTAGAGCTTCAACTGCCAGTTTTATAGGAGTGAGTACTTCACAAATATTTTCCAATACGTGAATGTTCGATTCATTCCAAATTTGGCCGATGCCAAGATCAATTAATGATTTTCTAATGCAATTTCGTAACTTTCAAAATCTCGAGATCATGGGTAATAAGGAATTTCACATTGTCTTCATATCGAGACATAAATTAAGCTCGACATCAAATTCGCTCTTTACATATTTTTGTAAAATTGCACTTCGGAAAGTCTCGGGTCCCGGGTTATTCATTTTTAAATTCCCGGGACTCGAGACAGCAAAAATTCTTTGAATTCTCGGGAATAAATTCCCGGGTTGTCTCGACACAGAATTCCTATGTGAAACGTCTACAGCGAGCTTACGAACGATTGTCTGTGAATTAAATTAAACAGTATTTTTCAGTAAATTTAAGAGTTAATATCGCCGTTAAAATTTTTTTTCGAATTAACTTTAAAGGATTTTAGAAGAAATTACTATTCGCTCGGCAAATAATCAGGAAATTATGCTTTTTGTGGCTTGCGTCGCATTGTGTTTCAGTTTGATCTCGTATAAAAAAGATACATACATCTTCTGTCGACACCATAATGCACAGGAAAAAAAGCAAGTGTGACTACGAATCAAAAAAATAATATTAAAACACTACATCTCTCGCAAATTAAATACAAAATATAGTTACTTACTACAATCATTTTGTTTCAAATATAGTCCAGAGTAAAAATCAGCCACTTGATATGAAATACGCTCATAGACATAAACTATTCTTAAATTTAGCTTAAATGAAAAAAATTAGCTTTGCTAGTAATTCCATATTTATAAATGTAAATATATTAAATATTTTTTTAATGGAAAGTTCTAAATAGTTTTAGAGATATAAATGCTGCATAACATAAAAACATATAAATATACCAAATAGTTTGAATCAAGCGTATTGTTTTTTTTTGAGTTGTAGACCTTAGCAAAACCGGACATGTAACTAGATTAGAAGTGGTTTACCAATTGAGTAAGAGACGATTGAAGCTAACACTTAATTCCAACAGACCGTTCGGAATACTGCATATAATATGAATGTTAAGATTCACATCAAATACTATTATCGCATTCAGATTAGGTTTTCGTCTAGAGGAGATGACGTAATCCTATTTAAGCAGTAATACATATAGCCATTTTATTGTGAATTTATATTAAAATATTTATGAAAATATCTCTAGTAAATCGTTTATTATTAATCACATCATTTTCAAAACTAAACTTAAAAATATTATTTATTAAAGTGAAGTCATAAACCAATTGAAATCATTATTATTTATATACGACTCATTTTTAAGGTTTAGTTTTGACGGATTCGTCTCACTAGCAGGTCGCAGACGTATCATATTTATCACACATATGAAAAATGCTACGAACAAAAGGGCTCAGAACTAAATATACATACGTACATGTGCGTATAAAAGGAGATCGTCTGGCAGAGATAGACTCCATAGATATTTGCAGGGCGAAAGGGCCCGCCGAATGTTATGCAAAACCCGCGGTTATATGAGAATGATAAACTGACGCTGAGAAGGGCCGAAACGTCGCCCTGCAACGACTCTATTTACATACGCACGTATATACGGACGAATACCTAGAAATGTGTATATACAAATGTAGAGTTTGTGTGTGAAAAGCTTTTTCTCTATGCGAATCACCTGAAATGTACTGCTCCTTTCCACTAGGAGGATTACCTCCATGTGGCGCTTCCCTTATGGTGAATGTCGTTTTTGTTGCCACTTTTGTGTTGTATGTTTTCCTCTCTTATTAAAACTTTTTTTTAATAAACAAATGAAGAAAACATAAAATTAATTATATTTAATTCTTAGCTATCTTTTAATTGATTACTTTGATCATTATCATTAAGCGTATTTAAATTTTTTCCTTTTTCATTCTTCATATTTGATTAAAGCACTGTAACTGCAGTTTTAGTCACAAAGATAAGATTGAGAATTTTATTTATATACAAAATAAAATATATATATATAAATATTGTCTAGCAAAAATATAATTTTATATTCAAAATTTCAATCAATCTTGGATGCCATTTTCAAATGAGCACAAAATACTTTTATTTAAAATAAAAATTTGCAAAATATATATTTTTGTTTAAATCAAACAAACAAAAAATTAAAAACAATCTCATTACTAACACCACTGAGATTACAGTTACAAAGCACATTTATCTGGAGGTGCAGACCTTTGGCAACGCGCTATCTAGATTTTGCTGTCGGCGGACTGTATACTTGGTTGGTTTTGTGATGAGGACCTCACTAAGAATTCAGTTTTGGGAGGTCTTGATAAAGGTCCTTCTACAGAAAATGCCATTCTCCGTGGATGTAGCATTAAGGTACATACTCACAAATAGACAAGCTAGTTTAAACTTTCGATTGAGCCTGTGATTAGCGATTCCATTTCATGGATGCAGTTTCAAGAAGCCTTAATAGCGGCCTTTTTACAAATGATGGCGTAAATAGATCGGACTCTTTGATGGCTCACTAAAAACGAGTTTGGCAAACACTGTCACGTGTTTGGGGCTCAGATAAGATAAAGCTAAATCAGCGTCGTCGGGCTCTTTCAAAGAAAGATGCACGCTCTTCTTCCTGGTTGATGACCTAAGATCAGCTGTTAGGTGTGACTAAAAATACTGTCTTATTTATGCACAAGTTGTACAAAAATATTATGACAATTGTAACTTAAAAAAAAATATTTGAAGAATTGTAATTTTTAATGAAAAATAAACACGTGTTTCAAGCACAAATACCGCATAGTAGTGCTTCGCTTACTAATGTTGACTTTCAGTTTTTTAATTTATTTTTAGCATAATGCTCACAAAGATCTGTAGAAAAATGCTGTGTCACTTCTATTTCAATGAGTTGCTCTTGCAGGTTATTAATATTTATATAATCATAATGCAAGTCATTAAATTAAAAAAAATATAGCATCGGTTTCAAAGAATTATATATTGAAGCTATTTTGACCCTATATGTTTATAAGCATGTTAGAAGAATAGAACTATCAATACACATAAAAAAGAGTGAAGGTTGGCATAGAAATCAAGCTACTTTATTTTTTTCTGAAGCTCAATATTAAGGATTAGAGATACGCTATAAGTTTAAAGCATTAATATTTTTAATTATATAAATATCTATATTTCTTTCTAATGCGATATAAAAAAAGGAATTTTTACCTCACAATCATTTGGATACTCGCTCTATACTTTGAGTTACAAGCACACATACTTACGAGATTGATTAATCTTAATATATAAAACGATCCCACACTTGACTTAAAATAGAAGTGATAAATAAACGCTTATGTATTATTCAAAGCCGCAGTTTTTGAGCCCATTGAATACGAAAGTGACTCAGAAATAAATAAATAAAAAATATTACCCGCTTGCTTGTTTTTCATTCAGATAGCTAAATGAAATCTGATTAATTATTAGCAGACGCTAAAAGAGTAAAGAGACAGGAAAGACTCAGACGCGGAGAAATGCGACTCGGACCAAGTTTTTCAACCGTAATTTAATATAGTGTATAAAAAGAGAGGTGTCGGTGGCCGCCGACGGCAATGGGGCTGAAGAAATAAAGAAAAAACCAACCACCCTCGTGGGGTGTGGGGGTGGCGCGAGACAGATGAGCTGAAAAAGAGGGGTGTTAAACTGAGCACGCAAACAAATCAAGTGAGAAACGACAGGGGTTGCCGAACTTTTTCGCCGGCGAAATGGCCGGCCATTTTCTTGAGTGCGATCGACCCCGCTTATACATCCGAGACACGCATTTATACATTTTTTTATTTTATTTTATATGTGTGTGCAGGGCCGTTCTAGCATGTATTGCCCACCTCTACATACATTTACTTGAATGAGAGGCACAAAATTCTATTATTTTGGCCTGGTTGCCAAATAATGCAAGTATCTATTAATTCCCTTTGAATACCTACAAGGTGTGTTTGGATATGATTTCCCAGCGTCGCGTTAACAAGCGAGCAAAAATATACACAATTCGGAAAATCTGAAAGAACTTCGTGTGTACTACCTAATTATCAGCGTTTGCACTCCTGAGTGTAGTTTAAAATACTCCATGCAATAATTTATATATTAGACCACTCTCCAATAAGCACAGCTATCAGATTTTTTAAACATCTATCGGGTAGTATTGATTTGCTTCCATACTGGTACTTACAGTCGATGAACGCATTGTGCTCCAGCCATGAATAATATTATTGAAAATATTTTTGTATTAATTTTTTGTGCGTTAGCGTAAAGTTGTTATGCCCTGCATTAGTAAATTATTATATAAATATACATGTTCTAGTTAATGCGAGCAAAAGACTTTGCTCAGTGATCGGGAAAGACGCTTACGAGAGCGAGATGTGGTGCCTATATTTGTTACAGAATTAGCAGTATCGTAGCTGGCTAACGGATATTTTCGCTAAAGTAGGGAATGTGGATCTAGGTACCCAACTCTTTAATTTATTTTACCATGTTGAACCACTCAGTAGTTTAAACTTAAATAAAAAATCAAACCAAACCAAAACCAAACCTAAAATAAGTTTTAATGTAGAATATGTATAAGTAAAACGCTCTAATAAAGTAAATCTTTTAAATATGACTAAATGCTAAAAAGCATAGTCATAAATTAATAGCAAGTACTTAAGTCACTCATAAACAATATTAAGTTACTCATAAACAGTATTAATCATTTAAGTCACTCATAATAAAATTAACAATAATATTTGAGAAATTCTTAACAGTCACTAAAACTTATAATTATTTTCTGTTTATTAAAAAGTATCTACTTGTATTTTTTAAAAAGCAGAAATATTTTCTTTGTTGACTGCAGTGCTTAGTAAAAAAATATTTTTGATTCAGAAGACCCATTCAGACGCTAAGTAATCTGTGACATATAAGAAATCCAAATCGGTTAAAACCAAAACCAAATAATTATTTTTCGGTAATTTAAAAAAAAAACGAAAACCTGCTTTTTTGACTCGTTTAACCGGTTTTTACGATTATTTTAAAATTAAATTAAGAATATGATATTATTTTCGAAAATTATATATAACGCACAAATTCGAGCAATAAGATTCTTTGTCTCATTGCCTCAACTTTTAATTAAGGCAATGCATAAACGTATATCGTTTCTAAAGAATCATTTAAAATTATTTAAATATATAATACTAAAATGCATGCTGTAAAAATTGGAAAATTATACAGTAATGAAAACGGTTTTTTTCTTTTGATGGGGTTTTAAAAAGCTCTTGTGAGGCTTAAATTATAATGGTTTTGTAATAAATACGTCTGCTATAGCTTCAAATTTAAGTATAATTATGCACAAATATATATAGCAAACGACTGGAGTAATACATATAATTTACCACTCGCGGACAACATACGAACATGATTCACATATCCCGCCGCCAGCTTCTCCACCACCGCTCGGGGAAAACTTCTCGCCATTTAATGTCTGTCACAACAATTGTAAATATAATATAATAAAACTCTTATTAGATTCCTCTATTACGGGCTACGAAGTCACACCTCTACGGTTCCCAAACCTTAAATATTACATGAAATAAAATTGGTATAATTTTTTAGACATCACTGTTTTTATATGAATTTATTCTTCTATTTAAAACGAAAAAATAACTATGCCGCTCTTAAGACAAGTACGGCCCTGTAAGTTTGCATATGTATTATATACCTAGTATACATATGAATCGATCTCTTTCATTGCGCAACTTCTTAGCATTTATTGCCACAATTCCATACGCTCGATCCGTATGATGTGCTCGTGCATACGTGAATGTTGAACGAGCTGTAATCTCGCCTTGCAATAATATTTCTTCGAAGCGAACTAACAAACGATAAAGTTTTATTGAGGCAATCGAGAAAAACTACCAAAATAAGTGGATATATTTATATGAAAAGTGTGACTAATAGCCGACTAATTAATTTTATGGATTTATTTGACTTTTATTATATATATTAACCTCTCGCTCTGATATAAAGATCGAATTTGGGATTATCGCATGAAAACTAGAGATTTCACGTTTTTTATTATAAAAGATTAAGCAAACACTAAATAAAAAAACCCTGCTATTTTCTTCTAAAATCAAAATATAAATTAACATAATTTAAAACCGCGATCAAGATAGGAACTTTGCTGTCGAAATATAAATTAATTTAAATAAAAATAAAAACGAACTTTATTTCAATTGTTAATTAGGTTCTCTAGCTCCACATTGAATTATGATACATATAAATATTTGCAGGTATTTTTTACTCAAGAAACTAAGCGCTTAGATTCTAATTATGGCTTTGAGAAGTTAAAGACGGGGAACCCGATTTGCACTACTCTTTTTTGTGAGGTTCAAAATTTGAACGAAATTTTTTTATTTACACTATTAAAAAAATATAATGAATTCAGTTACCGAAATTTTGAAACAGCAAAAAATCCCGGTATTCCCGGTCCAACCTAGGAGAATAATCCTAGTTGCCAATCAAACTATTCTCGAGGAATTACCTTCTTGGGTTCCGGAACGTCTTAGAGATTCACAATTGCATCTTCTTCGGGTGCCCGTTAGAACCATGACGTCGCACTTGCGCACGTCACGATGGTCTTGATTCAATTCAATATATAAACTTCTTAGATATTCAGACGAAAAATATTTATACTCCTTTACATTTAAATAGTAACATTTTGTCAATTTAAAATTCGAGTCATTTTATTTCTATAGATTTTTTAACTAGAGAAAATACGTATGCCTTAAAAATATACATACAGCATTAAAATAAATTACTAAAAAAGCAACAGAATACGAATACGTTCAATTCGAAGTACACACGTTTTATTACGCTGCAATCGTAAAGCTCACGTATCCTGAGATAGTATTATAGTGTTCCATACTATGCTAGGGCGCGCGCGCGCGTACTACAAACGATACACGTAGCAAAAGCCGCGTCATTGTCGACGATTTACGACCCTTGACATTTCGCATCAGACAATATATAATATTCATTTCTCACAATTGCTGTCGTATCTGAGCGAAATTTTAAAGCGGATCCCGCGTGCACTTTTCCCAGTTGGCATTCCGTACGCGAGCTGCGCGGAAATTTGCATCGTTATGACAGGTGAATGCTTATCTTGCCAGGAATGACAGGTATGCCGGGCCATTGCTGACTCGACATTGCATTCGATGCTTACAATCCGTTTGAGAAATGTCCGCTGTTGCTGTTGCGAATATCGAACGGGTATCGAATTTCCAACCTTTGAGATTAACGAAATTCGCAGAATATCCTATGTTTAGTTATAAGCATTTAGAAGATTATCAGCATTGCTCTTAAAATATGTGAATTTAGAAATATATAATTTTATAAAATCAAAATAATAAGCAATGTGACCACATATTGCTGTAAAACATACTTTTTGAATTAAAAAAATAGTAAAATTCAAGTGTTGCAACTGTCTGATGAAATCATTAACATTTAATTGCAATGCTAGTAATATAAAAAATCTCAACTATCACATTAATTAATACGTAAGGATAACGGTGTTTATTTAATTTTAGATTTGTGCATCTATTATCTAGCCAATCGTTGCACTCGCTTCTTAGAACAACAAAATAACTATACGCATTTAGAAAATAATATTTGCTTGAGAGACATTACCGAGGTTCAATTGTGTAACTGGAATATTGTGGCCCTACGGTGATATTTGTCTTCCAATGATATATTGTTATCCGTGACCGTTTTGTAACAAAAAAATATTCATTCAATGAATCCTTGCGTGTTATTTATGGAGGAACTAGGGCATCCAAATACCCAGATGAATTCATTACTCGGTTCTACGGGCATTTCCCGGGAAATAACCGGGTACCCGGTTCGGTCCCGGGTAATTTTTGTAAGCCGTTAAGAGTCCAATTTTTATTATATTTGAATCTTTGATTAAATATGACGTGATATATTTAATTTTACTTTAATAATTAATATCATTTTATTTTAAAATAAGGTATTGAAATAAAATCAAAATATTATGTAATTATTAATACTTTACTCAATCGAAATATTTTTACCTTCCATCGGTAGGTACATATATACATATACTTACATACTACATACATGTGTAACAGTACAAAACTGAAATATTTATTTTAACACATATTTGGCAATAATAATACAAATTGCACATAAAAAATACTTTAGAAACCCTTTAGTTATAATCGTAACAATAGCCTTTGTGTGATCGTTCTATTGTCTAGTTGATCCTTATTGATAAATAATCACTTTTGGTCAGAGTAATTGAGTGCTCTGTGTGGTACTCACAATATAAATAATTTAATACATGGTACTGGTTTATAACCACTCATATTTTGCCGTATCGCAATCCGTTCCAAATATAACGGTCAGGCAAAACAAAAACGTTCCAGCAAAAAATACTATTCTTGGCAAATATTATTATACCTGTACCAAAAAATATTTATAATTGGCACGAAATCTATTCCACGCTCGCTTCCACAAACACTATCAAAAATTTCTACTAAAACACACAAAAGCTTATCTGAACTTAAAACCAATTAGAGCAACACCGACTATTGATTTACAGAAGACCGAGAAATCAACCGCTTCTCTCTTCACGTCAACTACGATATAGTCCAGCTATGATGCCCGAAATCCAGAGTTTAATCCAATTTTTGTAGACTGAATCTCTGTAGATTAAAGATTAAATTATTTAAACGCAGACAATGATACAAGGACTACGAATTCATAACAATAATTATAAAAAGAATACATAGACTAACTTAAAATTGTTGTATAATAATATTTTTCAACAATTAACTTTGTCTTGGATGCAAGTGATTAAACATATAATAAATAATATATGTCAAATCGTATAGGCATTCAAAATAAGCATTTAGCAATGTTTTACGGCACATTTGTCGCCATTAAACTAATAAAAGATTACAGCAGCAACTTATATCTCCGATTTTTTTAAAATATAAATTAATTCAAAATATATATATAGAAATAAATCAATGATCTGCAAATTAAGTACAGGATTTTAAAAATACGCTAGCAGAGGATTATAGATTTATTTGTAAATATTTTAAGTGATGTGTTTATTTAGTATTAGTTAGATTGTTTAAACTTAGATTCAACAAAGTTCTTTATATTTTCATAAACAATTTGAGTTGATACATTGATATTAATTTTGCGGCAAACATTAATATTTATAAAATGTGCAAGGCAAACAATTTTATTTAATATTCTTGAGCAACAAACTTTACGGAGTAACAAACAACGGATAAAAGTTGTAAACAAAGCTCAACATATTACCAACACGTAAGCCACTTCATAATAAAACCGGTTGGCAAAAAGGCAAACAAAATATTTGCGATGTTTGATCGACCATTTCGGTGTTTAAACACAGCAAATCTGGGCCGTTTCCTTTTTGTGTTTGTTTGTTTTATTCTTTTCTGCCTAATCATGAGCGATAATTTACAATACGGTGCAATAAAAGCGTTTCGAAAGTTTTGTTTGATTATTATATCCTCGGTATCGCTTCGCCGACACTTTATTACGTTCCGCTAGAGAAAGAGCGAGAGAAGAGAAGATACTTTCGAGGGGCGAAGATAAAAGATGAATAAAGGCGGAAGAAAACAAAAAGGCGCTCGCCGCTCGCAAGGTGTATAACGTTCATGAATTTTCATATTTCATGATTTTCAGAAGATAACTTTTCTTTTATTCATAGCAGTGGCGCCGCAGCGCGCAACGCCTTTTGCCATTCAAATCGTATTTTAATTTTGCACCTCACACGACTCGCTATGCAATATTTAGAGATGTTGTCTCAACGCCTGTAAGGGTGCCTGAAGATGTTTAGTATAATATTTTTAGGAATAGACGATAAGTTTTAATTTTTGGCAATATAATTAAAATGGTATTGAGTTGCTATTTAACTAAATTAAATTTGTACATAATTTTGACACAATATTAAAAAAATCCAAATCGGTCATGGTACTTTAAGCAAAATAAATTTAATTTGCTACATATAATATTTGGTTTAATAAATAAATGGTGTTGTAATTCTATTTTTATATCTACTATAAACAAGTTAAGCATCAAAATAATTAGAACAATTCACTGGTTTGTTGAAAACCTCTATATTTTTTATATCTAACAATAAAACAATATTTTTAAAATCTCTGCAACCTTTTTACAACTACAGTTTATGAGTAAACAAATTTATTTCATGGTCTGCATGAAAATGAAAACATTTTCTTCAAGACAAATAATAATTACAGACTATATTTGAGAATTAAATATCTGAATTTTTTAATATTTCTACTTTTAACTGTTATTGTTAAATTAACTGATTACGCATGTTACTTTTAAAGTGTTTTAAATAATAAATTAAATTAAATTTATTTCCATGTTAGGTTTCAATTTATTATACATGTATGTGCCAATATTCAACCGACTGACACACTCATCGATATGTTACGCTGAACCCACAATCCTGAAAACATATCCATTGTCAATATGAGTTATGTCACGGATAGAGAGACGGATAACATCGATAGCAATCATCGTATATCGCCGATGTAAACGTGCATTAGGGGATTGCTCTCGGTGACTGGTTCTTTTCGCTCTCTTCGCAAAAATCTATTTTAATCTCGGAAACCAACTATAAAATATATATCCTGCGTGAGGAGTTTGCTGCGGCGCGCAAAGAGGATTACTCCGCAGGACGAAACACCGCAACAAATGGAGAAACATTATCTTTCATTCGTCATCTTTATCTCTCTCTCTAACTCCGAGAAAATGGAAGGGGGATATTTTACCCACCGGAGAAGCATCAGCCCGGCCGACAAGATATTTACTTGACTACATTAAAAGTTGGCAATCTTCAGTTATATTATATACAATTCTAAAACATACTGATACTGACATACATAGGTACATATGTGATGCTGACATATTTTTCTGAAACGATATAGATACACATATCATAAAGACAAATAAATTATTTTTCATTGTAAAAGTAATAATAAAAGTAATATGCCGGAGTATGTGATATACGTTGAAGAATAATAGCTACTATAGGTATGCTGCAATATGTGATACACCCTTAAGAGAAACAGGTGTTCATTGATATTTTTTAAAAAACGAGAATAATTAAAAAATAATTAAAAGATTCAGTATATGTTATTTTAACTTTTATTTTAATGTGTAAGCAAAAATCTGTTAACAATAACAATTTATTATATAACTTGAACAAGATTATTTTTATATTTTTCAACCATTCTAATTGTTTTTTAAATGTTTTAGCTATTGATATTTATTGTGCCTGATGCTGCATTGTTTTTCAGAGTAAACTTGTTTAAAAAAATGATAAATAAATCCTAATGTCATTTCCAAAAAAAAGTTTTAAATAAAAAAAATCATTTTTTGTAAAATAGTACATAAAGTATTTTTATAGATATTAAGAAAAAAATCTAGTTGTGGTGTTATTATTAGTTATTTCGATTTTTATGATACGATATTATTAATAAAAATAGTTTAATCTTACGGGAATTAAAAAGCAGAATATAAGTAAAATATTATGTATGTCGGTTAGCACTAAAAATATTTTTTTAGCCTACTTACGTTACATGATATGTTTAATAACAAAAATATTTGATTACTAATTTTATAGAAATAACATCAACACACGCTATAATATTTAATTTATATTAAATTAATAAAACCAGTGAGTGAGAAAATATACAAATTTCAAATAATATGGGGTATAATTTACACCCAACGCAAATAGCTCCGGGTTAATGGGGTTGAACCGTGATCTTTCAATTAAGTGATTAACAAAGTACTTAAAAATTATTTCAGTTCAGTTGAATATGTTTAAAGGTTATTTTCAAATCGTTGTTCTAATAGAGATTTATATTATTATATAAACATTAAAAAATATAGTTTAATACGTGGATAACGTAAGACGGCATTAGCATACATTTTAAATGCTCGGAATATTCATGAAGGTGGTTTCGTACAGCAATAGTGGTTATAGGAATAATGATGATAGATACCGAGATAGTGTCTTAATATTGAATTACAAATTCTACATCGATAAGATAGTAATCCAATCTTATCAATTAGGAATAATAACATAATAGATTTTTAATAAAATTAAAATATTATTGGAGTGAATATATTTAAAAAATATAGAGAGTATATAATAAATATATTTTTACAGGCAACGGTTTATAAGAATTGAATCTTGATATGTAACACGGAGTATGAACATCGTAAATCGGACCTTTGAATAAATTTAGGGCACAAGATACTGTATATTAGTATTGCTATTTGCCTTTTTCGTGTACCATTTTTTATTAAAATGTGCTTATAAAATATTTAATTTTGCAATTTGCAATATAATTATTAAATGTAAAGCTTTCTTAAGTATTTTTTTCTTTATGCATATTGTGATACGTTTATAATTTAATGCTTAATTTAACTATCGGTTTGAAACAGTTATTTACTAATTTCATAAGCAAATTCAATAATTTAACAATTTTTAGAATCATTTTAGAGTTAATTATTATAAAAATATGAGCTACTATATATATTTAGTATTGAATACATTTTTCTAAAAAAAAACGATTTTAAAGACTAAAATGTCATATTAATATACAAATAAAAAAAATATTGACAAACCAAACATTTACTTGAGGTAGATCCAAGGTTACTATGTCAATACTAATATGCAAGATCAAAATTCAACGTGCAGTCTTTGTGCAATATAAAATCTTGACCATTAACGATCCACATTGGAAAGACGACAGAACTATAAATCTTTGATCACCATGAGACTTTACGACGAAGCCATTGACTCAGCGGCTGCTTTGTTATTTCCTCACGCACCAAGCTCCTTCTTCCTTTGTCGAATCCTGCCTCTAGTGGTTTTACTTTTACAAATACATACAAACATGTATCGGGAAGACGATACATGTATCTCGGCGTCGATATTTTATTCGTCGGTGCGTCTGACCCTCGGCTGTCTGTGAGCACTCGGCTTCATTTTTTATTTATAACCTCTGTCTATATATAGAAGACGAATGGGACTACCGTCATAGGTGCATTCCCATAGGAACTATAGTTTATACTTTAAACAAGCAATGTATGCACGCTAAAAGCTATTGCATCGAAAAGATTTGTGAGTGAAACTATGAAGGTTTACTCAATTGAGATTTTCTTAGATATCTCAAAAAAATGTTGATTCCGAGTTCTAATAGAATTTTTTCTTTGTGTTATAAATGAAATTTACAAACATTTTTCCCTGCACGATTTCTCAAATCAATGTTGGTTTTTAGCTTTTATATGTTCATAAAAAAAATCTATGATAAATAAACTAATTGTAGCCCTGTTTCCTCGTCGTATTCTGTACAATAAGAGCACACATTATGTAAACATTTAAAACCACAACGGCGCGTACCTCTCGAAGACACAAGGCTCGAGACTCTTCCAATAGAAAACCGGCATAGGATGCAGAGTACGAGGTTCGCATACCCTAAGTAACGTTGTTAACACTTCCCTTAGATCCGCAACCTTGCCTCTTCCTCTCGAGTCACCCCTTTCTCGGCCTCAAAGTAAATCAACTCCCAGCGGGTTTTTGCATGCGGCGAATACTATTAGCGGCTGTATAGCCTCAGAAGATCCCAGCTACGAACCTGACCGCGACCTCTGGATATATTAAACGCCGAAATTGAATATATTAACAGGCGTATCGGATACTTACACCCAAGGTACTTTTTTATCATTAACTTCATTTAAGTGTGCGAGGAAAATTATGCCTTTATATTCAAAAATAATTTAGAATACAAGCAACAGCTCCCTTTTGATTTGACATAATAATGATAAGTTATAATTAGATATTTTTTTAAATTTCATGATAGCTTCTTATTTTGTCAAAATAGTTTAGATAAAGCTGAACTATTATTGTAAAGATAGAATAGTGATATAGCATACTCACTCGAAGAGCATGTAAAAACATTTATAAGTTGTTAAATAAGATGGTGATCGCTAAATACTAATTTAAATATGCATATTGTTTTTAGCAATAGGCATATTTAAAATCATGTTATTTTTGTATTATGTTTGTAATATATAAGTAAAAACATTTAACGTTTGAGAACCTCAGGGGGTGTGACTTCATAGCCAGTGAGACGCTTGTTAGAATCTAGTTTGGTAAAATTTACATGTGTTGCTGCAGACGATAAATGCCGAAATGTTTTCTCCGAGCGGTGGTGGAGAAGCTGGCGAAAGAATGATGTCAGTGGAATTATTTTGGATCATACATTAAAGCACGTTATATTTAGTTAAATACTTTAATGCCTATTAAATGCAATTTTAACTATTTATTGATTATGTCAAAAAACTTTTAAAAACAGAATATAATTTAAATATTTTAAATGACATCTTGATTTAATTTTTTTAGATTTTTCAAATTGTCAATCAAGCAACGAATAAGTGAATTCGCATCTAATTAAAAAAATAACTTATTAAAAAAATAACTTATTTTTAATTTAAAATTACTAATAAATTTATGTACATTATACATATTGCCCGGTGATAGAACATGCTAACGATCATTTATAGGCTATAAATTGTTTATGTGACCAATTTACGCGGCGGTAAACTGCTAGCAATTAATTGCTGGTGATATATTTTCTGGACACCAATAACATCATATACTAATAATAACACGGATAAGTATCTTCAAGTTTTCAAATTAATCCTTGAAAAATGATAATACATCTCTAGAATATTAAAATATATGTATGTAATATATTCACATTTTTAGGCTTTTTAGACAGTTAAACATTACTTTTGCATCAAAAATTTCGTAATAATACGATAGAGAATCATGAACATTTTGGTTGTATATTATAGCTATGTTATTGTTTTTTATACTTCTTTATTCTAATTGTGTATACTATTATATTATATAATATCAAAAAAACCTGTCCCAACGATCACGTGTATTAAATATATTTTTAAGGTTTAATTTAGAAACATATGTTTCTTATTAAAATTTGCTATATTTATTCAAGAAGAACCATGTTTACAGTTAAAGTATATTAGTGATATATTTTTATTAATACAGTATTTTTATTTATAATGTATACTACAAATATATGTAAGTTTTTTTTATTTATGATAAATAAACAGCTATGTCAAACCGTAATGAAACTTAATAAATTAGGGATCGTATCGGATAGCTACACCCGCGGTAATTTATTTAAAAAATAATTTTGTTGCAAAAAAGTAGGATGTCGATAACCAGCAAATTAACCCCTATACGGATGACGTGATTTTGATTTACGACGTTGAATATTTAATGTGTGTGTTTTACGAAGATACACGTTATGTGCCGGCGTGTAATCTTGTCGCCTGTGCTGAAAATATATTATGGTTTGATGACAAACATCAATTACTTGTGTTCATGTTCGTACGTATATGTGTTTGTAGTAATATACATACTACACGAAAAATATGTTTTGTACATTACAATTTTATATATTTAAAAAGTTTTAGGTATCTTAAAACCAATAATTTTAACTGCGCGGAAAAGACAATTTCTGAATAATTCAACTATATAAATCAAATATACGACAAGTACACTAATTTTAAATATGCTTTTAATAAAGTTTGTCATGCCTTATTTCTAAAAATAGCACTTAAGAAAATACGATTGTGTGTTGATTTGTTTCTATCAATGTAACAATGGAAAAGTTTGTCAAGACATTTTATACCAATTGACGCGTTTGGGAAAGAATACTCCATCACATATGATATTGGTAAATCAATATTTTATTAAAGCGGAATGATATCTTAAAATTAATAAAAAACAAATTTTAGCCAATAAGAAGAAAGTAATCCAAACAAATTTTAATTACCTAATGTCAAACAAACAATTTTTTTCTGTTTTCTTTGCTTGATTCGTTTGGAACCTATACGAATAAGGTGTCTATGCACTGTTGAATCAGATTGGTTTAGTCTCTCTACCAGCTGCTGGATAGCTTAAGTAAGATTTGCTTCCATTTCTACAGCCAGGACATCATTGTCTATCTTTTCTAGTCTTTTATATCCAGGACTATTTTATCTTTGATATTTACAGGTACTTAATAAATTATCACATACCACTTCACAAATTTGTTATAGCCCGTAGGTATCGTATTCTTATTATTTTATGAATATAGCATGGCATTTCGTTTGTATTGTTTTCTTGGTAAAAAATCTGCCATAGAAAAATTTTGGGTCCCAATTTTTTTAAACATCGGAATGTGAAGTAAAGTTATGCAATAATATAGATTTAACATAAAAACACTAAGATAATAACTGACTGTTAAACTGAAATTAAAAAAACTTTCTTTTTATATTAGTAGTATTTAAATGATTTAATTATAAAAATACATAATGTATATAAACTAAATCTAAAGCACCTTAGACACCGTTGCGAATTTTATTTCGCCAATATTTATGAAGCTCGTTTCTTCTTGTTTTGGAAATTTCAAATTGGCCGTTCGGCGAGATGGTTCATTTATTATTGAGGCGTCAAGATAAAATTCGCTCACTTCTCCTTTCGCATTTACAAGTTCTTCGAGAAGTTTTGCAGCCGTCGCCGGGGTATTTCTAAATTAGCGCAAAGATCTTGAAGATTATTAACGACCCTTAGCGGTGGAGTGGGAATTTTCGTGGTGTGGTGGTGGTGTTTTGGTGGTACTTTCGATCGTTATGTGATAATAATTCCACACTTTGATTACAGTAATTTTGAGCAACAAAATTAGTTAAATAGCATAGCATATTTGATAATGTTTTGTTTACTTAAGCATACGCATTTAATAGAGCAATACAATTTATTATTTTTTCTATTGATCATATAGCTGAAAACTAGGGATGTGTAAGTATGAAAGTAAAAATAAATATCAATTATATAACAATACAAAAGGTTAGGGGAGGGTTAACCGAAATTATTCTAAACTTGACCAATATGCCACTGAACCATGTCGTTCGTTAACGAAACACAGAGAAGAAACTGTAAAAAATACCAATTTCAAAATACGACAGGATATTGTGGTTATGTTGAAAACAGAAAAAATAAACAGGAACCAAATGATAAATCATCATAAAACGCGTTATTGCCGGCCGAAATTTGACAGCGTTCGACCAATTCGGCGTGTCGATTCATCACGGATGGTGTGGGATGGAGGGGATTGCGAGTGTGGAAAAAAAGGAAAACAATTTTTCAATCATCATAAAAATTGGGGGTCCTGTTCGCGATGGGGTCCGATTTTCGCGAATTGCACCGCCCCGGACCCGGGATGATTTATGTCCCTTCGGCCGATGCGACCGTCGTATGTCAAAACCCTATTATTGGCCGGCAAAGATACGTGCACAATGTTTTAAAAAACAGGGCCGAACTGGAAACAATGCCGTACACCCACACACTTTTGTATAGAGGTATATTTTATATTTTTGACGTGAGGAATTGGGTGAGTTTTTTTTGCCAGGACAATTGAGTCGCGCGTAATCGAAATAAAAATTGGACGACTGTTTGTTGTTTGTGTATTTTACAATGTTAAAACTAAAAATGGAAAACATAAGTCAAACACTAAAAGATATATAAGCCCTAGGCTTAGTTTTGAAATGTTGTTTAAAAATATATTCCGAATACGTATATATATATATTTTTTATTTTTAAAATGTCGGGATTTATTGCGATTTTCGCATACTTTCTTTCTATATTTCGGCTGCAATTCTCCAGCCATGGTTATATTATATATATATATATATATATATATATATATATATATATATATATATATATATATATATATATATATATATATATTAACTAAGTAGTACCCTTGTAGTTTCCGTTAAACTAATCGTCTAAAATGTAAACGTTAAATCAGGCCGTGTTGACACAGCTCAGTATCATTTTCCGCTCAATTTCCCAGTTGCTTCCCTAAATACACGCACGCTCAAACTTTACATATTTATTTTGATTGTAGGCATTCACCCCCTACCCTGCCGAGTTTTGTTAATCTTACCCTCGTAGAGAGACACGGTAACAGATGGCAAAGTTTTATCTCCGGTTGACATTCGCGTTGTATTATTTAACCATTGCTACGCAATTATAACTAAAAAAAAAACTACGCGATTAGAGATAAAGGCATTTGAGTGACACGAGAAGGAATCCACGTCTCGCTTTTTGTTCCTTGGCAGCTTCATGCGCCCGATTTTGAGGGGCGGCCATTTTTGTCCGGGTTTTTGAAACTGACATACGATATAGTCGGTTGTCAAAAGCTCGCTAGCAAGATCCTGGAGGCGAATGTAAATTCCTAATGAAAAATGTATACATACACACACATACATGCTAGGCAATTGGTGAGATTGTGTTTTTTTTTCTTTTCTTTTAACGTTGAACCGTTGTTTTTGTGCTGAAAAAGCGTTGATATAATTTAAAATATGGCTTCAAATTAATATAAAGTTAGAAATAATGGCTTATAATTAATTTATAATGTTGGAATTGAGCTATTTGGAAAGATAATAAACATAGAAATTAACAGGTTTAAAAAGTAGCAAATATATTTGTGCAAATTAGGATTGGGATCAAATATAGTTTTAAATAAAAATTACTTAATTATGGTAACAGTTTCTCAGAATATGTCACCGTAATTTTTTCATGTGCTAATTCGATTTTAAAATATTTTTGCTTGACCAGATTTTTTTTATTATTGTCAAGAATCCATTTCTCATCGAAGGTAATAGTTTAATTTTAAAATAGATACTCATTACTTCTAAAAACTACTGAATAACAAAATTCGAACGTTGCTGTTTTTGCATTTTTAATCGGTTCCTGAAGTACCCATTTGTTCATTTTTTCACATTTTTCATGACATCCAGATGTCATATGCTGCAATTGTACGAACAGCTGTTTGTAGATTAGCTTAAACAGTGTTTTTCAATATTTTGTCAACAGCAGCAGATCAAGATTTTTTACAAGATTATTATCGCTAATTAGTAATATATGAAACCAACAACTTACAGTTCTCTGATTAACAGTACTCTCATCAAATCCTAAAATAGATATATTTATTGTGGTCTGCGCCGCATTGTGTTTTGCTTTAAATTCGATTAAAATTTGCCACTTTATTTGAAACACCTTTATATATACATAATAAAAATAAAAAAACAACTTCATAACAAGTTTTATATTTTATTTTTAAAATCAATTTAAAAAGAGTACTACAATATACTTGTAATTATAATAAATAGAAATTATGTTATAAATTATATTTGTACATAAGTTACTTAATTTGCAATTTTACGATTTAGCAGATAGAAATATTATATTCATATTTTTTTCTGTAGACATTCTAATACCTCTCCGTTTTTGTCATTCTGCACGCAACTCGAGTTAATGACGTCGAACAAGCAACCCACAAAAAAAAAAACAAATTGCAAAACAGCGCTCTTGTATGAAGATTGAATTTAATATTGAATCAGCTACCTTTTGTCAGGTGCCCTAATTCCGAGCCGCAATTCGTACAAGCACACACGGGAGTTATTGTTTTTAAGTAGTACAAAAATAAAAACAACATAAAAGAAACAAGGATGATACGATCGTGTAAAAAAGATGATTCCATTGTGCACAATCAATTGACCGAAACGTCGGCCGTTTAGGTGTATTGATAGCTCAATAATCGTAATCAAGTGTTAATCGATCGGACCGCAAACGGGCCATAGGAATAAATCGCTTGGCAAACGTTCGGGAAACCAACAGGTATTACGGCGGAAAAGCCTACTTCATTTCCATTCGGAAAACTCAGTGAAAGGGGGGAGGGGGGCGTGAAACCCTATGAACAAGACGAAAAGTCGCAGGGGCGGATTGGATTGCGGCGATGGATATCGAGAATAATCGCGGTTGTCTTTTGACTGTGGAATTGCTTGGGGAAAACTTTACTAACGGCTTTTTAATTGAGTGCGTATTTTAGATCAACCTGTGCTTTAAAATTAAAGCTATTAATATTGTATATTTTAAAAACAATTGTATAAAGCTGTATGTATAATAAGTTTTTTTTTATGTATTAAACATATAATTGAATGGTGACCTAAAATGCCTTTTAAATGATGTTTATTATTTTTACAGCAAGACTTCGTGATTCTAAGCGTTTTTGGTCTGCAACTATTTATTAGATAAATAGCGCAAAAAAAAGCATATGATACACAGTTTATATAAATTAACCTTATGGCAACGATTCATTGTCCACATTTTGATACTAAACATATAAATACAATGGGTTAATATAGATATTAAACCGAGGATTTAGGGAATGTAAATTTACATTAAGAACCTTATAATCGTACCCATATGCCTTATTAATCGGCAGATGAGCTACTCAGAATGTACAAAACCATTCCGTTATTCTTCATCTGTACAACCCACACCATGTCACGCCACACGCCCGGCTTCACCTTCATCAGTCGTGTAACTTATGATTAAAGTGACGAGAGATTTTCCCCTCAGCTAAAAATTCTCCAGCATTCGCAGGACTCACGTACTGCATGCTCACACACTGAAAAAACTTCTTTTCATATCGTTTCTATCCCTTTCCCTTCCCTTCCACACACACATTTCGTATTACTTTTCGCAGGCGCTTTAACAAACAGAAGGGGGTAGTAAAATGAGAAAGTGCTCACTGTGCCACTTATAATAATAATGTGTTACGGCAAGTCGTATATATCAGAGGTGGAAAGTGAGAGAGAGATTCCATGTGTGTAAAACTTTAGGCGGCCCCATCGATTTTCCTTCAGATGTGATTTAGCGAGAATATGTGGTGACGCGTTTTGCATCTGACGTATTGCGATTTACTTATATCGGGGATCGTGCTCATGGCTCCATTTTCACATATCGGTTCACATATCACACAATGATATTATCGAGTATCACGTACGCGGTAGTAAGCCTTTTGCCATATGCATAAATATCATAGAAAGGAGAGATATTGTGATACTTAGCTTAAAGTTAATAATTCTTTTATTCATACGCTAAGAAAAAATATTCATATAGATTTACTATACTTAGTATATTTGATTACAAACTGAGTCAAATGTTTAATAGTTTATTCAAAACACTAAATTACAATATGATTAAAAAATACAAGCCCTTATCGAATATCTAAATACATTAAATCATAAACCCCATACAAAAAAAAAATGAATAAATAATCCGCACTAATACTTTTTTATAATCACTTATAGTTTTGCAATAGCTAGTCAGCTAAAATATTTTAAAACAATGTATCACTAAATATTGATTAAGATAAAACTAACTTATTATTGGCTCCGATTTGCTGTTCTAAAAATAATAGTGTTAAAAGTGATACAATATCACTATGGTTTAAGACACAATAGTTTAGGCAATTTCGTAAAGCATTTTCAGTACATTATCCGTTAATTACGTTAATGCAAGGTGGGTGGGTGCAAAGGGGTTACTACACAAAACAAAATAATTAAATCCATCACAAAGTCGAGCTCCAAGGCGCTCATCTAAAGGTGTTTAATTGTTTTAGCGAGTATGTGGCAGATTTGTTTACGCTACAACAACAAGCGCTAAGTGTCTCGTTGTTTCGCGCTGCCAACTTAAAAATTTAATCTGCATTAATTATTATAACAATAAAGGGGCTGGCAACAATGGCGCTCTGTTCCGCAGCACAACAACTTCGCCAATTTAATTCGCTGGATTTGCGCCGCCCCCATTGTTTCATGGCTAACAGTTTTATTGTTACTAAATTCGATAGTTTCTCTGGGGTGAACCAGAAAAGGTATTATGTTTTCAAACATCCTTTTAAAAGGCCCAAGTAGATTTATGCATAATAATGTTATTAATATGTGTAATATTAAATGAAAGCTACTTGTTATTCTCGTAGCTTTGTATGCGCCACGTAGTCTCCAATTCGTCTTCGAATATGGAGTTAAACTCTTAACAATGATGTTACTTTTAATTCGTATTTTATATTATTTAACATCTTAAATATATATACAATACCTCAACTCTATCATATGCTAATATAAATACGCATTCATACACACACTCTTTAATAGACATATTAGAGAGGTTTACACAAAATTTTTAATTATACAATTAAATTAAAAATAATTATAGTGCTTTCGGGTTTTGATGGGTTTGATTAAGAAGCCAAAATAAATGCTGAAAAACCTGGTAACAGTTTATTGGTATTAAGTACAGCTTATCACATATTTTATAATAGGTGCATTATAAAGTATAAAACACGACTTCGAAATAGTATTTGTGACGACCTTTTTCCAACTAAGAGTGATTGTGATAAGTCTTTTTAAATTGTGATAAGCCTTTTTAAATAAACATTAATTTTACTATCACACATTTGAGTACGATTTCCTCATTCTTTGCCAAAAGTCAGTATTAATTATATTGTGAATCTTTCATACTTAATCTTGGGTCGCCAACCAAAGAAGACAGCGCGCTAATTTATTTAGAAGACGGCCCAAGCTCTACAATATTAAGTTTTGGCTCTTTGGACCCTCATCGAAGGACCCTTCGATAAAGGTTCAACCTTATCGAAGGCTTTTATCGCAGTGGGCTGCTCTTAGTCAAAATCGTCATTTTACAGCCATCTCCATTAAATACTCTGCTTTATTTACAACTAGCAACTACCCTTACATCGTATCTGTGGACAGAGGCCCTAATCGGAGGGTCATTCGGGTATCTGAGCTATCTCGTGCTCTCGAGACTGTACTTTTACGCTACATCCGCGAAGTAGAGTCCTTCAAAGTTCTTTCTGATGACACCAGAGGCACCCTTTCCACAGCTGTCTTATGATGGCGCGTCGCCAAGGGTCTGCATCCTTTAAATAAATTTACTTTGAAACTGTGTCTTAAGTGGTGGGTGTGATAGTGTATTTTCAATAATTTTTTATTTGCTTGTTCAATATATATGTATCTTAAAAATTTCAATAAAAATAAAAATATTTTTGTGTTTATTTTATTAACTTTAAATGCGTTTAATACTCTGAAACAATGCAAAATGGGTTTCATAAATACACAATTTATTGAATATTTCAAATTAATTATTTTATTTATTGTACAAATAAATTTTTATATTTTTTAAAACTTAAATTAAGTGTAGTCCGTCCAAGATGCTAACGCTCATCATCATAATGCAAAATGGGTTGTAAAAATACATTATTTAATGAATATTTAAAATTAAATATTTTACTTATTGCACAAATCATTATTTTTATTTTTTAAAACTTAAGTTAAGTACCACAGCCGGGTTCAATAAATTTGTTTTGTAAAATTGTGAACTCTTTAGAAAATGGTTCAAAACTACATAACAGTTTGGTTAATGTATTTCTATAAAAATAAATATGTTATATTAAATTATTAAAAATAAATTATGCATTAGTGTCGTGGGTCACAATAATATAAATAAAAATTATCATTGCTTATTTCTGAACAAGTGTCAATGTTGTTTTTTGTTATTTTAATATTTATTTTTTGTTTCACAGCTCGAATTGAGAATCAACAAGTTCGACGCGGTCTTTGTCGGGATTAAGAGTTAACTCTGAGCGAGTCGCTAATAAAGCGGCCTTCCATGAGGATTAAGTTTTAGTCCGCGATGCTAAGGTGCCGTCTAGGACTTTGCCTTGCTGATTCGACAAAGCGAAGCTTAAACTTAAACCCACATTTTGTGGTTTAAGGCTTAGCCCGGAAGCGTCGGCTAGATGTGCTTTACACCCAGATCTTGTATTATTTAGTTGCGATTTAATTTACACGCGCTTTTTAATTGATTAATTTATACACTGATAATAACAGTTTAGTCCACAAATTTGTGTGATTTATAAAAATTGTTTTTAATGACGCCTTCTTTATTATAATACATTTTTAAATACACAGATTATATGTCAATGATGACACTATATAATAAATATAACAGCAGTTTGTTAAGTAGACATGGCAAACGCGCGGTCTGCGAATTATAGTCCTTGTCCATTGATGACAATTTGAAAATGGCAGTATGTGAAATATATTGTGACTCTTTACTAAATAAATTTGCAAAAATAAATGGAATTCCAGAGTTTTATACTTATTTAAAATGTTGCCTGTCGCGATATGTTCCAAAGCATATATTTATGCAAGCAATTATTTTCTACAATGAAAAACAACAAAACTCTCAATCAGAACCTATCGTCAATTATGAAGATTATATCCGCTCAAAATATTTAACCAAATTATAATGAATTTAATTGCGAAAAATAGCGATAAGTATCTTCAAAATAATAATGTGTTTTGCTATTTTTTTATTATAATTTTTATATTTATAAAGAAATCTGAGTTAATATATATTAAATGTGCACTTTTTTTGGTACATTTTTAGGTATAGAAAATATGCGGTTCTCCGCTTCATGTAAATTAACTTATGTGGCCCGTTGTGTAAATTGAGTTTGAGATACCTGATTTAAAGCATTTGACAAATGGGTCGCTAATTTTTAATGTCCGCTACGGGGTGTTTGGTCTGGTTCGTATTCTTTTAATTTTTATATATATACAATCTATTATTCGCATTTGAGTAACCTGCTAAGTCACAATAGTTTTAATTTAAATAGATAAAAATATATGACTTTTAAGGTTAGAGGCCGAAATAGTGTGCATTTGCAGCTATATTATCAAGTAACAGTTTATGAGTTTATAAATATATATGAATTACTACATATATAGAAAAGGCGTTGGAGTTGAAATGACCGGTTTGAAAAGTCAGAGAGTCTTCTCTATCGAGTTGAATAATTGTCGCTGTGATGCAGTGTCCAAATGTGACATATTATATGCTAGTTTGAAATAGATCTAGTGAATTGCAGTTGAAAATATTTTTGGGCTAATTTTATCGTTATGGTAGAAGAACAATAGTATTATACTTAGTGTGGAACGTATTATTTATCGCGCATCCTATCCAAATAAAGAGTAGTTTTTTAAGCAGTATTTATATGTGATTTACATCTTAGGACGTGTGTGCTATAAGGTCGGTAATGCAATATTAACGCAAATGTTTTGAGACAAGACCTCTCTTCCATTGCGTGAAATACTGAGTGTGGCTCGACTATCAAAAATTTTGAACTTTCTTTTAGTTTGTTTAAATGGTTGATCTCTCAATTATTTTTAAGTAAGCAGGTGGTTAAAACCCCCCACAGTTGAATAAATCTTAAATCAAAAACTATTTTTTCATTTTTTTGTCCAGTATTAAATTTAAAAAAATTCATTTAAGTCTTAATACGCAACAAGTGGATGCTATTCTAATCTTTGATCAATGTTTTACATTTTGATCACCTTCGCTACATTCAACCTTGCAACAATATTGAAACATTCTTTAACTGAAAACGCTAAAATATAATATAACTCAATCGTTCGCCTCCCCGACAAACAATTTAATAGTATAACTAAATTAGTCGCACACGCGTCTCCGCGAAACATCTCAATAAAACGCTCGTAGCCGAAATTCAATTTCATAAATTGCCGAGTTACCTGCGACGTTAAACGTCGAAGCGTATTATGGAATTAGGTTAAGTGCATTTTACGCTTATATTTTTATGCAGTCGTGTTTGTCTGCTTATTTTCGGCCATAAAAACGTTATGCGGCCATAAAGCGGGAGCTCTCGCGAAGCGTTTAGTCATCGTTCGTCGGAAGGAAATTGTGTCCTCGGAAACGGCCAAGTGGAAAACTTTAAATTAAAATCATAATTAACTCGCCCCCGGAGGTGGAGGGCCTACAAAGGGTTGCGCGATACATTCTGAATGATTTTTTAATAAGGGATGCCCCGCGGCTCTAGTTAATTATGGATTGTTCGGGAAGAATAAAAATGGCCATTGGAAGCAAAATGTATATAATAACATTATATTTTAATAAATAAATAGTAATTGGGTCATTATTATTATAATAAAAAAATCTAAATTTTAATATTAAACAAACAATGTCAGTTAGTAATTAAAAAAAAATTTAAGAGAAAAGGTCGGTAAGCTTCTTATTTTAATTCGGCCTGCAAGTTAAGACTATGTTTTGCATTACTAAACTTTTTACAGTATTCGTAATTCGTCTTTTTGAAAACGATTGGTCTTCGACCGGCTGGTGAGTGTCTTACAAGAAATACAAGTCCTTACATTGTACTTTTTGATTTTGTTAGATTGTATGGAAATCTGTTTATTTCTAACTCAATAAAAAATATGAGATTTTTTTATTGGTCTTTCCTACTTTGTAAAATACTTAGTTTTAGCTATAAGTATTATTATTGATCTGACTTTTGACTGAATGAAGCCTGGTTTTAATAAATTAATACTGAACTATTCTATTTGAAAATCTGTGTCGCATCTTCGTACAACTTTCGACAAATTTTAACCCCAAAAAACACATTATGCAACGTGTTTTCGGTCCAACAAAGGGGATCGTTTGCATTCGGGGCAGGACTGCTTCAAGGCACACAAACTCGCAAATAAGTTATTACACGGACCTTCGCACAAAAGGGCCTTTGACGCACGCTCGCGTCAAACGATAACGTAGCACGCAAATAAGCAGTACCTACACCGCCTACCTGGGATTACGTGATGATGCAGCTAGGGTCCTCTTGGGCCGGTGAAGATAACAAAAGGTCAGCGGCGAGGTCCAGGCCGTGGCCTCATGGAACTATTTATGACCTTCGGCATCCTCGTCCATCACTGGCAACCGGCCCTCCCGCCTCGTTATGTGGAAGTTAACCCTTGAATGGTGAGGGTTTCGGTTCAATTGACGCAATCTGAACGTTTGGAGGCTTAACAAAATTGTTTATGTAAAGGCTTTTGGGGAGAATGCATACGGAACTAAATACCAATAAAATCATTCGCGATAGATCAACATGAGAATATAGTATTTTTTGCGAAGTGTGCTGTCTGACATTTTAGGATTAACTAGATTTGAAATAAAAACAATTGAATTAATAATAAACAAATCCACTCTATTCACCTAAATTAACACTATATATTTTTTAATTTTTTAAAATAGAACCGTTCTTAGAAATTAAATATCAAGGAACGTAGAAACATGTACGGGGACTAACAAGTTACTAAAAGGGTCCATATGACTGCTATTGAGTCTCACGAAATATGTGAGAGATGATTTTTTTATTTGTGGCTATTGTGCAAAACTGGGTTCTCTGCACTATTTTTATTATTCATTGTTAATAGCAAAATCATTGTTGTTTGTAAGATCTATATTACTTTTTAAAACTCCCTACATTAGATCTAATATGATACTGCATAAGGCACTGTATAAATTTTTTATATTTAAAAATGCTTATATAAAGAAGTTGTTGTTTCTGATTTTAATATACATAAAAATTAATATTTAATATAGGCAAAAACTAGACATCAAAAGCAATATTTGCTCATGTATTTTATGTCTATATTAGGAATAAACTTTTTTCAATAAATATGGTATTGTGTTATATTTATATATTACTTTTTAGAATGAATAGAAGTGTTTTTATTTTAATGAATACAAGAAATACTAATACTGTACATATGTGTTTTTTTTTCGAGAATTTCTCGTAAAAAATGGCAAATCAAGAATTTTTATTTCTCGAAAATTATTTTTATTTTTCAAGAAATTTTATAAAGCATTTTTTATTATACAAAATTAAATTTGTACAAATAATTTAAAAAAAATTACAATCACTGCCATATTAATAACGCTGCCTAAGTAAAGGTGGGTTCATGCCTTTTAAAAGGTTTTAGTAAGGGTTTGGGATTGAAAAATATTTTATTCCAAAATCTTTATCTTTATTACAAAGAGAAACTAAAATAATAAACCTTTCCAAAGGTGTTCGTGCCAGATGTTTGAAAATATGCAAACTTTCTCGGAAGATTGAAAGTATTTGAATGACGAACTTTTTTTTGTGATTTTCTATTACTACACCTGGGTGGCGGCTTCATCTTTGGTATGGTGATCTAAAAACCTGCTTCGATGAGAATAAATTAAATGCAAAAAGATTTAGGACTATTTTTATTTTCACCATAACAGGTTTTTTATATTGTTTTTTTAAAGTAGCAACAGATGTTATTGACAATTGTCTCACGATTATTATTGACAGACTTAAAATAAAATAAAAATAGATTAAATTAAAATAAAATTAAATAGGCTTTACAACTTATGTTAAAACAATTAAAAAATAGCAATTAAGAGCTAAGCTCAAAACGGGCAATTAAAGAGATATAATCAAAAAGAGACGTTGATGTCATTAATTAAATATTTTCAAAATCCAAAATCCTTCACTAATAAAAAAATAATGACCTTTTTGGTTATTCTTAAAAAACAGAAATATGTAAAATGGGGGAAAAAATATTAGCAGATTATTTAATAGCTCGACGAATTCTAAAAACCCTTGCGACTCCATTAAAGAAATTAAGAATAATCAGTGGTGCAGCAATTAGAGAAAAAAAAATTATCTTAACGTTACAAAGAGTAGTGTAAAAAAACTTATATCGTATGGATTAATGAAGAAAAAAAATAATTTGTTTTAAATCAATGGGCAAGAGAAAATTTTTATTAAGAATTCGCTTTTTATTGATTTATTTAAACTTTTTAGTTGTCATCGATTTTTAGACTTTGATTTCGGTCTGGAGTTTTACTTACTTGTAGGTGTCGATGTTGTTAACCACGTTTTAACGCATTGGGCCAACGCCTGTCATGTTATAACATATGTATATATAAAAATTAAACTTCGAACTTACTTTTGTTGTAACATGACAGGCGTAAATCTAATGCAATACAATCGAGTAAAATAATTAGTACTAATCACAATACACATTAGTAATTATGAAAATACCAGTTTTAAATTACCGAATTTCAGACACACGATGAATTTTTAATTTATAAATTTATAATATTAAATAGTACATCAATTAAAATTACTAAACACACTCATAAAACAAACACTCCACAATAAACATATAAACGCATCATTAAATTCATTGCTTGTCAAATTTATAAATGATATCCATAACATTAAATAATAATAAGTTAAATGACCCAAGACTAATTGTTCAAATTTGGGTTGTTATTCATTTAAATTACACCAAGGATTAAAAGGACATTTCCCTACTCTTCCTTTCTACCTAAATCACCTCAACCATGAGGCGTTTTTTTTTCGTTGTTTTTATTTTTTGTGTTATCCAGCGCCATAATAATTGCAAATCTGCGGTTATTGCCTCGGTCGGCTTTAAAAATATATGAGATGACCCGCCGTTAGGGGTCCGGCGCCAGAAATTTCGTTTTATTTTGAATGGAGGCCCCCTGCGCTATAACGCGCCGGGGCCTTGCAATAACATTAACACTTCAACACAAAATAATTGTTATTGCTCGGGGAGGGGCCGGATACCGCTCCCTTGCATACAACATTATTATCTGTGTGTTTTGCACGGTGTAAGTTTAACCCTTAACCGGATACACCTACAACCAATAATTTAATAATATTAATAATAAATAATTTATTTTAACTACAAAATAACACTAGATTCATACAAAATTTAATATTAAAACGAAAGTATATTATATAAATAAATTTTAAGTGTTTTTTTATTCTTATCATAAAATCAGATTTTTCTACTGTCACATAATTTTCGTAAAATGTTACATTAAATGTACTATTTGATTAATCTTTGGCTGTTTTTATATTAGCCCAAAATCTATTATTCCATCTACATTTCTATTATTCTTTTTTATTATTTCTCTAACATCAACTATCCAACAATCGTTCAAGCATATTTTACACTTAGTGAATCAATTTTCAATTGATATTTCTCTCATCACACTATTCTCTAATTTTCGTATTGTTGTTTTAATGACTTCATTAAGCATAAGTTATATTGTGAAACAATAGTAAAAATAGAAATATAATATACTATTGTATATGAATTTGATAATAATAAATATATTTATTAATCTAGATAAAAAATGTATTATTCTAATACTAATAAAGTTAGGGGTAATACACTTTTTAACTACTTTTATATTGTAATAACAATATTATAATTATAAACTACTCCTTTATCATATTCTCCTATGCAGTATGAACGATACATATATCTGGACAAGTGGCATCGTGTTTACAATGACAATTTTTGAAATAGCGCTTTACTTGTAAAATATATATTTTTACGGAAAACAGAACTTTGTAGAACAATCCGAAAAAATAAGGGTCTGCTAGTATTTTAAAAATATAAAATTAAATCTAAATTTGGAAAACAAAAAAGAAAAGAGATGTGAGAATGTTATCTACTTATAAAAATCACGAATCTTTATATTGTGATAATTATAACTAAATATTTTTTTTTATATATAATGGATTGAAGACAGCAAAGCCAATTTTTTATTGAACTTTAATATTTCTCCTTAGTCCCTTTTTATTTAAAGCTGTCTGTACTATTACAATATACCTATTTCATTATATATGAATACATTATGTTTTACATATTTAATAGGGTTCAATCAAAGTGTGGCTTTATCGATTATTCATAAAGGAATAATATAAATGAGCCGATAAAAGCAGGAGAGCGTGTAGAGGTGCCAGGGACACGTTATGTCAACCAGAAGGGGCAAATCCGATCATCCTATTAAGGGATTTAGAAACGAGATTCTAATCTGAAGTATATTTCTTCCTGTTAATATAACTTTAACGCTTTATCAAAAAGTGAGATGTGTCGTTATAAAGAAAATGTTTAAATATGTTTGCATAATATTTTATAATTCATTTAAATTTTATCTCGTTTTGCAATTAATATTTTTTAATAGTTTATGTAGATAATTATTATTTATCTATTAAGAGCTTACCGCCCGGATTTTTTCCCGAACTTTGCTTGGTGGATGGGCGACTTTGCAAAATAATGGCAAACAATGTTTATGCCGACAATTTTTATAATAGCGTTTTACTTTCCAAATATTTATTTTTACGGAAAACAGATCTGCCAAAATTTAAAAAATATAAAATTAATACCTCTACAGATGAAACATGGCAGAAAAAGTAAAACGCTTATCCAAATTTGAAAAACATATAAGAAAAGATATTTCAGAATGATATCTACCTTTTATAACAGCCAGATGATAGACACAGGGATAAAACCAGCACGACCAGTCTTACAATATATAAGCCTCAATGTATAATGTACTGTAATAAATATATCAATACATAGTTACGTAATATTTCAAAAAAAAACAAAAGAATAAACAAAAAATGTTGTTTTTCATTTATTTCAATGCGCATTGTTTTATTTGTTTTAGTGTCTAGTGTAAAATTAAATTGTCAGTAAAGCTTAAGGATGGATGCAGAATTCAGTGGAATCTATCGATTCTGAAGACATTTCATCAGTTTCTACCACATCTTGCCGTACCTGTGCTGTCGATCCACCAGAAAGGGTTTAGGATAAGCTAAAAAACCATCAGCCAATAAAAATAAAAAGTGTAAATATGTGAGAAGAAAGTGTCGTGTTTTTTCTGCACATGGAAAGATACAACACACATGTGCAGAAGAAGAGAAATTGATCTTCATATTGCCGAGTGTTTTTATAAGTATCAAAAAGAGTGAATAGTGTAAATAAAAAAAAGTGTAAATAATAAAAATAAATGTAAATAGTGCTATAGTGTGGTTTATAAGTGTAATGATAAAAATAAATGTGTCTGTGATAGTTGTAAGCAGAGAAGAGACGCCGAAAAATTTGGTGAGTGCAAATTATATTATATTATAAACGGATATTTTTTTATAAATTTATATTATAGAAGCATTTAAACATATATATTATAAAATTATAAATCCCTGGTTTGTAACTATTGCAACCATTTTCAATTTACACACAATATTAGGAATGAAAAATACATATTTATTCGTTCATGAATTTAGATTTTTTTAAGTGCAATAATATTATTTTTTTCAATTATTTTACAATAAACAAATACAGTGATAATTTATCCGAAATGTAGCTTTTTTCCTTTGGTTTCTTAATCTGTGGTATTTCTTGAAAGCTCTTTGATTACTGTTTTATCTAATTTATCTACATATACCGTAACGATTTTGCTTTTTAATTTTGCAATAACATACAGAATTTAAGTTTGCAGTACTTTGTTCATTGATGTTCTATCAACCGAGATGTCGATTTCTTTTAATTGGATCAGTTTTATGTTTACCTAGCCAAACAGTGTGATCCTGAAATTTGTTTCTGTTCAAGAAGTGTAACATAAAATATTATTTTTTATATGAAATAAATAATTATGGTTCATACATTTCATAAAAAAAATTCACGTGCCCCAAAAAGGCAATGTTTCACTGCATTGCGTCGCAAAGGGATAAGACAACTCTTTTTACAAAAATTTAAAGTAAAATATAATTTATTTTTATTTGATAGTACGTAGAAAAAGTATACTATCATCTTTGATTATCATATAGAGGCAAACTTGAAGATATCCCATTTTTTTTTCTCTCATAACTTATGCCTGAGTTCATGGCCACTAAAGAATGTTCTTTCAAGACTCGAATACGAGTCCTCGGCCGTTAAGCTAATTTTAGCTGATTGCATTTTTATTTTAGTGCAAAGTGGATTTTTAGCTCAAAAATAAAATTATAATATTAAGAAAAACAATATTTAGCAATTATTAAACAACATGAAAAAGAATAACATTTACTTGCTTTTATCTGTTCCTTTCTGCTGATATAAAACTTTTTTAGATTTACTTAAACGATTTTTTTACATTAAAAAAAAATTTAGAATCACATTGGTGATAATAGTAAATTTACGAAATGATATTATTATTTTGCTAAAAATATCCCTAAGTAAAAAAAATATAAGCGAGATATTGTGAGTGCAGAGCAACTCTCAGCAGGTCTAGGTGCGGTGCGAGGGACAGCGAGCAAAATTCGTTCTATTTTTATATTGCGCTTTATTCGTTGACATGCCAACAGACCGGCGCGTTCTGGTTTAATTAAACGAAAAAACAGAATATAAATCAACATTAACATCTCAAACGAAGCAACAAGCAATACGTAATTGCCGGGGCACCCGCGGCAGCTGGAATATTTTTCTTCAGAGTAAAAGGCACTTGCATAAAATGTAATATCACCAAGAAAATAATAGCTCTCAGTCTACGACAATGACGGCCATGTTTTAATTAGTTTTATTTGCGACCTCCTTTTTGTCGCTCTCCATGTTTTGCGCCTCCTTTTTTCCTTTTCTCCGCTTGCTCCTGACGTCGCCGACACTCGAGCAACACTCTTACCATGAATGCTCGCTAATAACAATTTTCGCAAATTTCACCCCTCGAAATCTCTCTCTCTGCATTGTTTTTTCCAGAATTTTAAAATAGAATATGATCGTTTTTGTGAAAAAGTCTGCGCGAAGTTTCAAGGAAGCCTCCCTTAGGGGGCGATGTTCATTTATAACCATAAAATATACGTATGTGGAACTATCATAACCCAGTCTCATAAACACCAATCATCGAGCGACTCTGCGAGGCTGTAAACTATGCTCAGCTAAGTTGGCCAAGTCTTGCTTGAGATCCAGCAACTATCAGGACGGGTCGTTATCTTTACACAATTTCGTGTACCACGTACGCTTTTAGACTTATAACATAAAGTAAGGTTTTCCAGTAGCGATTAGTTCAATTAAATGTAATGTTCAGGTATAAAAGTTCAATAAAACATATTGATGTATGATATTTAAAATCTTAGGGGAATTCAAAAAATATTTAATTATTTTAAAATTAAATAAGATAGTACTTAATTTTTGCAACAAAAACATTTAAATATGTAACATAAAATAGTTAATACACACAAAAAAATAAAATATAATTAGAGAAAATATCTGTTTACTAATTATTTTCAAAATAATATTTTCTTGTGTTTTTTTTTAATTACATATTCCATTTAATATTTGCTTATTTTATATTGAGATTAAAAACATTGTGTTATTTACGTATAGATATTTCACTGTTAGGTTTATTAAATATTGTTATTCATATAGGTTAACATTAAAGGTTTTTTTCTTTTGGCGATAAGCTATTATACATCTTATTGTTGATCCTAAATTTTATACTCATTACAAAATATTTTTTTAATCGATTTTGATATAAACAGTACATTATGATCATTATTTGCCTCTCGAACATCTTATGTTTGTAGTTGTTTCTAATATACAAACCATATCGATGTTATGATTTATGTTGGAAACGCACGGAAGCGTCTTGCACGTATTCAACGAAGAATATTGAGAAAAATTGCGAAAGTTAGCGTCCGGGAAGTGAGTGTTGCCACGTAGCCGGAAGCGGTGTCACGGGCCACGGACCATTTGTTGCCAGTGCTCGCGGCACTTTGCTACAAGTTGGGGTCGAAAAGTGGTTGTTGCTAGTTTTCGCAGCCGGCTGCATCCGAAAGAGAATCGATACAGTGCAACTGCTGAACTTGTGACTTGAGGCTCACCTCTGACTTGTACCTCTAGCTTCGACTCTCGTAGTCGAAATTTAAAATATCGAAATAGATTTGTGTTCTACCGCGATGTGGGTATTTGCTAATTAGGGAAAATATCTATTATAAAATCACTAGTACTTGAAAATTAAAAAACGATTAGTAAACAATGAAAATTTTCTATAATTTTAACTTTAATTTAGTCCCATTTTTAAATTCTGGATAATTTTTGGTTGACTTTTAATAATCAAAACATTTTAAGAAGCACATGCTTATTTTAATAAATTTATAAAACTTATATTTATTATTATTTTTTTTAATAAATATATAAATAATTTTGACATATAGTTTTATATGTTTTTATTGTTTATGATATGAAAAGGTATATGTTATAATCTATGTATAATATAAGTGACACATTTAAATTATATGATTACTATGTTAATGTTAGTATTTAGTTAAATTGTTCTTAATTTTAATTTTATATATTTATAGATTCACTATTATTGATTAACAATATGATTTTCTTGTGAATAGTTGCTACTTTGGTCAAATTGATTTTATTTCCAAAGCATATTTTATTTTATAGAATGTAACTATTTTTAGCGTACTTTTTCTTGACAATATTCGTTATTGGTGTTTTAATTTTCCATATTTTTATTTCAAAGCGGAAATTTTGCTTAAAAAATTACATTACATTTACGTTAAACATATGTTTTTGTCATATAATTACAATTTAATATTGATATTAACATTAATTAAAATATATAATATATGTAATTATCATTTGCTCTCAGTGCTACCATAATAGGCAATTTGTACAAACATAATAACAACAATCCCGTAATCTAAATGAAGTTTTCACCAATTTGGATTAAAAGCGTCATGGTTAGTTACTGAATAATAAAACTAATCTTGTATTAAAACTAGCGTTTGATATTATGTCATACAAAATGTAAAACATTAAATGCATTACAGTAAACGTTTTGATTGTAAAATACAATTTTATGTATTATAATTTTTATACAAAATGGTGCATAATCTTAAGAGAGATTTTTATAAATTTTATATTCCTTATAATGTTTCATTTTTATAAGGATTATAAAATATGCTATATAATTCCTCTAATTGAGTATTTATTATAATTTTCTAAATCGCCAAAAAATATGTTTAAAAATTTATTTTTCAGTGTTAGTTGTTTGTGTATAATCGATAGTTTAAGAGATATAAAGACACTTTTTATGACATTCTCCAGTCAAATACATACGCACATATACGCGAATACCAAAAACGCAATATCGAATTCCTTTCTTTCTTTGCGTCATTCAAAATTACGAAATCCCCATAGCGAACTCCTGTCTAGGATACCAGCTTAAACAAGAGACGTTGCACGTTTTTTTGTCATTGTTGTCTGCTATACTATCTGGGTGTATATATTTTTTAGTGCTGCAAAGTTTGCGTAGGCACGAAGAAGCGGTATTTAGATAATGTTTAGAGATTTCGTCGAATTAGCCAAGGAATTCGCCGACTTTCGACGAAAGTTCGGGCATTGCTTGGAATGCAATTTAACTGTCTCAGATTCACTAACTTCGCTAATTTGTCACCGGTCTTAAACTCGTCTTGGCTTTTTTTTTCGCAAGTCTTCTCCCTCGCACGAATCGCCTCTCTTTCTACGTCATGTGTTTTCCAGCTTTTGTTAAAGTTCGCTGCTCTTGCACCTGTATTTATAGGATGAACCTGTGGCAGACAAACCCTGGTGTATCTCCTTAAGTCAATGATTTTTTTTATAGAAATAAATTAAAGTATTTTTAGGTACATATTAATAGTGCGCTGTCATAAGCAAGCCTATTACGATTTAATCGGTCTATTTATGGGTGTTCCTAAGCTAAGACTGTTATTAAATCCTTTGTAATCACATACTTTGGCCGATGTAAGATCGAGATATAGAGTATAATCAGTATGGCTAATGGAGCAATTTTAAGGACATTTAGATACATAAATAAGTACAATAATAAACAAATTATTTATAACCTAATCTACGAATATACTTAAAAAAATTACTAGTGCGAAAAGATTCACTGGACTTTTATTATTTTTAATTTATTGCAACTATTAAAATGTTTATCTATGAGTCTGCTTCTATACTTACTCTTAACTTAATCTTGCACGTGTTTGCAAAGCTTATTGAATCTTATGCAGTTAACATTATTGTTCAAATGCAATTAGTCAATTAAAATCTTCACTATCGAGGTGATTCAATGAAAAAGCAGATAATGTGGAAAAACAACTATTTGCTTATTTGCAAATTAATTAGTTTGCCTTGCAAATTTATGTATCTTTTATACGTGATAATGAATCCCTATTAATGGCATATGTTTTTACCAGAAAACTTTAGACTGACACTAAAGGTCACAACTATATACCATTTGAAAATATACTTGTTTATGCAACCGAAAGGGCTGCTTGAATGGTTGGAAAATATCCAAGATTAATCGCATATCTGAAAAAGGATGTGCCAAATATTTTTTGCTTACACTGCGTAATCTATCGTCAACATTTTGTTGCAAAAAGAAAGAGAGAGCGTTTACTTGCTTCTATTAATATTGTAATAATAACAATAAATACCATTATATTAAGTCCACTTTAAGATCGTCTTTTACGATTATGAATACAAGAAGACTTTTGAGTGCCTTTAATTACACACAGTTCATTGGTAATCGAAGGGTAATGGTCTTAATCGCGTTATTGTACTTTGGAATAGTATTGTATCGTTTATGAGTGCCAATTTGAGGAAGAGATTGTTGGTGCAAAATGTGATATATTTGATAAACATTATTTGTTAAACAAACAGTTACTATAAAAATATGGAATCACATAACGTGTAAAAAAGTAATTATTTATTTTATTGGAAAGTTCAATTTTTTTAAGAGTAATATTGGACTTCGTGAGTCCACACAATTTCCACCATTGACCATTATTGACAATAAAATACTAGATGATGTTCTTTATATATATTAATTATTTTAAGCAGCTTTATGGATAAGCACTGAAATGGCCACTACATTTTTACAGCTCTGGCAAGGGCAAGCAAGTCATTGCATTTTTCGCATCTTATCTCGCTGGATCTGGATTTAGTCGAGTTTTGCATCTCATCTTAAAAATCATATTAATGTGGTGAATAGAGGCTTCTAAAAATCTTTGTTTGTCGCTAACAATATTTGCAACCAGATATCAATAAAAATTCTTGTTTGGATTAGGCACAATAATCGCATTAAATAAAGTGAACTTGCAATTTATTAATTATTTGTTTTTTCTAAGAGATCAATAAAAAATATATTTTATAATTTTAAAATAAACAGTTTAATTATTTAATTCAAAATGTTTGAGGGACGCTGGTATATATAACATAGTATAATTTTATTTATTTGTATTAAGTTGTATTAAATTATCACTAGTTGTATGTATAACCCAAAATACATAAATAATTATCTATAATAAGTTATTTTAAGCCCAATTTTTAATACGTACCAAATTAATTTGCTTTGTTTACATTTCGTATGAATGTTTGTATATTTGTGTGTATAATAATTTCATTACCACTAGAACTCTGGACAAATCGGCTCGTTAATGATCAATCACAAAACGCTGAAACCATCCGATCGCACATCAATAGAAGCCAGTTTCGTCTATCCCAAAAAGGGGATTAATTAATTGTAAACACAAAAATGCTGAAACAAGTTGATAATTAACTACTGGTTTAAGGGATCAACAAAATCCTGGGTAACTGTCGAGTTTTTTTTTCTCGCCCCGTAAGCGATTCTACCCGGAGGCCACTTCACACTTCTTCACTTTGATTTGTTTGCTCTTAGCGCCTTTTGTAGCTTCGGCCCTTAGACCGTCCAGGGCTGCCGCTGGAAATTAGTTTTATTTAATTCTTAGTCTATTAAAGTGAATTATATTTTAGCAGGTGAATTTGTATCACTATTGAATACATTGAGTAAAATGCTATGCTATCTGAAAATCTATTGAAATGTTAAGAATAACGTTTTTATTTTGTCGCTTTTCTTCAATGAATTTTATACATTAGCATACTTCTTGAATACTCATATATTCTATTATAAAGACTATTTTTTTTATATTACAGATTTTTTATATTATTTAAAAAATCGAAATTATAACTATATAAAAAATAAGAAAGGTTAATTAGACGCATTTATATAACCATACCTTTACATACGTTGCTGCAATTACCCTACCGATTATTTTATTGACGTGACCGCCTTTATTCACCGTACTTTATATTCATAGGTATCGATACTCTTTTAACCTTAAAAAATGTATAAATTATATTTTTATGTGCATTACATTCGTATTAATTTTATTTTTGATTTTAAAAAGTAGCTCTTTAAATTAACAATGTGGATCATTACCGTAAATTAAAAAATACCATTTTTTATCTAAACGACGTTTTCTTATATGTTTTATAAAGGTCAGGTGTGAGGTGTTTTCTTATATGTTTCGATTAATTTTATTATTATTTAAAAAAAATATATTTTTCATTACTATATATTGCACATATCTTATAATATAATTACAGTTTTAGTTTTTCTAGATTTTTTTTATTCTCATTGATAAATATTATGATAAATAATTAATACAAAATTTAGCTAGGTCGTGCATAGTGACTTCTATTGTTTGTAAGCTGTGCTATTAGTTTATAATTTAAATATATTTGTTACTTAATTACAGACTTTAATTTCAGTCTTAACCCATTGCAACGCATTGGGCTAACGCCTATCGTGTTACAACGAAAGATTCACAATAAATTAATAATACATTATGTTATGTATATGTTTAGTATTTATTTACAATTTTCTTCTTTTTTGCCTGATTTTAAATAAGCATTAAAATATTATTCTAAAAAAAATTTGTACCAATACGCATTAATGGCGTTAGCATTACACATGCGCCATGAAAATGCCAAGATGCCAAAATTTCGTAACATAGAGCTTCTACTAAAGTACAATTTATTTAAAATAACAGACTATATTGTATGTTAAAACATAACGAGATTTTGAGTTTAAATTATTTCATAAAGATTTTAGTTAATCAAGATTTTTATAATTTAACTTACTTTTTGTCAGCTAAACGAAAGTAAAAAAATAATGTTTACTATTTCTTAAAGTACGTATGGATATCAATTTTATGAATCAAATGTCAAAAGATTTAAAAAAAAGCAAAGATATATGAGAAATTAAAAATTGTAATCTAGATATTGAATTCTGAAATGCCTCACACATAAAAAAATATAGATTAAAATTGGCAAAATAAAGGTAAATTAGTAGAAAATAATATTAAAAAGGTCCAAAATAAAATAATTAAAGAGAAAATATAATAAATAAATATTTCTTTAGTTTTAATTTCAATTAGAATTAAAAAGAAACATAGCAAAACTTAAGAATTATTTAATAACTGAATGATAACTATTACTAAATAATTTATATATATTAGGTACCAATAAAATTATTATATTTACGCAAATAAACACAGCAAAAAATTATTATAAAATAGGTTAAATAAATATGCTAATAAGAGCAGAAAAAAGGCTTGTGAGTAGAATTTCCAGATACTTGTAATGTTTAAGTATGGTAATATTAAATAGTAAACGTGAAAATAATAAAATATGCAAATATATTCTTTAATATAGCAAAAATATAGTTTAAATTATCAATACAGGTACATACACGCGTAGTTCTATGTTATAAAAAAACAATTAACATTATTAAGTGTTTTAAACTCTTATTCATTAAGAAGTTTTAATTATAAAGTACATTAAGATATTCAAAAAATAAATATATACTACCCTTATTTGTGCCACAACTAAAAAATGACAATTTTATTTTTAGCAAGAGAAAATGAGGGAAAAAAATACAAATTAAGTTTATTGCTAGTAGATACCTAAATAATATTAAAATAAGCCTGCCAGTATTGACATTTTCTTATAGTAATTAAACATGACTTGCGTAAGGTGCAAATTTGTTTACAGTAACGTTCGTGAAATTATTATATATTTTCTATATTAAGAATAGCTTTAATTCAGAAGAATTATGTGTTAATACAATTGTATGAACACACTTATAATTGAATGATTAACAAGAGCCAATAGACTTTAGGTTGTTTATTTTTTAATTGGTAGATATTTTGTTGCTCAATTGGAAATTCAGTGGCAGCCCTGTCTGTAGCCGATCAACCCCTTTCCTCCAGGCGCGCCCAAGGCGGGGATCGCTAACAAACGCCCGCCCGCCCACTTGTAAAACTTTTACAATGCGAACATAAATCCGCCCTCAACAATGCGCCCGTCGCGGCTCAAATGTACCAAACTGCTCGGGGCCAACAACGCCTCCCATCTCGCATTCTTACACACTCTATATCTTTTTCCCAATGTTGCTGCCCCACCTGGACGCCGAGATAAAAACAGAGAGAAATAGAACAGAAAAAAATACAAAGTCAAACTAACTTGCTGTTTCACCACGTCCATAATTAATTAGGCGTTTAATCCGATGCGTTCGAGAGCTTTGGACTTTGGACTTTGATAAACTAATTTTGCCCCTTAGTGCTGCTTTTGGATTCTATTTAATTATCCGCATAAACTATTTGATACCCACGTAGCTTCAGTCAGAATAACTAATTTTTTATTGTTTTTTATTAGTAAAAATAAAAAAAATATATATACCCTATAAAGAAATTATTTAGCAGAAATTATTAAATTTTAATTAATTCATTGGTGTAAAATATGTATGCTTGTTTCTTTCTACGTTTACGGGGTGTAAAAGTTTACAGCATTGCGGGAGGGGAAATCTCGAGTCGTGAAAATAAGCAGGGGCTGGCAATTTTCGCTTTCAAAACAAACTTTATATTTTAAGGTTGTGTTTTTAAATACTAAAATGTTCTTTTTACTTTTTAATAGTTATAATAACAATACAAATATAAACATTTACCAACTTAGGTGTGACGCTTGTGCTTATATATAAATATATTATAGGTCATGGCCAACTGGAATATGTTCCATCATTCAACATCATATAAATTCACTCTAATAGTCTTAATCAATCGGTGGTTGGCTTCTTTACATTGTCTGTGAACTTGAGAATTTAAATTCTATATTTATACAATCAATTCTATATACATACATATAAATCATTTAATGATTCATTGTTAGGACGTTTCTTTAATATATTATTATATTTTATACACTGATGGATAAATACTTCTACTTTTGATAAAATAAATGCTTTCTGAAATGCAATGCTTTCAACGAATTGTTAGTGCGAGGAAAGTGGTCAAGTACTCTTTTCTTATAATCTAAATATCTATGAAAAACCTTTCAGTCAGGTGTCGCAAATAATATTTATTTGATGACGCTTGAACCTATTATTGAATAGTTATAATAAGTACGTAAATTTTAAAACAAAAAAAAACTTTTTCATTTTCTATAATTTACAAGTTTGCTTTGCGCGGCTTTGTCCGTGTGAAAATGACTACTATTCTGCGCGGTTTTGACCGCGCGGGTTTGTTACGGTGCACTGTTTCTACTATGATAGAGTTAACTAGCAGCTGTGCTATTATATTATTGTTTTGTATTTCATTTTTTGACCTTTATCTTGGTAACGATTTCTCAAAGGATTTGATTTATCTCGGAAAGTGAGATAAACAAATCTAGTCTTAGGAATTCCCGGGAGTTTAGACTCTGGTTTGGTTATTAGCGAAAAAATATTTTTGAAATTTGTGTGTAAATATTTGTGTAAACAAGCATAATATTAATTTATTAAAAACATAAAACGATATATTTTTTGCTATATTTAATTAATAACTTAAAAAAATGCTATTTAAAATATATACGAATGTATATATATATATATATATATATATATATATATATATATATATATATATATATATATATATATATATATATATATATATATATATATATATATATATATATATATATATATATATATATATATATATATATATATATATATATATATATATATATATATATATATATATATATATATATATATATATATATATATATATATATATATATATATATATATATATATATATATATATATATATATATATATATATATATATATATATATAATAATGTGTACAAAACAGAAATTGTAAAATTAGGATATAAAATTAGGAACATATATTTTATATTCCCCGAGTAAAATAAGTTTTTCAAAAATAGTAGTCAGTTTTTAAAAAGAGCAAGGCGTTTAGAGACGAATTGGATACTCTATAAATAATTAAAGTAGGGAATTCTTCTGCCGTTAAGAATACTTACTCGCTTTCCGTTGATGTTGGCTCAATTGGGAGCAAAAATCTAAACTAAAAAATATTTGTTGTATTATTTTTTTTTAATTATTAAAATATATTTTTTGAGTACAACTTTAGAAATATTTTTCGTTGCAACACAGTTGGGCTATTGTAAAAAATGTAATAAAATAACGAGCTGCTATTTTTTCTTTATTCATTTACATTTTTAAATCTGCAAAGACTTATAGATAATTTTAGACAACCTTTCTAGTAGAAAATCAGAAAGTCTTAAGTCACGGATTATTTTTTTTGTCCCGGTACATGAGATGGCCCAGAAGCCGAGAATTATTGAGTTGCCTTGACACAGAAAACTTAGTTTCTAGATACAAATTTTTTATTCTTTAAATTTTTAATATATAGTATATGTATATATTTGATTTTGTTATGTAGTAGTTTATAAATCAATGTATTTTAAGTAATCGGAAAAAAAATAAGTAAAAAACATAAGTTAGAATTATTAGGTTAGAACTTTTAGCTATGTATATTATACTATCCCATACGCCAGCAGCTTTCTATAATTTTTAATCATCGAAAGATTACATTTAGGATCAAAAATTGTCTTGCTATGTACATACTTGCCGTAATGCAATAATATATGTTACGGGAGAGAAAAAATATTATGGTGAAAAAATTAGTAGCAATCAAACAAACGTCTTCAACTCTAAACCAGTAATAAAAAATTTTTTTAAATCTTACACAAAAAATGATGCAAATATTTTAAAAGATAGGCAACTAACGAACGGAATATATATGTTTATATTCAAATGCGATTTTTTACATATACTTTCGCTTTTATATAATTCAGAAAGAATTGGAAATTACATTCTCAATATTAATATCATTTCACGTAAAAATGCCGTTAGTTGAAAATCGTTGTTCTAAAGAGTTCCCGCTTACTTTTATTAAATAATTTATTAGATGATTTTTTTCAACAGTTTTTAAAATAATATAAATAAAATAGAGGTTTAGTATTGTTATCTTATAAACATATATTTATTCTCCTCAGTTAATATTTAAACTGAAAATATAATAATATTAGGTAGAGTAGGCTTTAATATTGAAATGGCTTTTAGTCGAAGTATTCCTTAATAGAGTTACAATGTAATTTAATGATGCTACATTTAAAGCATCTTATGTAGCGCTTTTATTTTATTACATATTATATATTATATATTTACTATTATAATTATATATATATATATATATATATATATATATATATATATATATATATATATATATATATATATATATATATATATATATATATATATATATATATATATATATATATATATATATATATGCTTTTACTAATAAATATGTATTTAATTTATTTATCTCTGCCGCTAAAACTATTGTTATGTGAGTATATTTCAGTGGATATTCATTAACTGTGATTTGATTAGGGTCAGTGTTAAATATCGCATTGCATAGTATAGTTTATTTGTAGTTCAGATAATTTTATTAATTAAGAAAAAAACTAATTCGATTATCAACACAAGTCTAATGAACATGCACAATACAACATGTGTTGGCGATAGCATAATAAAATACAATTTTTTCTCTAACGTTTTTATTTTGCTATGCAATAAATTGTTTTTTTTTTAAAATATGAATTAGGTGTTAGGTAAAATAATTAAAATATACAAAATAAGACTTATGGAAAAAATATTAGCAACATAAGTTTTTTTTTAATAATATTATTAAATTATATTATAGCATTTTAAATTAAATAAATTTTATTCTTAGTTATAATTAACAAAATACAAGATTTGGCGAATCTTTGAGGGATAAGGATATTATAGAAAAGTACTGTACAATATTACGTAGAATTCTTAATAAATACTTATTATTTTATAATAATAGGAACTAAATTAAATTATTTAATAAATAAAGCACTCTCATTAGGAGAAATGCCTGAAAATTTAAAGATTGCTACTATTGTACCTATACCTAAAATAAAAAATAGTAAAAAAGTTGAAGAAATGAGACCAATCAACATGCTACCGTGTATAGAAAAAATAATAGAAGAAGTAGTAATCAAACAATTAAAGGAATTTATTACTTCTCAAAACATAATATGTGAACAACAATCGGGATTCAGAGAAAAGCATTCCACTGAAACTGCATTACAAGTAGTGATAAATGATTGGCTGTTGGCTAAGGATACAAACAAAATCATTGGAGCAGTTTTCTTGGATTTCAAGAGAGCCTTCGAAACAATAGACAGAGAAATAATGTTGAAGAAATTGGAGAGTATAGGTATAAGTGATATAGTTTTGAGATGGTTTAATAATTACTTATATAAAAGAAAACAAAAAGTTAAGATAAATAATGTATGTTCTGAAGAGAGGTTAGTGTATTATGGAGTACCACAAGGGTCTAAATTGGGACCATTGTTGTTTGTTTTATATATAAATGATATAGTTAATAACGTAAGAAAATGTAAAGTTCATCTATTTGCGGATGACACATTGATCTATTGCATGGGTGATAACATTGAAGAAGTTGTGAGTAATTTGAATGATGAATTAGGTGTGTTAGAGATATGGTTAAAGAATAATGTACTTAAATTAAATGAGAATAAAACTAAATGTATGTTTATTAATTATAAAAATGTGTTAGATGATAGTACCAAAATAGTAATAAATAACTCTAATATAGAAATAGTGGATAATATAAAATATTTAGGAGTAATTGTTGATACAAAATTAAACTTTAAAGAACATTGTAATTACATATTAAAAAAAATTAGTAGAAAAATAGGTTTATTATCTAGATTAAGAAATATATTAAGTATAAATACAAAAAAATTAATTTACAATAGTATAATATTGCCCCATTTTAATTATTGTGCAACACTTTTAAATATGTTGAATAAATTAGATAAACAAATGTTGCAAAAATTACAAAATAGGGCAATGAGAGTAATCTTAAATAAAAATAGATTAACTAATTGTAAAAGTATGATTGATAGATTAGAATGGTTGAATGTTCAAGAAATATTGAGTATGAATGTTTTAGTATTTATATATAAGTTAGAAAATAATATGTTACCACACTATTTTAATAAGTATTTAATAAGAAATAAAGATGTACATAAATATAATACTAGAAATAGAGAAAATTTAAAAATAATTAAGTATAAGAAAACGAGTACGGCTAGGGGAATTATGTACGGAGGTTTTAATTTATATAATAGTCTTCCAAGAGAAATCCGAAACAGCAAAAATATAACGGGTTTTATAAATGGAATAAAAAAACACCTTCGTACATATAGAAATAAAATATTATAATATTAAGTCTTTATTATTGTATATTTTTTCTTTCTGTTATGTATTTTTTATATATTTTTATATATGTTTACTAAATTTGTTAGATGTAAAGATTAGCTAATAAGCTAAATAAATTAATAAAATAAAATAAAATAAATAAATAATTAGCTATTTGTTTTTTTTCAAGTAACTGTTATGTAGAATGTAAAGCATGTATGACATATATCTTAAAAGGTAACTAAACCATTGGATATAGTATTTTATCACAAAATATTCATTATACTGACAATGTTCACTCATAGTATTAAAATTCTATGCTATTAGTCTGTACATAGTTTTACTTAAAACATATAATTATTTAATATAGATGGCGTAAATTTTAAGAATGCATTTTAATTTTCTTTTTATACAAAAATCTTATATGCAAGAGATGAAAGTTATGCTATTATAAAAGTGAGATCTCGATCTCTCCACGATTCTGTATTACAGTAAAACGAAAGGCTTTATAAAATAAAATATGCGAATATTTCAAATGATGTATGTCGATATGATTTCCGTGCCGACAGTGAGCAACCCCTACACGATTACTGCGTGGGGGTTGAAATGGCCCGTTTGGCGAACCGTCGAGTTAGAAAACGTTTGAAAAAGGCCGCCGAAAAGGTGAAATATAATAGCCATTTTGCTTCTTTTAAAGAATGAATACTTTTCCTCACACTTTCTATCTGGATTCTGTTTATAGCTATGTATGTCTGAGAGTATTTTCTGCTTTCTCTCTCTCCTGACCCCTGTTGATTTACCTTCGGCTTGTTTATTTTTTATTTTTATCCCCCCAAGTTTCGGCGCCTGAGTGCTTGTTTTTATTTTTAAGCGGCTCTATACAACATAATATATTTCTTGCGGCCACTTTTCACGCACATTTTTCTTATCAAACGCTTACTCTTTATATATTTTACTATCGCTGCGGCGCTGCTGTGATAAATCATTGAGAAGCGCTGTTGCGGTTAATAGAAATGGGCCATTCGTTTGTTGCATTGTAAATAATGGAAACTGGAGCATTTTAACATATTGCTATTATTTGTTTGCGCTTAAGGTTTTTATAGTAATTACACTGTGCATCAATTTTGTTGTGTTTTTACAACAACTATTTGAAATATAACTTATATAAATCTACTGTATTAAAAAATCGACATATTTACTATTTTATTTTTATTATAAATATTCAATAATATTTATTAAAAAAAAAATATGCACATGACCTTTATGTTGTAGTATCACAAAATATCAATTAATGTATAAATTATATAAAAATCTGATTATACAAAAATGAGTTTATTAGAATCCTTAAGTCTCTATAAATATATAAACTTTAATTAGTATATTTAGAAGTACATATAAAACCCATATGTAATCACGCAAGAGTTATAGCATTAAAAGTCATTTATGACAGCCGTAATGCCATTCCGACGAAACTACAATCGGCGTGTCATTTTAAATTAATTTTAATTACATTCGGAAATAGCATGCTGAAAATTTAGTCACGCGACCCACCGTTCGCAGTATATTATACGACTTAAAAGTTTATGGACTGTAGTCATTATCTTATCATTTTGTATTGTTCACTCACATATAGTCTGTTGGTCATTTCAAGTGGCTGCTTTTGACTACCTTCTCATCCTCGAAATCCAAGCTTAAATATCTAGGGCTGCAAAGCTTAATGATCAATTATGAAGCGATCATCAAGTCAATCGCTGCAGTCGCTTCTTAGAACGGCGAAAAATGTTTACGGCTTTAAAAAGCGAATTCGCTTGATGGGCATTGTCCAAGGTCGTATTGCATTGCAACATGAATTTTGTGGATCCGGTGATTTAATATATACGTGATCGTTTCGCAACAAAGAAATATTTTATCAACGATGGAGAGTATTGACAGTTAAAACAATACTTGTTTTTTTCGTAACGAAAGCTTTTTGTGTGGTCCATTCTTTACCCTATTGTATTGTTTCCTTGTTGAAAGATAATTATTTTGGTCACAGTCAATTAACGCAGGTTTTGAGAATAAGACCTTTTCACACGTGAGTCTTTATGTGTGGTCGACACAATATAAATAAAGAAAATCAAGAATCACTTAATTTAAGAACTCCTCTAAAAAATTCTCAGAGACACTTTTATTAGTTTTTACAATTAAAGATTCACTTTGAAGTTTAGGGTAATAATATTGAAAAGATTTGCAGCTCCTAGAAGCCGCCGCTTCTCTCTTTGAATCATCTGGTCCAGCTAGACGTTATCTAGAGTGAACCCGCATCAGATATGCCTGAAGCTTACGATCGCACCCACAACAAATATTTCTCAATTGTTGCATAACAAATTAAGTAACATCAACTTTGTCTTTAAAATAAATCATTTCGGACTTCAGGAACAAGACACAAATATTGTTGAACCATATTTTAATAACTTGAATTTTATTTAGAAGTATATTTACAACCAGTAGGGATTTTCATATGAGCACAAAATGACTGCGTCGTAAACAAATAGAGCAGTGATATCGTTTCTATGTAGTTTAGCTAAAAAATAATAATAAATCTTATAATCTTAGAGATTTCTTTATTTGTCAGAAATATTTTAAGCCTTTAGCATAAAATCACAAACTAAAATTCGCGATTAAGTTACGATAATATTGAAATAAAAATTGTGCGTTACCAATGTAAATTCTGTTTTATAAAAAACATAATTTAGTTGTACTTAGTTTTATATTGTAGTGGTCTCAAATCTTGATAATTAAATTCGTAAATTAAAACTAGAGTGCCGGTTGCTTATCGACTTTTTTTTTTTTTAATAAGTATTGAATATTTGTTAAAAGTTAAGTTTTGCCTTTTATTTCTAAAATCTCTACCATTAAGAGGCAAGAAATTCGTATGTTAATATAATCTAACACTCAAAATAGCATCTAATATATAATTGTTCTAAGCCTATATTAAAAATGTATTATCGTCTAATAATAGCGTAAATTAAAAAATCTTCCAATAGATTGTTTTTTACTATCTGATGTAAGCTAAGTTTAAGGATTAGTTCATCTGCTAAAATCTGCAGAATCTATATTTAGTCGTAAATGATTTATTTTCGCTTTGAACTAGCTGTAAAAATAAAAATTAATTGCAGCATCGTTTTTTAAGTATCAATTATATTTTACAGAAATGAGTATTTGTTGCCTCTCAGAATTTATTTTAGTGAAGTGATTTTTTTTTGCCATTTTTGAGATCTGTTATTTGAAACTTTTGCTTATGTAAATAAATAAGTTGATCCTGATTTTTAATATTTTGTTTTCTTTGTCGTTGAGGTACTTTTCCGTCAAGTACGTTATTGATAGGTCTGTTATCTTGTCGACTTATTTTAAAAGTCAAACATTCATATTTCTTTAAATATTCATAGCATAAAATTAATTAAATCTTTTTGTATAGTTGCAGTTTTACTGCTAATTATTTGCAGATAGATTTAAATGTTTTTTTATTTTTTAAAACATATTTTTTTGTTATTTCTTTCCTTAGTATCTATTTGTTTTGCTCAGTTTTTTTAGTTTTTGATTATGTATCAAAAATAAATTGCATGTAATATTAATTAAATAGGGAAGTAGCGTAACTATCGCGACTAAAAATATAAGTTAAGCATATAACGTGTCGATTTTGTTTCAACAAATACCATTCAGAAATATATTATTGAAAGCTCTAGACACATTCACGTTGATGATGAACGACTACGGGAGATGGTAGATGCAAACTGACCTCAAGAGATTTTAAAGAGAGATTTCTCGATCAATCAAACGTTATAATACATTTCCATAAACTGAAACATTTACAAAAGTTTTGAATAACTGATGGCTAAAAACAAGTGAGTTGCAGTGCGCTCGCTCAATTCAATTATGTTAATGTTTATTCATTTAGTCTAGAAACTTTTGTGTCGCGTCGTCTACACAAGCAATTCGGCAACGGGGGCAACAGTAAGCATTATGGAAACGGCACAAGAATTTAAAATCTGATTAGTGGCCGTTCGTCACGTAGGGTCAGGCGGAAGAAAAGTCGGGGCAAAATCTTTATGCAGGAATTCCAAAATGCAACCGGCTTGCGGTGGGGTTGCGATGGGGTACGAAACGCCGGCTAATACATGGCGTAAACCCGTGTCAGGGGTGTGTTACGACCCGAGGCAACGGGGCACGTCCCGATCCAATGGCGCCGATAATCCCTTCACCGCCTTTGCAAATCTCTCGAGCGTCGCAGCTTCTCAAACGTCGGACAATTCCAGCTAACGACATCCGTGTGTATGGCGAATGGGACGAATTGGGTCGATTTCACTTTTATTTTCATGTTAAACGAATTTTTATAACGCCGATAGCAGAAAATCTCAAAGTTTGTGTCCAAAACAGTGTTTCTTTTATTCATTATTTATGAAAAAATTCTCAACAAAACGCTAAAAATAATTGCTCTTTTAGTATTAAATTTTTAGGTACGTTATTAACAAAATAAAATATTTTTGTAACCCTAAAAATAACAAGAGTTATTTTGACTTACAAAAAATCTTTAAAACTGTTATTTCAAAAAATATAAAATGTGCGTACAATTTTATGAAATAAATTACTAATGAACCATTGAAAATAACGAGCTTTTGCATGCGGAGTTCAGCAATGGTTTACTTGTAAAGAAATGCATAACCCTAAAATACAATAAACTATTTATCTCCTATGATTTTAAAATAATTAAATGTATTTAAATTTAGATCTATATTAAAATATTACCCAATGCATGTAATGCATATTTATATATTTTTTTGACAATTTTTATATTTATTAGATTTTAAATACAATACTGTTATAGAACACCTTGACCTTTGGTCTAAGGAATCTGTTTTCATTACTGACAATTATACAGAAAGGATTGATTAGTTAATAGTAAGATATTATTTTTTGATGGCCTTAATTTTTTTCAGTATTTTTAATAAGTACACCAAGTAAATTTTAAAATTTAATTTTTAGTGGCAATGGATTTAAAATTAAAAGTATACCTATGTATCATATTTAAGTTATTATTATTTTAATTTTTATTTATATTTTTATAGAATAGTATGTTTAGAATTGCAACTATAGAGTATTGTTATGTTGTATATAGAGTTGTGATCGAAAAGTATTTCTAAACACTCCTCAAAGGTATCGACCTTGTTCCATTTTTAGGCTCTTATTGTCCAAGATTCCATCTCCTAATGAAGGATGTAACAAATTGTAACGTTTCTAGCAATGTTATATTACAAACCAGTCTTTGGAAACGTTGTTGATTCGAACCAACCGAGCGAGTGCCATCCAATAAATAAATAAATAATAAATGACACTCTCGAACGCAAACCGTTCATGCGTTGTCCGCAAAAACTTTGCCCGCTAAGATCGAAAGGAATTAGTTGGACAAAATTGGAAAAACAAACATTGTTTTGGGATTAGGCAGTACAAACTTCTCTTTGATTGTCATTCGTACAAAATTGATGGAAAAATTAAAGCTCCGCTTGCGCTTGCACGATTCTTGGCCCCGCACAGTGCGTTTAAAAAAATAATATTTATTATTGGGCTCGAATTAAAAATAATAAAATCCATAAACATATAGATAGATATCATATACGATAGACAGATGTTTAAAATCAAGCAAGAATACAAAAATATATCCCTGAGAAAAATTTTAAGGGTGGCGTGCATGGACCGATATTCTGCCTTTAATATAATATATACTATAGACATGTATATTTCACAGCTACACGATAAGGCTATCATTTTACATATAAAAACGATAAAGGAATCTACAAATAAACTGTAACACGCTAATAAGATATGTGTTAAATAAAATTTAATGAGTGTCTCAAACAATTTTATTTAACAGTGGCGGTAACAATTTTATTTAACAAATGGGGCTGCAGTATTGATAAAAATATTCTTATTAAAACTTAAATATGTAATATGTAAGACAAAAATAATATACATTAAAATTTTAATTTTTTAATTTTATACCACACAGATGACCATGTTTGAACGAGTTATTGTCTCAAACCCTTAAACTCGCGTTAATTACTGTGAGAAAAACGATCATTTTTTAACAATGGAGACAAATAACATAATGGCGTAAAAGGATTTGAAGACCGCTCGACACGAGTTCACAGTAACTATTCTTCCTCGTTAAGAGAATCCGTTTGAGGCGAAACGGTCAAGAATATTATAAATCACCACATCCGTGAACGCTTCCGAAAAATGCAATACGACCTTGGACGAGCGAACGTCGCTTTCTAAAGGCGTAGACGTAATTCGCCGTTCTACGAAGCTACAGCAGCGATTGGATGGAAGATCGCTGCACATATGCGGTTGGCCAGCAAGAATTTAACCCCTGAAGGATATAAGCCCGGACTCCAATGAGGAGAGGGTAGAAAGTCCGAGACGGCCAAAGGCAGACGGTCAGGGAGGAAGACGCTCCAGAGGGACAGACAGTCGGAAAGTGAGAGTTACCAGCGGTCACCTGAAGCGACCAGCTGACGCGCCCCCACCGACAGACGCGACGATCACACCTGGAACTCCCTAACGACCAACCTCAAGAAGAACTACCTTCTGACACTTGCCGCAGGCAGCCACAAGAGCCATGAGAATCATCCACGGGCACCATTACCTGCGACAGCTTCATTACCGCTTGGAGGAAACGTCTCGCCGAAAATCGTCCGTTACATTCATGTAAATATATCAATAAAAAGCCTTTCTAGATTTACACCAGTCTCGTTGGCCGTGAGTTCAACCACCCCTAGGACCACAATCTCCAAAATTTCAATCAAAATAGTGAACGACAATGCTACTTGGCGGCAGCCAATAATCTAGTAATTATTAGCACATACTTATCATATATAGAGGTATGTGAAAAATACCTAGTAGCACACTATGCAATCAAATAGATCATGTTCTGATATCTAAAAAAGAGAAAATTTCATACATAATGTCAAAATATATAAAAGAGCATATGCTGAATCAGACCATTGGTAAAAGTGAAATTCAAACAAAAAATTTCTATCATTTAACAAAAATGAAGACAAAAGAGGAAAAAGTAGCAGAGCGAAAAACTAAGAGATCATGAACTATCAAGACACTATAAAAGAAAAACTAAATAGTTAAAAATAAAACAGAAGACATTAATCCAATCAGAGAAAGAATTAAGTAAAGCATAGTTAACACAAGAGAGCATTCTAAAATATTATTACAAAATACATAAGGAATTTATATAAATTATTCAGAGATCAAAATAAATCTTACCAAAAACGGCTCAATGCCTGCAAAAATCAAGAAGGCAAAATCCTAATAAATAAAGACGAAATCAAATGAAGATAGTACGAGTTCTTTGAAAAATTAACCAAGTCCTGCAGAGGAGAAAAATTATATCCAAAAAGCAGTCTTCCTTTAAGGAGATACATATTGATGACCCCACAATTAAAGTAGTAAAATCAGCTTGAAAAATCACAAGTACCAGGGGTAGGCATTAGTACTGAAAAGCTGCTTAAGTATGAAGAGGATGTTTTTATTTCAATGATATATAAAGTAATATGTAACGCTTTGAAAAACGAAATAATACCAGTAGACTGAATGACGGCAATCATTTTCCCGACATGGAAAAAGGAGCATAAACAAAATTGTAATAACTATAAAGGGATCTCACTACTGAGCACTACATAAAAAGTATTCTCAAATATCATACAAGAAAGTTAAGAAAAATAATATGCTAATGAAATACTGGGAGAATATTAGTGTGGATTCTAAGCCAACAAGGCTACCATAGATTGTATCCGCTATTTATAGACTTTAAGCATGTTTTTGATATCATTCATAGAAAAAAATGTATGTTCTGAAAATACAAAGCATTCCAGATAAATTAGTGAGATTGGTTGAAACAATAAGACTCAAAATAGATAAGTAATATACAGAATGAATAAAAAAGAGAATTTGGAATAAAATAGGGTGTCAAACAAGGGGATGGATTATACACGCTCATCTTTAATCTAGTTATAAAAGTCATAATTCGAAATATAAGTATAAATGGATATAAAGATTATAATTCAACTCAAGTATTGTAGCACCGTGGAGGAAGAAGAAGAAGATGTGATTTAGAATTATCGATTGATGATTCTATATTTTTATAGCAGTTAAAAAAAATTGTGAGTAAAGTAATAAACGTTACAGACTTATTTTTATAGTATCATCACGACAGGGTTAATACAAATAATCCTAGACATATACCTATTATTCATATTATTGTCTGAATTTCTACATTTTTATCTGTATTATATTTAATTATTGTATTATTTTTACAGGTATTAAGTATTACTTAAAGTTTTATATTAGATTTACATACATTAATTTGATTGTTTGTATTAAACGAAATACTAAATACAAAATAACATTTATTATAAAATATTTTTTTATTTTCATATGGATTTATTCTCGTAAAATTTATACTTATTAAAAACTTATATAAAAAATAACTTATAAAAATATAGCTTAGGGCTTGAGATTTATTATAATTCTCAGCAACACACATATAAAAGACGCCTACGCCTAAAAAATTAATGTTAATGAATATCAAAGAATTTATTAAAGAACGCTTCGTATTCTACAAAGTTGAAAAAACTATTAAATATTAATAAGGTAGCGTCACTCTTCTTTTAAACATAAAACATACACATATCCCTATTTATTATTTATTTTTTAATAAAATTAGCTTTCGTACCAGACTTTCTTACGTTTGTTCTCAGTTATATCGTACCCTATAAAACTTGACCAAATATAATGTTTATGATATACACATATATATAATACAACATTTTTACTTTTATAATTTTTTCTACCATCATGCAAACATACACTTCTGTACAATATTATTTATTATTACCATTTTAGTAATAAGTCTATGCACACATTTATTTTTTGGTTTGTTACTTTTTAAATTACCCATATATAAAAATAGAAAACATTAATTCCTTATATTTTTGACATTATTTTTTAATTTTAATATGTTTTTATATAATACGACTTTTATCTATAGTTTTTTTTAATATGTTCTACTATCAACTTTTTATGTAATAACTTTTAATAAATATTACTACTATCGACATAATTAATTAAAGTTTGCGAACAGCTAAAATTATTAGTTATTTTTTTTTTAAAGCAACGTGATAATAAATAATATATAGTATAAAAGAGAAAAAAAATGTAGCGTATTAAGGAGCTAAATAGTGACAGCCATAGACGAGTGGGTTAGTGTGGGCGTCATGCCTCTAACAGAATTAAAAGAACGCGATAGTGATTCTTGAAGATGTTCGGAACGTCATTAATTTGTATAGAGAACCTTCACTTGCTCTAAAAAGCAATTTAAAAAAATTTAATAAAAGTTTTTCAAGCCAAAATATTTCCACTGAGATCATAGGAATCCCTTGATGGTGAATATTTAAATTATTAAAATAAAATTTAGAATATATTAGTGTTATTTATATGGAAATATTTTATATCTTATTGCTGAAAATAATTTATTAATTATTATTTTAATGATACATTTGTATAGTTTTGATAATTATACATAAATTATGAAACGATATAAGACGTTTAGCCGCACTGTGCACCGTTTGTTTTAACTGAGGGTGTTTGCGAATTCGATTCCCACACCCCCTGCGGACTGCGAAAACTCAGAAACAAGAGATTAGTTAAGGATTAAGTGTTAACCTTTCTGCGATACGTTTACTTAGCGACGGGTGTGAGGTGAGGGGCGGGGGTCGGATAAGCCTAGACGCCCATAAAATTTCCACCCCTAAGTGGTCGTATAAACCGAGCTGAAGGCTTTTTTTATGGCAATAAATGCCCATCATTATGTATGGCGTTTTTACGCCCGCTCGGACTCTCACTCTCTCGGTTGTTTCACTTTTAACGGCCGACAATTGTTTGTGCCGGCACTTAAGCTGTGTGTTCGGACGTAAAATATTTTATAATTTCAACATCCCTTTTAAACGGATCGGCAATATACGTAACAAACGGGGTGCTTTCGAGAGAGCGCGGGGCGTTTCGGCACTATGTTACGCGCGGTGTTTCAACGCGACGTGTTAAGATCGAGTGACTATAGCTGTAACTTAGGCAAATGCTCAGTGACTTTTAAGCAAACTCCTTGAATTTGGTCGTCGTTATATAAGTGATAGAGAGTATTAAATGCCTAATCCTTGTTTGCTGTTACAATACGTAGACGGTAGCTTAAGTCTAAAGTCGCGAAAAAAACAGTTTGAATAAATTTCTTTAGAAAAATAGTAGAACTCACTGTTAATTTTGGTATAGAATGCGGTATGCGTTCTATTAACGCTATAGACTCAGATCCAATCACATTTTGCTGACATAGCGAAATACATATATATATTTAAATATAGCGTATGTATGTATATAAACGTATATGTAGTATACGTCTTTGTGTATCAGAAGCAATGCGTCTATATAATCTGTGGAAGCACAGCTTCCCTTATTTTATTATTTATTTATTTTAAGTCCTTCGCTGCAACCTGACGAGCGTAAGCTCAATTCGGGGTAAATCTGTAGCAGCTGGGTAGATCAATCAGACATAATAAATACTTACAACTAAGTATTGAACCACCAGACGAAAGTCTGGGTTTTAGTGACGTCTATATTATTAAATTTAAATTATTATGTGTAATATAATTTATGATTTATAAGCAATACATTTTACTTTTTTTAACTAGGGCTATTTTTTTATAAATAGTGATTTTTTTCATAAATAAAAATTCGATTGTCGCTGCCGGAACTTGCAACCTCAGAATAACTAATTTGAGACGTTAAGGACTGCGTTATTTCGCTTGCCCAGTGATATAAGTTATTGAATAATTCCGTGGTATAAATCCCATATGAACGCTTGTGTTTTTTAATTTATATTGCATCTGGGAGATCATAATTGATGATTTTAATAAAAAAAATTGATTGATAATTACGAATTAGGTTCAAATAGATTTTTATAACCTTGAAAATATATTTAAAAAATATAATTACATTGATTATGCATAGTGACATATATACATATATTGCCTGTAAGCTAAATAATAAAGCATATGTTAGTTGTAATGCTTTAATAATAAATAAATAAAAAAAATGTAAGCAATTTATTTAATTAAATATGGTATTATATTTTAATTAGTAAAGTTCACAAGGTACATCTGACCAGCTGATAATTGACTCTTACTGTTAGAATAAGAAAGCATTTGAATTGATTTAACTTTTTAACATAATATATAATATAGTAATCTGTCAGATTCTCAACAAAAGGAGTGTTGGTAAAGCATATGAATTTTATAGCAATAAAGAAATAGAATTATACATAGATATATTCAAGCAATACTTTTATATATAATTATAAATCACATACAACAATAATTTAACAATTTTATTATTCTTAAAAAAGCTTAATTCTGTTTTTTGTTGGTTTTGAAAGTTTTGATTTGCGCTTTCATGATTGTTTCATTTTAAAGGCAGTGTTTCAAACTATTTAGTTTCAAAGAAAATGTTTGCAACTTTCTTAATTATATTTTAATGCGGGTTACTTTAAGGTGCGTCAATTTATCTATGCTAATGTTTTTTTTTATGAAATCGAGATGTCAGATTTGTAGAATAATAGCAAACAACATTAAAAAGTGCTTCATACAGTACTTGTATCTTACGCATTGATTACAATAATTATGGAGTATGTATATTGATCTGTTAGGTCGTGATAAACAGATTTAAAATAAATAAATAAATTTTGTAGCACTCGCTTAGAAATTTACGTATTCAATTTCCAGTTATTATAAAACCTTAGTGTGCTGTTGTTATTGCGTCATAAGCTTTCAAGATTTTTTGTTAGAAATAATATTTAACAAAGTAAACGTAGTCTTGAAAAATAAAATTAAGTATATTTGAAAAGGATTTTTATATTATTATTATTGAAAAAATGTAATTGTTGAGTATTGTAATAAATTTTCTAGGTTTTCCAGCTTTTAATAATAAATATATTGTAGAGACACGTGCATCGATTACATACACTAAAAAGCTTTTGATCGGAGCTTTCGCAATCGATCGAGCTTTTCGCTCGGACTGTACGTCCAAATGCGATCGTCCGAATACCGCCCGATGCGGAAAATAAGGCTTTATTGGCTCACTTTGGTCTTGGCGAGGCCAAGTTTTTGCCATTATTGGCCTCTTGGCATGAGTAGATAGCATGCCGCTGGCGATTTAACCCCGGGCGGTCGCTAACTGCCACGATAAAAGTTTTCATTCACAATAAATACATGAACCGACCGAGTGACGCTGCAACTTGGACATATGGCCCGACAGAGCTTTTGCAGTTTTATTGCAGTTTACAGGTGATTGATATAAATATATAAACATGTCGTTGTGTTTTTTCTTCTTTTATTTATTTTATTTATAACTAATATTAACCCAATATTGCATATGCTCGAAAATACTATATAAAAATAGCTTTAGTATATTAATAATAAATATAAAATTTATATTAGAGTCAAATGATTATTTAATGAGATCTCCAACAAAATCAATCTTTATTTATATTTTTTAAGAATAGCTTAAATTGTTATAATCTGATGAAAAACAGATTGAAGCTAGTTCTTAACTAACTTTCAGATACGTTTTATCTGTGTTAATTTGATCTCCATAATAATATTTAATCATAGCTATTTTTGTAAAATATAAAAAAATCTAGATTTTGTAGAAACTTTCATTAGAAAGCAACATGCTGCTATTTTATTAACAATATTTTTATCATAAATTAATCATTCGGCTTTGGAATATACATATTTCATATTATCATTATTATTGCCCAAAAGCTGTTATTATAGTCCAAAATCGCTAACGTGGCGAATATCAGTAAAAGTGTCCGCATAATCATCATAGATGCAAGCGTTAGCTCGGCTGATAACCAATTTCGCGCGAGCGCCATCGAATCGACCCATATTAAATGCACACATCATCGTTATACTTGGTTATATATACTGCTTATTTCTACATGTTTTAGCTGGATGTATATTATTATACATTCTATCCTAGCTAGAATGCATTATGCGAAATTATGATGCACAAGAGCGGCTCTATTTAATTTTGAAACAACAACCGGTGCTCGCTCTCTAGTAATAGGCTTGGATTTTACCACGTGTGTGTTTAGAATTTAAATGCAAATTTTAAAATTAAGATTTATCTATAAAGCTCTTTTAGCTAATTAAGCTATAAACATAGTTTATAAAAAGTGCATCGTAAATATAAGAGAAAAAATCACTGGTTAAGTAGTTCCATATTTAACCAGTTTTTTCGTTTTATATATTATTTAACTAAATTAGACAGCTGTCGCTATTTTTTTAGTCAATATAAAGCAATATCTGTAATTATATAAAGGTTTTTTAAAACTATTTCTTCTTCTATAATGCTTATTTAATAAGCTGTAGAGTAACATTATTTTAGCTTTTTGTGACGCCCGAGGTATTAAAGTTTTGTAGATTAATCAAGATATTAGTATGACACATTTTACAAATTAAATTACATATTAACTTACTAGTAATTATATAAGACCGTAATACAGTTGGTTATTTTAATAAAACAATGATACGTAATCATTAGTAAATATATAATAATTGTATACTTAACATTGATTTTTTAATATATTAATAAGAAAAAGTAGAGTAAAGTATTTATAATTTAAATGCATTTTATAACATAATAATTTATTTATATAGTTTATGAAAGAAGGCACTCCGTGTAAAATCTCTACTTAATCGAACAGGTAATTCGAAAAGTTTTAACGTCACTTTAGAGTTAGAGTTCGAATAGTTCAATTTTATAATGCAGTTGAAGTAATCGCTTAGCAAATGAATTATTTAGTGCCGGTTAAGTATTTATATAGTTAGGATTTAAACTTACTTTGTTGTAAATAATTTAATGTAGTTCAATGTATTTGCTTATATTTTATATTTAATAAAAAAATATAATTAAGATGATGGAATTTAAATATTAACAACAACGTGGGCTACTTTTATTCGCCACAAAGTCATTTTATTTTCATTTTTCATAAATTTAAATTTACGATCTGAATATATATTCATAAATGATGTAATGTAGGGAGCGTAAAATTGTGATTTGCGCCATAAATTATAAATTTGATGTCTATAAAGAGTCGTTTATAACTCTTATAGCTGCTTTGAAAAACGCGATTATTTGAACTGAAAAACATTCAAAAGTTAATACATACATTTATAAAAATAGCTATAAAGTTGTTTGATGATCAAAGATATCCTTTTAACGGTTGTGCTTAACTAGCGTGACATTGTAGAAAAGTATAGACTATTGAAAAGCGACAAATAACGTTAAATCGTAGCCTTCGTAGCTTTCCATTATACGTTGTAGCAATTTTACGACCAGCTTTTGATATTGTTCCCCAACGTTTTATATCTCTGGAAGCATTTTTCGTGTTGTTCTAAGCTTGATTTATTTCAGCGATAATTATTAATTAGGTGAGCTTTTTTCGCGAAAGAAAAAGAAAGGGGGATTTTTTTATGTTAATAATTTTGAAGATTCAAAGGGATGTACGTAATGATTAAGCAATTATTGTTTCAATTAGAAAATGTTTTTTTTGGTAGGGGTTAAAAGAAAAAAAAAATTATTTCGCTGCTTAACATTTTTGCTTATTTAAAAAAATATACAGCTATTTACAAATAGTTCTAAAATAAAATTGTTTAGATTTTTTAAATGTTTTAAAATATATTTTATGTTTAATATTATGTTTAATATAATTTAAATTTATAAAATAGACATAAAAATAGTTAGGTATACTGTATGTAAATCAGATAAGTAGTAAATATTAAAGTTTTTTTTTTAAATATAAATCATCAACAAATATACTTTTGTGTAAAATAAACAGTTTATCTTGTCGTTTTTAAGATAAATATAATAATTTAAAGACTATTTTTTCTTTGACTGCTACTTTATCACACTTTAAAAAAAAAATAACATGTATTTTTTAATGAATAAAAATGATGTTAATTTTTTTAAGGGTATTTTGAAGATTTTTATGGGTCGAATCTTTATTTTACGAAATCTCTAACAGTATTGTAACACGAAATTTTAATCCCATAATATGTAAAATACAATTAGATAATTTAATATATTTACCATAACTTACATATTTATTCGCTTTGTTTTTTTATACAAAATGAAAAATTAAATTTGTTATTTTTCATTTCAATTTTTAAACATAATACTCCTAATCCAAATTATTTTCGTGGTTTCTTTTTTTTAATCTTATATTGTTCATCAATATTTTTTTTATAGTTTTGTAGTAGCAAATTAACTAGTTAAAACTATTTCTTAATTAAAATATTTTTTTTATACAAGCAACCATTATCGTCTATTTTATATTTTTTACTTATTATTGACTATTTTTGTATCAGATATTTTTTTAGCATTAATATAATTAGTACAAAATTGAATGGTTGCACAATGTAATAAACGACACAGTACTATTAAAGTATATTTACTTCTCTTTTAGTATATATCTAACTAATTATTTTCATACTTCTTTAAAAAAATAGTTATAGTCGTTTATAAAAATAATTTAATAATTAATTATAATAAGCTATGTCTAATTTATGCTTATAATAAACTATTTTAACATATTGTTTTGCACGTTGAAATTCAATTAAAATATATTTGTTCAACAACTTTTTATTTTACTAAAGTGTATATTTAATAAATCACACACAGTATTTTAATGTATTGCTAGTAAACTGCATATATGCATCAGCGGGTCATCCAGAATTATTACAAAAACACATCACGATATATCCCAGCTGTTTTACGAAATCCCAGCTGACAATAATACAACTCGACACTCCAAAAAGACTACGATTTCCAAGAACTGCCATTTTAACTCCACTATCTGAAATATGCATCAATATTTATATGCAGTAATTGATATGTTTTAAGAAAATACACTTTTACCAGCGTTTTCTGCATCTATTATGACAAAAGTTACATCAGTTAGGCCACAAAAACTAAAAGTAAAATTATTATTTTACAGAAAATTTTATTTTAATATGCTTAAAGATTTTACCCGATTCATGTATTAAAATATTATAATCCATTCATAACATGTTTTAATTGTAACGTATTAACTTTTTCAATATAATATCTTCTCATCTCATTCGCATTTATTGTGCCCTTTACTTCTACTATCGCTAGATTTATTTTTCTTGTTGTTCAGAGCTTGATTTATTTCCGCGATAATTATTAATAAGGCAAGCTTTTCTTGAGAGCTTTTTTATATTTATTTTTTTGAAAATTTGAAGAGCTCTTTTATGATGCGGCGATGAATTATCGTTCTCATATGCTAAGAAAGCCGAGTTCGGTCCATTCAACAGTGGCAAGAGTCTCGGCTTCCGAGCTTTAAGGTCATAACAAAACAGTTGATATTAATTTCCCAAAAGGGCCATAAATTTCGTAGCCCGGACGCCCTCGCGCTTTGCGGTGGGCGAGGCCGCGATGAAGACACAAAACAAAAACAACAACGAATTGGGGTTTTTATGGCGTATATTAGGTGCATTCGTTGGGACTAATTGCATTTTGTACTGTTTTTTGGACTATAAAAAAAATTTAATACAACGTAGTACCAATTAAATGATCAATTTTGCAATTTCATTGAGCAAAAACTTTAACACTTAAACACTTAAATTTTTACCGCTTAAATAATTTAAAGCAACCTAATAATATTATATTATTTAGCTTATACTTTTACTTCGAATGTATAATATAATGCAAACTAAAACATCTAACGCTGCTTAGATTCTTCGAAATTTTAAACTGAGATGTAAAAATACTACAATGGTTTTATTTCATGCAAATGATATATTTATTCCATATCAGTACATTTATCTCGTTTGAAAATAAATATTTCTTCATGATCCGTTCTAGAGCAAGATATACATATATAATATAATATTCGAGTAGACATGGGAAAAGCGGAGTTACACAAAATTTCATTGTGTAGCTACAGATATTATTCCTGAGTTTATTTTAAAGTAAATGTTGATGCAAAACAGATACCGAGCCAAATGGTAACGCATAAAAAATAAAACATAGCAACTATGTAGCTTAAAATATTTTTGCTGTTAATGATATATTTGGCTTCAATAAAAAAGGGCAGTTAACATGTACTTTACTTGCGGGTTCTATATATTCTAGCCGTTTTCGAGCAATGCGAGGGTAATCATTTGAAAGAGCACACGAAACTTAGTCTAGTGGATTTTATAACCCATTTACGATAAAAAAAGTAAATAAAAAGTTTGAGCAAAGAAGATTCAACAATGTTAGCTGTGAAAGGAATGCGAAAAATGTTATTTAGAATATTGGTGAAATATTATATTCATTATTATGTTATTCTATAAACGACATTTATCAATTAGCTGATAGATGTTTAAGATGTTTAGAGTTTAAATAGATAAAATGCAATACAGTATATAAAATATGGATGTAGATTTGGTACGCATATTGCAATGGTTAGTGATTAGGCGTTATGGATACTTAGTTGACCATTTTATTGGCGATTTGCATTCTATACAATACGTAGCGTCCTAGAGTATGTTTCTATTGTATGAAATCCCAGATAATCAAAGTGCTTCTTTTTATTGGAAAGAATTCAGAAATAATAATTTTAGATATTTTATTGCCTTAAGGTCTTGTTGGTAATCTTTTGAGTCAAGATGATGTTTTCAGTAAAAGCTTCAAGGAGCTAAAAAAATTTAAGTACATTTGTGCATATATATTTTATGTGTTTTATTTTGTGTCCTTATATGTGATAAAATGTGTATATGTCAATGTGAAAATAAATATATTATATTTATGTGTAATAATTATATTTATGCACCTCTAATGCCGAATATGTATTCGCCTATAACTGTATAATAATAATAAATAAATTAATAAGTATCAAATGTTTTATAGGTATATTTATACGTTGAAAACCTTTGGTATTAAAAAGCAAAACAGAACTAAAAAAAACGTTAAGCATTAGATACAATTTTGTATGTTTTATACAGAATGGTCAAGAACAAAAATATTTTTTTATTAAAAGTAAGTGAATTTATTATTATATATTATAGTAAATACGATCTTGTTATTTTATTCTCATTTCTCAGAGATATAGTATACAATGTGCCAATTTATGCAGCGATGTTTGAGCCTCAAGCACTGAAATAAATTTTAGCGATAACTTTAGCTAAAATTATATGTAATAAACCTCAAAATAATTTACCAAAATAAAGCAATTAGCGTATGTGGACTGCTTTAGTAGTGTATCATTAAAGCTGTGGAAGTACGATCTCGTAGAAGCAACAGGACGAATACAAAATAATGTCGCAAATTAATATATTCCATTTAAGAAATTCATGAATAAGTGTTATTATTTTTTTATTGCTACTATTTTATTATAAATTTTAACACATATTATTTGTAACTTAAAGTATGAACTACTCTTTAAATGTTTTTTTTAATATTTTTATTTTTAATACATATAGTGTTTGGTTGTAAATGCATATATTTTTGGGTTAACATGTATACTACATTTACGCCAATACACATGTTAAATAATTCTCTCCATCGATATGACTTCCCAAAATTAATACACAGCACATAAAGAGCTTTCAACGACCCTTTGACGTGGTCACCAACCGTCCAACTAATTTGTGCGCAACCTCTAAACCTTTGACGGATTTATACTCCTTTAACGTGAACGTGAATTTATGTACACGAAAAGCAAAAAAATGATCCGTAAAATGTGATCATTTGCATATGCAAATCATTTTTCGAAACCTCGTCAGATGGAATTGCGAAGAGCTTTAATTAGGATCGCGTTTGCTACGGACACACCCATGAGTCTACGTTTTAACCAATTATTATACGGATTATTTAACGAATTCACACTATGGAGATTATTGTTGGTAACTAGTATGTAACCAAACTTAAAAGTATTTTTATAAAATTTTGTTAAATATGTTTAAGGATACGGGATAAAATCTTCTCAATAAAAGGATTTTAAATTAATTAAGGGGAATAAAATTAAAATATAATTTTTTTTTATAAAACACGAAACTTTATTTTAAATAATGTATTATGTGATTTTAAGCAAAATTACACAACCCATATCAAATCAATACATTATACTTTATTTATTGAAGTTATGTTATACATAAAGCATAAATTCTATAAAAAGGTGCTAATTATATTAGAACATTTATTGTAAATTAATCTTAAACTTTAACTGATTACATTTAACTGTTAATAAAAGGTAATTATTAAAAATATACATTTACTTATTCTATTTCAATTAAACTAAAATTAAAAATATAACACGTGTTTGTTAAATAATTTAGAGTACGACGAAATTTCAATAAAACATTATTTTAATAGATTTAAGATGTTTCTATTGTAAATTAAAAAAAATCATATACGATGTAAAAAACTTCTCTGTTATGATTTCGCAGGTGATTCTAAGGGTAATGGTGATAAATTAAACTATTTATGGTTTAAACGTATGTTTTTTATTTTAATAAAAACAAATCGGTCATAATCGTTTACATCTATCAACGTAAATACACAATGGGATAATAAATATAATTGAAACGATAATCGACATTGGCTACTTACAATTAACCTTTTCAACTATTTAAACTAATTAAAACGTGTATCATACATGTATACTTATTTTTTTCGTCGTGTCACTATCTTTAAGTATCATATTCACAATTCAGAAATAAAAATAGGTAAAGAAAAAAAAAAGATCTCGCAAATAACGCAGACGGCAAATAAGCAAAAGCTAATCGTTTTTGTATGTCTTTGTGTTTTTTGGTTAAAAATTAAAACGTACAAAATTTAGTTTACATTAGACAATAAATATGTTACAATAGTTTAATAAATATATATATATATATATATATATATATATATATATATATATATATATATATATATATATATATATATATATATATATATATATATATATATATATATATATTTTAATAATATGTACAAATATTTATATAAACAAAATTAATAATAGAATATATAAAATTCTAACAGGACATAAGCGGGCTCTGGTATTTTATCAATAATTAACTTATCTAATACGTATAATAATTATATTTCCATTTTTTATTTATTTATTTAGAAGAAGCCATCGATAGTTTACGTATTATTTTGCATGACATTTTAATAAATCAAACAATAATTAAATTATAAACTTTGTTCAATCATAAATCAATTTGATTTTAGCGTTTCTTCGAATATTCAACACAATTATTTTTAATAATATATTTACAATTTTTTGGCACTTTATATCTATAATTTAGCTAGTCGTTGATGCGTATATCAAATCGTACAATACATACATACATATATGTAAATTCTTGAAATAAAAAATAAAGTTTCCAATGATATGAAATAATATTGATATGTCATATGAAATATTGTTTTTTTTCTTCCGTGATACAAAATTCGTAAGCAAAACAAACGGATATGATTTCTTTCGTGTATAATATATTTTTTTTTATATATTTAAAAGATATGTTTTATTAATATGCAATAAGAGTTTTGTGTATTATATTTGTGCCAAAATATATATCTTTCAATTTCATTCAATTTACATTTTATCAATTCCTGGATGTGTATATGTTGGTTTACGTAATTTGTCAGCGTCGAAAACGATGTAGAGTTTTATTTTATACAAATGAAATAAACAGTAACGTATATATTTTCATATAAATATTTTACTAACGATTTCGTATATTGTACACTTGAACTTTGAGTCAATCATATATTTTATTTATGTATATATATTTTATTATTATTATATTTAATATCCATTTACATGTGTCGCTTTTTATTTATTTTTTATTATATATTATATAAATTTGACTATGTTGATTGGCATTTTTAAAATATACTTCACAATAGTGATTTACACTGCAATTTTGATATGTAGTACAACGACGAAGAGGACGTAGGATGAAGTTCTCCATCTTACAGTAACTTGAGTTCCGCCTGTTGAATAAAAAAACATATTATTAATTCTATAATAAGGCAAAAATTGCTAAAATAAATAATGATGTACATAAAAACTATATTATTGTATACAACGCATATCCTTTTTTTAATTATGATAATACAGTCCACATTTGTGTGTAGCACAACTAAACTTTAAAAAATCCAATAGTACTTTTTAAGTTTTTAATAGGTATTTTTTTATTAGTCAATAAACTGCAAAGTTTTTAGGGGCTCATAAATATACAAGTTTAAGGTCTTAATTAAATTCTCATAAATTGTCAGCTTTAGGTTTAAGAATGTATTAGTACTTTTAAAACCAATATGTAGGTAACTAAAGATATAAAATAGGTGGTAGGAAGTTCAATTAAGCGATCTAAAGTCTGAAAATTAAATGCTATATTATGAGTTTATAGTGTAATTCTGGACTTCTGTAATCTGGCTAATAATATAGCTCAACGTTTTTGTTAACAATAAATCTTTAAAATATCGATAAAATTAAAGTAAAAATCGTCAATATATGAATTTTTACATATGGTTTAAAATACTTGTCTTAAGTAAAGCATTAAAAATATATAATTGTTTATTAAAAACAGTAATTATTTTGCATCAACTTAATATTAAAGCGTATATGACTTTATTGCAATATGTTTTTCAATAATTTAATAAACTAAATATATTTTACATATTAAAATTAATTAGACAAAATTATAATTAAATGCTGCTAAATTCAGTTTACGCAATAACCGTTTCCCTAGACAAATTCGGCATAATTAAGTACACGTCCAGATGTTAACTTTAATTTGACTCTCGTTACAGATTCAATTGACCTTTTTCCTCTCAAAATATTTACCTCAGGCGACCTTTTCGTAATTTATATTCTATAAAACTTGTATCATCCGAACAAAGTCCGGTTGATAATAATTTATTCACATTGACTTTACAGCTCATCTGGCTCGCTTTTAATTTGATAAGAAAATTATTATGAAATATATTCGATTTAATAAAATATCGCATCAAAGGTTAATTTTCGATGTAGCTCACGTTCGAATTGAACCGAAACAGTCAGAAAAGCTAAATAATATGGTCGTGTTTTTGTGTGCAGAATTTCAAAGTTTAAATTAAATTTTACCCGAAGCCGCGTGCATGATATAAACTCGTTTCAATACATGAATATGCTAGGGTTTCTGTTAATATTTTATAATTTAGTTTTAAATGATGTTTTTTAATAATTTACTATTAGAATTTCTATCTAACTTGAAACAAAAATATTGCTATTTACTTCAAGAAACAGCTAAGATTTAAATTATTAATCGAAATGTAATGACATCGAAACCGCTATGATATATTCTAATTCTAAGAATAACCTGTCATTATATATATATATCTTAAAAATGCTTAGTATTCTAAACTAATTATCGGTAAGAGATTTGTATAGTTTTTAATTGCCTAATAAATATATTGTGTAAAATACAATATATTTATTATTATATTTTATATACGTACAACCCTCTTAACCTAGTCGCAAGTGAATTGAATATTGTTTATCAAAGTATTGAGAAGTACTTAATTTTATTTATATATTATAATATATTTTTTTGCATAAAAATATTTGCATATAAGCTAAAAAGAGTGAAATTTTATATTATTAGTTAATTTGTATAAAAAAATATTCTACTTATTTCAGTACACATTTCCTAAAAGTAATAAAAACTAACCGAAGGTTATTTTATTTAAAATTCGTTTCTCTTGTAAAATATGATTGAAGCGTAAATATTTATTTGATGATGTGTGAGAATAATGTTGTTGTATTTGTAAATTTATACAGCATGCTATTTCAATAAATAGAACGTCAATATAGCCCTAAGCGAAAAAGCTTTAAAAAATTGCTCAAAAATAACAAGTAATGTTTAATTGTAGTGTTTGACAAATTCAATATTATTTTATAATCTCCCCCCCCCCCGCCGCCTTTCTAATATGTATTTGGTCGCAGAACGCTTATTTTGTTTTAAATGTTTCACTAAAAATTGCAATTTTCTGTAAAAAATTTAAGATTAATTTTGACAACAAACTGATTTTTGTAGTACTAATCAAGTGGGTGTTTTATTAATCCATATAATTAAATTTTTAATAAATTGCTCATTTCTCAAGAGAGTACTTAAGTGATTTTTTTAATATGGAAACTAAACTTTAAACTGCCGTAATTTATAATAATATGCAAAACACAAATTATATAAAAAAAATTATGATATTGTATCTATAAACTGCAATTTTCTTATAAAAATATTGTGTGTGTTGCCACGTATCGCGAAAATATGTTTTTGTTTTTATGATAACAAACTAATATTGTGTTTTTGTGAAAAAACTAATATTATTAATTAGCTAATTAGCTAAACTAACTTTTAGAAACTTGTCAAGTCAAGATAAGTTAATAAAAGTTTTTTGACATTATGATTCCTGGAGTTTTTATTTTGAGTCCCTGATATTTTCTATGTTAATTCATAAATAAGTTAAGTATTTAATATTTTTAAGTTAAAAAAGTTTGATAAAAGATAAAAATAAAAATAATCTTATTTTTGGGAAATTAAATGAAATTGCTTCAGCTTACTTCTTCATTAACAAAAATATTAAGCTATGCATCGTTAAATTTAAGATTTTTTTTGTACTAAAGTATTACATAAAATATCTAACTCAAGTTTAAATGCCATAGTTATTTTGTAACTGTTGCAAAATAATAATTAATATTTAAAATTATGGTTATTTAATAATTAAAATATAAATGCCTAATTGAATTAAATGTTCTTTATATTTTTTTTAGTTTTAGGTTACTTTTTTTTATTTGTGTTGATATGTACAACATAAAATATTTTTTTAAATATAATATTACCCATATTTTAAAATGCTTTGATAATAAAACATATTTTAAAATTCTGGGTTTCTGGAGAACCCCAAAAATGTCCCTAAGTTTCTACTTGTGTATTAGGTATTTCAAATTTTTTCTTTTTTAAAGACGTTAATTATTTACTTATAAACTATTAAAAAAAATATTGTAACTAGCAAAAGATGATTGGTTTGAAAAAAGTATTGAAGCGCATTTGATATAAATTAAAAATAAGTCTGTAATGCTTTATTGCTCACATAGTAAAAATACTAAAAATAAAAAGATTACTATATCTTCACTAAACAGGATAGAAATTTAACGAAAAATACGTTTAATAGGCACCGTTTTTAGAAACAAGTGGTGATATCTTTTTCTATTTCGTTATCTTCGGATTTTTTTAAGAAAGGCGAATACATAAAACAGTTATTAGAGAAAGGTCGTGACTATATGCAGGATTCATTGACATTCTGAAAATTTACTTTCGTGACCATTTATTTTATACTTATCTATCTTATAAAATATACTTGCACCTGAATATAGTCAGCTTGATGGTAAATAATTTTATCATACATAGATAATACTTGGAATATCTCTTTGCTGATAAATCTTTTGGCAATAAATACCACACTCATAGGCATAAACATCTCTTGCGACATAGATGACCATGCTACATGACACCTGACAGTCATTGCTTCAATCGCCTCAATAATAAACGTACGTTGCTACTTCAATTTCTAAGTACATGCCCTCAATATATTTAATTCAGAGTCTGTCAAAAATACTATATAATACTGCAATTATATTAAAAAAGCATTCAAACTTTCCATCTATCTAGGGATAAAATGTATATATTTAAAATAATTTCGCTGCTATATATATCGTAAAATAATGCATGAAAATGACTTATTTGTCAGTCTTACTCCCATAAGCTACTAAAGATGATTATGATATCATAAAAATGACCATGTAAGAACTTGTTAAGTCGTAGGATAGCACGTTTTCAATGCTCCAAAGTAATAATCACTACCATCTGAACGCGGCTTTACTTATCAAGTCGTACCGCACCCGCATCACTCTGACAGTGCCCTTAGGTGATTTTTGTCAATATACCTGATGTATCGTTTTGTCGCAGCATAAGATCAGTGTTGGGGGCGGCGGGCCGTGGCTGTGCAGGCGTGCCTGGGGGCGGCAGCTCAGCAGCCGCGGGGGGCGCGATGGCCACGGGGCCTGCGCCCTCCCTCGGGAGCCCCCCTAACGCGCGCGTCGCGTTTCGCCTACCTGTAACTGCACAAAGCACAACACAACACGATTAAACCAAACGATTTTTTTTATTTTAATAATTTTTGACAATGCGACCGGAATGCGACATAAGGCGCTTATATTATATGACACTGATCGTGCGCATGCGGCAATATCGATACGTGAAGTGGTTGTGAATATTATGTATGATTTGTGAATACACGTGTGCACATGCAGGATTTGTGTGATGTTTGTTATTTATTTAAATTATATTAAATCATGGCAATGTAAGGGCTTGTTTAGAGTGAAGCGGGAGGCGTTAGTGGTAAGTAATATATATGTAAATACTGTTAAAAGCACAATTAGCAATTATTCATATTATTTTTTAAACAACATAAAATAATTTATTTTAACTGTATTGTCATGCAAATAATATTAGATTAACATAATAATTATTTTTTCATAAATTTAAATATATCTTATTAATTTTAGTATACACAAATATGGGCCGTTATTTAAAAAAATAGTATAAGTCCATTTATTCACATGTGTGTGTTTGAATCATTATAAAAATATTAGCAAACGTTAATCTGCATTGCTATTTTAAAACTATAAAATTTTATGCAGTAATAATTTATAGAAATGTTAGGGAAAATAAACGATTTATTATACAAATATATTTATACCGCTTTCAATAATAACAAATTATGAAAAATATAAACAGCAGCAATTTTAAATTTTATTTTAATTTAAGTTTGCTTTTTTGAAATATATTTTTATAATAAAAAAATAATATTTAAAATAAAGACATATAAGTGAACAAATAATCGACTTCATTAAGAAATAATTGAAAAAATAATATAATGAATTTATAAATAAACAAATATGAAAAGTACACTACATCATTAAGATAACCATTATTAAGAAACTTATTTATATATAAATCTTATTTCTCTTTTACACTTTGAATTTTGAATATTGAATAAGAGGTATGTATGGCAGTAAACTAATTAATTATGATTATTACAAATGAAGTTATTTCACTTTCAACAAAATCTTCAGTATACTGTGCATCATTGATTTTAAAAATAAAAAGAGGATTTAATTATCAGATTGAATTATCATTAAAGCATTTTTTTCTTAATAATTTAGTTATACAATTTAAAAATAATGGCTCATATAATAAAACAAGACTCATAGATTGTTGTTTTGTCACTTGTATTGGATTTTTATAGCTCATGCGATACAAAATTATTAAGTTTGGATATGATTATGAAATCAATTGACTTATCATATGTTTCTGTATTTATTAGAAAATTGAAGTATTTTTAGATTTGAGTGGGACTAGGAAAAAATCAATAATAGCGATAGCGTGAAATAGTCACTTTTTATAGTAAATGTATGCAAGCTGATTTTTATACAATAATGGATTCTTATTATAGAGTGAAAGTTTGCGTTACTGTTAATTTGGATATTTATCGTTGATAAATAACAAATATGAACCTATGTATTGTAAGGTACGAAATTACAGTGTTTAATTCGCAGTATAATAGAATAAAATATTTTGTAGTGAAAATAATTTGCATAAAACTTAAAAAAGCATAGAAACCATAACATACACTATAAATAAATAAAATACATGTAAATTAAATTTCTAAAAACAATTTTTTTATGTATGATTTATTTTTCAGATTTTTTGACAAAAATTTAAATACGTAATTTGGGTTTTTAATTTATCATATATGTAATTTTAGTTAATACAGCAACATTTTTAATAAAGAAAATTATAAGTAATTATTTTAATTGTTTTTAAAATAATAATTATCTTTAAATAATTTCCAAGATATTAAAATTGTATTTTTTTATATTTAATTTTTAATTACATATTAAAATACTAATTTTTTTTTTTTAATATTATAATTATATTAAAATATACATTTTTCAAACTTTTAGTTTAAAAAAATGTGTTTATAAATTCACCTGCTATAATACAGTTTAATTAAATCCTATTTTCTTAGTTCTTACCTAATCTACTCGATATAAATCAATTTCGCATTCAGACCCAACGAATAAAAATAAAAACCGGAACAATATGTAAGGAGTTTTTTGACGAGTGTCCACAATAACTAAACAAACACAAGGGCTCGGATCCCGAGGCCGGTGATTGGGACCTTCCAAAGGAGCAATTTATTCCCAATTCGGCGCCCAAAGTCTTATTCGACCGAAAAAAGGTTTCCCTTTTTTCGTCTCACCTGGCCGAATGGTTCGCAATTCAAATTCGTGCCCGCATTTCGCACATATGTACACCATCGCGCATGGATAAATTTTATTAATCTGAAAAATTGTTTCCGCTCACGCCGCGTTAGACGGGACCGATTGAAACAAGTGTCCGCGGCTTGCGGGACACCCTGTATTCATTATACGTGCGAATGAAAAAGTCTCTCTCGCTCGCCCCCTTGAAAAGGTCGTCGCTTATAAATAACAACCTGCGTCATCGTTAACTAGACAGGTTAAAGTGAAGGTGCCAATCGTAACGCTTAAATTCGTGGGTTGATTCCGGAAATGTGGTGTAAGTTTAAATCGTGTAAAACGAGACTAATGCCAGGTTCATACCACCGTAAATTTTATTTTAAATGATTGCATTTTCAGTAAAATACTGACAAATTAGTCGTTATAAAATTAAATATATATATATTTAGATTTGATGCATTTTAAATAACAAAAATCTCAAACAGAAGAATAAAATATTAAATAACCTAATACAATAAATTATCGTAATTTGTAATAGTATTATTATACAATATGATATAAAAGAAATTCTCTGTATTTGTTCATAATTATATTGTTATTAACTATTCACATTGAAGTGCTGTCTTTTTACATCTAAGAACAAGCTTTAATGAGCTTTTGTAAAGCAGTGCTTATTCACTTAATACGAGATAGTAAAGGTATTCATAAACAGTTATTTTTATGTTTATTATTATAATAATTATATATTCATAGATGTTTAGAAATGCATAAAAGTGACTAGAAATTCAACAAAAAATATATTAAATATTAATCTTCATCTTGAATTTACATATATAATATAATATTATATTATATATCACTTGTAACTACTTTTTGCTTGATTTAGATACATTTTTAATCTAAATGCTTGCTTACTTAGTATAATTTTTTTGTATAAGCACAGATTTATTCACATAATACAATATGTTGCTTATAATTTGAAATAGTCAAAATAATACTTTAAATAATCAAGAGTTACGTTTTAATTATGGTACAATGCTGTTTCTTTTATTTGACATTTTTATTATGCGTAAACTACTAATTATTATTTTAATCGTCTACTGATTTATAATATCGATACGATATTATTTAATATGAATATTCTATTTAAGCTTAATGCATTACCACAAAATAAAAGTGATATCTATTATAATTATAAAGGTAGCATGAACTTTCTTAATTTTATTTTTAATTCTTTATCACGACATTTAAAAACATAAAGACCCATGTGGGATTCGAACTTAGATCATTCAGTTATTAGCAGCCAATTATAACACTTGATTATCGTTTTGTTGTATATTTTTCTATGAAGCTAAATCATGTAAAAAAATTTCATGTAATATAATTAAATATATCTTAAAGTTTGTTCAAAAATATTTAAAAATTTAATTCTCAGATATTTTTTTATTAAGCTAAAAACACTTCAATGAAAACATTCCTAATGTGAAAAATGCGAGTTATTTTTATTTTAATTAAATTTAAATTGTATTTAAAATATATTTGTATTAAATATATTTACGAAATTATTAAACAAATTGAAGCAAAACTTTTTATTCTTACTGTAAAGTTTACGTTCATGGTGTTGTCATTTTACATTTAATGAAACCGATATATAAAAAGGGTTTGAATACATTATAAAAAATAAATTCTTGATATAAACTTTTTTAATTAAAACCTACGTAATCACTGTAACCAATAATTGATTGGGCATTAGTAACGGTCCCGGTTAAAAATAATAATAAAAAACGGTTTCGCAATCACCGCGCGTACCGAGCGTCGGACGTGAGCGCGCGGAAATTTTTAATTATCCCTTCGAATTCGTCTAAGGGAGGCCCTTTTTATGGGATCGTTACTCTCTTTAGCTCGTCTACTACTTATAAAAGGAAATAATATTTAACAGTGTCTGCCGTAAGTCTTCTGCAAAGAGAACACGCGCGTATTTCCGCAGCGATGCGATTTATCGGCCGAGCTGTGTGGAAGCAAACGCCGCTTAAATTACATGCAATTCCTCCTTGTAAGACCTTTAGTTAACCGCTTTGGAGGCATAGAGGTGAAGTGGTGGTTCATGTAAAAGACGCATTGTGAAAATGTAGATTTCGGTAAAAAAAACATTGAGCACAAAGCTGTTATTTTTTTAATTGAAGACATTGAGATTCAATTTTTATTATTTTTATACATCGGCGCATAACAATGCGTATGATGTTTAAATAGCACCGCTATGGAGGTGCTATTTAAATAGCAGGTTTACCATAAAGGCATTTTAAGGATAATATTTTAATAGTATTTTTTAAAGATTTGGTATTTGTAAAATGTAAAGATCTAATGATTAACAATATTGCAGTTTTACTGCGAAAATAAGATCGAAACAGTTGAAATTATATTGTTACAATAGTTAGGTAGCTATTTATTAAAGTAGTGACAGATAGGGATAATGATTATTTAAATATTTTGCAGTTGGTTTTGAATGAATTACTTGGCTTTGCAACACCAATAGAGTATTTTTTCTGGGGGCATGGCCCTGAATAGGTTAAGGGTGCAAGTTACCCTCTCTTGTCTGCAAAAAAGGGCCGGGTTAATTCAAATGCTGATGAGCGCCTCGCTCATATATCAACGGCGCGACGTGCACGGGGCCGAATCTACCGGCCAAATTGAAAGTTGTGGGTCGTAAAATTACAATTTGGACCACGGTGGGGGCAAAAAAATATGAGGGTAGGCGAAAAATATCAATTATTGCCATTGGTCGCTGTTGCGGAAAAAATACATTGGCCTTAAAAATATTTGTTCTTTTTTAATGAGAATCGTGACTTTAAAAATCTTGACTTGCTTGGCAAATCTTTACGGCTTTTATTTAGTACATTTATTTTAGATGATTTCATTTTTTACTTGTTTTTTTTTAATGTTAACAGTAACCATTGCCGTAATTTGTTTTTGGTGTAAAGTTTATTTTTGTGCACTTTATTTCGTTTTGCGAAAATAACAATTATCTATAGATATCTTGTGTATACAATAAACATAAAACATTGATCTTTTAAAACTACATTTTGCCATATTAAATAGTTATTACTATGATATTAAATACAATTAAATAAAAAAATGCATAATCCTTATTACACGTTAGTTGTACTTCAATAATTCATAATTAATTTTAACTTTTTTCTCACAAAAAAATCTCCTCTACACATTTAATTGAACAATATTAATATTCAGATATAACTAAAATAATTTTAGGTCATTAAGAAGCGAACTTTGCAGTATACATTTAGATTTAAGCAGCAGTTTCTCGTACAATATAAACGGTTTATTGAACGAGCAAACTCTAATGTAAACTACAGTGTTGCTAAACAAATAAAATAATCGCTTTCACGTTTGCTAGTCTAGCATCTTTTTTTTTCTGAATATACTTCTTATATTTGTCACGCCACAGTGAAATTTGATTAAGTATTACAATTTAAGTTATATTATGATGTATCAATTATTAAGCCAGACTGTGAAACGTAGACAGAAAAAAACTTAACTCGACTGCACAAAGTATAGGAATATTTTTTTCAAGAACGTCAGCTTCCTGAGCTTGTTTTTAAGTATAAAGTAAACTAACGTTCAATTATTTCACCCATGCATTTTCACGGAAGGGTAGCAGTATTTTAACAAGCGCTGGCCAAGTGATAAACGATCGCACCTAATATCACCTTAAAACAAATACGTACGCCCGGGTACTACGTGATGGAGCCGCCATTACCATAAATTGTGTTTGTTGAATGTATGTACCGTTGTTGTACAGAATAAAGGTCTTGAGCCGGGACAAGGGGGTCCGAAAAAAGTTTATTTACTGCTTTTGGATTTAAACACGTTAGTATCTAATGCAGCAAAAAACGAGCACGTGTGTTCCAAGGGGGAAGCGGACGGAGGTGTCAGTGAGGCTGACGCGTTGGCATTAAGTATTTACGTTGGCTGTCAAGGAATTTGCAAGTATTAATGAAAATTTGTCATAAATCCGACCGGATAAGTCTGAGCGAATGGATACGCGGCTCTAAAAAGGGTTGTCGCGTCAGAAAAGTTTTGATTTCGGTGCAAGGAAAAAGTTACAATTAAATTATATAATGCCGGAGTAAGGACTGGGGGTTTTTAAGCTTTTGAAATGACAAAAAGGCTTTAAGTTTATTTGTGGTTACGTGTGACTTATACTAATTACATCATATTTTAAATTTATAATGGTGGTAACTTTCCATAAAAAAACAAACTTAATTGTATAAAAGAGATAGTATATATATATCGTATAGAGTTGCAACCCTTAAAGCGTCTTAAAACTACTGTCAGAGAATAGTATATTTAAAAAAAATATCTATAATAAATTTCATATAAAAATTAAAAAAAATAATCTTTCAAAACATAATACTAGTAACTTTACGTATAGTTCACAAAAGTAATTTAAAAACAGTGTGTTTATTTCTGAACACCATTGATTTATAGCTTGAATTTTATTGCATATTTCATAATACAAGTCACTCCATGATCAAGGAATGCAAGAATACAAAACAGCTTTATATTCATCCAAAAAATTATAATAAGTAAAATATTGAATGGTCCTAACTGGCTGAGTGAACTAGAATGTTAATTATTTCAAAAAGCTTAATTCGCTGACAGCTTCACATGACGCAAGACAATAAAACATTAGGACCTCTAATAGCTAAAGTTTGCGTAGTGTCAGTGCAAGCGTGCGACATTTTTTGACAGTTGCTGACACGCCGAGTTTTCCGCAGTGTCACACGAAAAAAACTTTTGCTCCACTAACATAATAAAACTCGCACACATAAACACAAAACTTCGGCTCAATCGAACAGTTTATTTTAACTCGATCACTAATCCACCGTAACGTAAAAACACACAGCGGTCTAATTACCGCTGAACTTTCTTTTTCAACTACAGATATTTTATTCGTATATTTTTTTATGTGAATCGAGCAGCCAAAGGTAAAATTTACATCCGGTAGTAAAAATATTTGCGTTTGGGATGCAAGTGAAACTACAGTATCAAAATGGAGCTTTTTCGCGAAGCTTTCGAAGAGCTTTTACCGTACTAAATATCAATTAGTTGGGCGTACGTTTTATTTATGACAATAATAAATTTTCAATAATGCAGCCTTCAAACTTTAAGTGTGTGATTCATGAATCTAATATCGCGGCGAATGGGGGACGGTAAAATTGGAAATATAATATTAAAATTTTATAGCGCCGTTTAATATTTACTATTTTTATACGGTAGAATACCGAATGTGTGAAATTATGTTAGCGATAAATGTGATTGTTGAGTTTATATTTCAACATATGTTTGCTAGTAAAAATAATAATAAAATACACACCATGAATGATACAGAAAAAATAAAACTTTAATCTTGTTCTCTCTTAATTTTTTACTAACACGGCTTTTGTGTGCATTTTAATGTTTTTATTGTTGAAAAAATAATAAGAAGCACTTTAATATTATATAGCTTTCTCGAACTGATAAATTGCTCAAAATCTAATGTTTTTTTTATTAAAATTAAAATTATCTAAAACTATTTTAGGGGGCAAATATTATTAAAAGTTTTAAAATATTAAAATAAAAAATATGTTTTTGAAAAATCGGTTTAGATAACTACATCTACTTTAATTAAATCACAATATTAAAATAATAAAATGTGCTAAAGTAACTATTCAAAATACGTTGAAAGTACCAACGATATTCTCATATAGATATATTTTTTTTATATAGAAGCCTTTGAGCTTTAATACAATATTTTTTAATAGATTATGATGAGTTAATTAAAACTCTTGAATATTTAATATTCATTACACTTAGAATATATTGTACCTTTGTAGATAAATAGATCAAGGCATAATTGTTTTTTAAATAAAAAAATGTACTGTGGATAAACTAAAAAAGAAGCATTAACACTAACTGACCATTGGAAAATATTTTACATTTTTGAATATTGATATTTACGCATTTTTGTAGCTTAAATGATATTGGCAAAAAATTGCAGATAATGTCTTAAATAACAAAGATATTAATAATATAACTAGATAATAAAGCGCCAGTAAATCTTGTCATATATGCACATATAATTCCAAAAGGGCATTACCTTTTCAGGGAATTGGAAAAATATCATTTTCTTAATAATATAAATCTTAAACAAGCCGTCAGATTGTAGCGCAAGCCTAATAATTGTGGATCTGGATATTAGGAACTGCATAAAAAAATAATTTATCACAAAGTTAAATCACTGATTACTTTTTTAAATAAAAAACACAGAACGATAATTCTAATGATGAAGAACCATTGTTTTTAACATGTATGTACATATATCTGATGCGCACACTATCTCTTTTACTGATGAAAGCGATTTCAAACTAATTTGCAAATTGTGCTGACCCATGTTATTTAGCAATGATAAATCTGATGAGCATATGCATTAAAAAATACTATTAATTAAAATTTCGAAGAATTTTTTATTTTTCTGGAATTCTTAAAAATATTTTTTTTACGCATTTCTAATAATTGCATACCCCACTTTTATACTTTAATTATTAAATAAACATTGCAGAAAATATAAATACAACAAAATTTTCTTACAGTTAACTAGCTCTATGATAAAAGTACAGATTGGGCCAATAAAATTTTTAGTTATATTTAACCATTCTAAACACTCATTTAATCAAATTAAATATCTGTATTTATATTTCTTTAACACATTAGCAAGCAATTTGTTTTTGCTAAAGGAATACTTTAAAATCATTCTAAGCAATATAATAAATTGTAGTCCATTACTAAAGACTCATAAAGAATAAGAAGACGCTACACTTTATGTATTTGTAGAGCGAGTCCTAACTTAGTAAACCAATCAACTTCAATCGTCTCAAAAAACATTAAAAATAAAATCCTCGAAAAAAGAAGGCAAAAATACATATATATGCGTTTTTCTACAACAAGATCAAATTAAATAAATTTACAAATTATTAATTGTAATAAGGTGAATATGTATAATTAGCTAAATATGTAAAATTATTTTGTTACTTTTATAAATAAGCATTTTATTTTGAGTTCTAAAAAATGGTTAGAATATGTGACTACTTTTGTTTATGAAATTTTTAATTCAAGTGTGTTTTATATACAATTTATTCGAATTAGCTTAGTACATTATAAATACTGTACAAAATAATATTTATTAGGATCACGCCGCCGCTGCATTGACAACTTGAAATGTGTCTGCTTGTCCCTGATTTACCCTAGGTTTATAATCCCTACCGAAATTAATGAGCGAGTCCGACCCGCGGGCACAATAACTAAACTTTTCAATTGTTCGACGGATGGCAAAGGGTTAAAAAGTGTCGTTTTCGATGAAGTGTCAAAACGTCGTTTTGGGAAATGTAGTCGTGCACGTTTATACCGGCCATTTGACGGGTAAACTATGGCAGCCGTCTGACCTTCGTCAAGGGTCCGACAATGCGAAGGGACGTGTAACTCAAAACCGCCGGTCTCTTACGACGAGCGCCGAATTTTCTCCCGTTTCACGGAACGGTTAGGGGTGGTTGAAATACGTGGTACCAATTCAATCGGGTCAAATAGAAAGTAATAAAAACGTCGAATCGGCTAAATTAACAAAAAAAATCTGTTCGTCATTCTTGGGTCCATTTCATGCGGGTTGTATTACTATACACACTTCATAGCTACCTCAACGACGTTTTATTATTTGAGTGGTAATTAAACATATGCTAAAACAAACCAAATTTTTAAAATATGAAAACTATAATATATTGAATTTAAAGAAGGTTTCTTAATGTTTAATATAGCATATCAACTATTATAAAGATTGCGAGATTTATTTAATTAAAAAATATTGAGAAAAATAAGTTTTATATATGGATTTTAATAGCTGTTCTCAATACATGTTTTTTTTAAACTATTAGTATTAATAAAAGTTTCAGCGCCACTAGTGCAAAGTTTATCGGCCGTTAACGTGTACATCCATTTACACGGGGGAAATGAATTGTCAAAATTATTTAGAAATTCAGTTTAGATGGAAATTGACCTGTGGGTCTATAGAACTTAATGGATTGTGCTATACGATACTTTGAGTCGCTTTAACCTACATTAAAAATCAATAAGTGAACATTTAAATAAAGTAGCGGTTTGTATTATTTGTGTGCAATTAAAAAACAATCAATGTAGTGGGTTCCGAAACATTTCTAGGTCACGATATTAATGGGATCATAACCTCATCTAACTTATATTTTATTATTACGATTTTTATTTTTTTATTTTATTTATTATATTTACAATACAGGTATTAGTCAGATGATTGACATCTAATGTGTGCGCAACGTAGCTCGATTTATTTTTTTATTATTCATTACGATATTTATCCATGAGATCAGGAAAATCTTAGAAAACCAGATCTATAATGAATAATCGTAATTATCAGTATACAAAAAATCAATAACTTAGATTTTTGAAACACAATAGAAATTGCAAAAATAGTAAGCTCAGATCTTTTAAATATTAGTCACAATTTGGTTAGTATAATGATGCTTATATTAATAATATGGGCTTGTTGAATATTTTAGAGTCCTAATAATAAATTAATAAACTTACTATAAATAAATTTCAAGCAGTTGGGAATCTTAATAAAATATGTCATGAAAATAAAATTATTTTTTACAATTTCTTTTCTGATTATCGGATTTTATTAAGTTTATTAAAAAACTTGTTTCTGTGATTTAAATGCACTTATTAGAAGTGTGAATCATGAGTCTAATGCTTTATTTAAATAAAAAACTGCATAATCGTTGGTGACTGGAGAGAGTTATATATAGTTATATAAAAACATGTAAATATGGCAGGAAATAGGTAATTTATTAATTAATTTATTGAATCTTGAATAAACAAAAAACAATAATTTACAACTGGTCGGTCGGCTAGTTATGCCTTCGTTGACCGACCCTAAAAGTCAGCTCTTATTAGATACCTGCTATAGTACAATATAATTAATATTTGAAAAATCAATGCAGGCTTGTAGCTAATTTATATTACTTTAAATGTCGCAAAAATACAATCAAAGAAAATGTTATCGTAAAAAGATAATACAACATCTCATTTAATTTAATTTTTACTGTTGTAAAGAATATATCATATAAAAAAAAAACAATTTATTTAAAAAAGTAGCAAAAGAACATTGGGTTAAAAGTTCAACAATTATTAAAAAGACTAAAGTTAAAAAAAATAATGTAGAACAGCGTTTTCCAAAATATAAAAATTATATAACCTTAACATGTTTTGTAATAAATGTATATTTGTAGCAAAACATTGTTTTTTTGTACCCCAGTAAACTTTTGTTGCATTAAAATTTAGGTTGAATCATCTTTGCTTTTAAAAATTGAAAAAACTTCGTTTAAGATAATAATAATTATTTTATTATTTAAATACAATTTAAATTTTTAAGAAGATTATTATCTGATTTATATTAAATTTTATTAAAGCATCTATTTTCTTATTCAACCACAATTATTTTACGAAACACTTACTTTGTATATTTAGGTTAATTAATTACGGATTCTGGTGAATTTCAGTTGCATGTAAAAATAAAGTTTAGTAAGGTTAAACAAACAATTTTTAGTAAGGTCAAACGTGTATTATTATACAATTTTGTGTCTTGGACTAAAAGAATTAGACATAAAAAAGGCATAAATACATTTTGTTCTTAATGGTCATATTATATTTTAAATAAAATTTTCGTTTTAGTGATTATTTTACATACAATCCTACGATTGTGGAAGTATTTAAATTTAATACTCTTACTTAAACCCATTTTTGTTGAACAACAAAATAAGCGGATAGAAACTAGTTGGCGATTTAGTTAGCTTAGCGAAATAATTAAGAGTAAAACGTATTCCTCCCAGCACATAAACCCTTATTAGGAAAATTGCAGCGAATTTCGAGTTTAAATTTATGAAACTGATTTAAATAGTCCCCGTGTACTTTATTTTGTTTACCGGTTGCTGTATCCAATATAAAGTTGAATAAATTTACCTTACTTTTCGGCAGGTTTAAATGAATTTAGCCTTCGCGTGTATTGATGCCAACACGAAATGACTATACATATACGTATATTCGTTATAAAAGTATATACTCATGTATACAACGCGTGTGGGTATTATATTATACTACTATATAGTATAAGCGGGAGGGTGTGTAGCTTTAGCGTATACGAAAAGTGCAAAGCATGCTTTGTATGAAAATACGCGAATAAACCGCGAATATGTGTTTATATGTGGCGTGATAAAAAAGAGTAGAAATAAAATCCGTGTATTATATCTCTCACCTTCTTTATTTGCGTTGCTCTTCATCTCTGTCGCTTTTGGCGATGATGATGGCATAGGTATTTCTAAAAAAATATATTAGAATGTTAGAACTGTATTTCAATCTCATATTACTAATAAGTATTTAAACGGTAAAGTACATTTAAACGGTTTATAGGGAATTTGAGTTTAAAATATGTAGCATACAGGCGAATTTTAATTAAATTAAAATTCGTTCTAAAACGTAACTAGAATACGATAGATATAAAAAAAGCATTTATTCACTGAAATAATATTTCATTAAAAATATAAAATAATGAAGATTTTAATAATTTTATGTTAAAAAGGTTCTTAAAACAAGATTAATTTATTTTTGGTAACATAATTTAATATCCACTTCTTATTCATAAATTATCATTTTTTTCTAAATAAATCCATATTTTATTGTTTAATTGTACGTTTTAGTAATAATATATATTTTTTAATAACAAAAAAAATAGCTTACCATACAATCTAATTGAGCCTTCAGTTTCACCTAGTGAATTTTTTGATACGCATCTATAGTTTCCGAAGTCTCCAGGCTGTAGATGTCTCACCGTCAACTTCATATGAGCTCTAAAAACAAGAAACTTACATCATTATTGTTACAAAAAAATATATTATATATTGCATTGAAATACATATTAGCACCACATTATCAAAACAAAAATTTTTCGTGTAATAATAATATTATCTACAATTATTATATACATATTATCATCACTTCACACCTCTATTTAATGTTTTAATAATATTGTTTGTCAAAAATTAAGAAAAGATAGATGGTACGCTTACCCTTATTAAATATTTGCTTTACTCAAGAAATACTATTTAAAGCCATAAGTACCATAAATCACATACTGACAGTATGACTGGCTCTACCGAATCACTAAGATAATATTTTTAATACTATTTTTTTGATTTAAGCATGCAGGGATACGCAATAAAAATAAAATTAATTTTACTTAAGGAAAATAATCTAAAATTAAAAAACAACGTCTTACTTTCTTAATTTAGGAATTCGGTCTTAAACCGAAAATTGCCAACTTAGCTACGTTGACTTTTATAATATACTCTTCAAGATATTATATAATCAAAAAATCACACTGCGCCCGAACAAAAGCAAGAAAAAAAAATTCAGAGTTTAAATTGTGCAGTTGTGGATCTCTTTTTAATCAACACGAATTATGTTTAATTGTTAGTTTTTTCGGCCGCAATTTTACATAAAATTAGCTTTGCACTGATTTTAAGTTTAAAACACATAATTTTAAATTAGTTTTAAAATAAAAATAATAAATTAATTTATAATTTTACGAATATATTATCGTCTACTATTCGATTATCGAATAGTTGAAAACATCAAATATATGAAAACTCTAGTTACAATATAGGGTTTAAAATAAAACTTTGCACCTAGTAAACGTTCTGAAAAAGGTATTGAAAATAAAAGCTAATTAAATATTCTATATTGTTATAAAATATTCCGGATCTATTTTGCGCTATTCACTAGAATAAACAAATATTTATGTAATATGTAATATTTTATACAGCGTGATTTTATTGTTAACACTAAAAAATTGCAGTTACATATTTTTAATGAAAAATAATTTGTATATCTCTTAAGCCAGCCATGGTAAATAGTTATAGTACTCTTGACGCGGGTTTGATCCATTATCTTGTCACGTCAGATAATAAAAAAAAATAACTTGTCTTTCTCGGACAGGACAGGACAGAGCATCAACAAAAATAAAACATATCGTCTTCCCTGCAGCAGCATCTTTGATCTATTAATCATAAGAGGGTTTTAATATCCATTCCCCCGCAGAGTCGAGTTATCGCACCGGGCTTATTGGACGGATAAAAATAAACAACGATAAGATACCCGGGGCTTAGGTGAAATTCGCGTTTTTTCCCAAAGCAAACCTAATGGATAAGGTATTAAGATATCGGCGTCGGATTTTGGTACGATTAATCTAGTAAGATAAGAATAAAAAAAGGAAAACCATAGGTAAAGAGACAATAAAAGCACGGCGAAGTAAAAATTGATTTATATCTACAGAATCAATTTCAAGAGCTTAATTGAATTGTATTTTTATTGTTTTTTTATATACGTGTATATAATTAATGCGTAATTATATTTTGACTTATATTATACACACACAAGGGATTCGAATGAGTGTGTACTCTTAGGGTCTCATTAATTTTATATTAAATGGATCAAAGGACACTCTGTCATCAAATGTATTTAATTATATTTTCTATTTATATTAGATTACATTTTTCTATAAGAAGCACATAATATAAGGTAATGAAAAAAATATTTAAATATATTTAATCACGCATAAAAAATTATATTAAATTATTAATTTTATAAGTTTTAATAATATTAAATTCGATGTTTTGTCCATTAATCAAATAAGTGTTTTTTTTAAATTAATTCTATAATTGTAATAATGTGAGAAACAAATTGACATTAGTTATCATAGATATTTTACTTCACTTTAGTGAAAATTCATAAATATATTTTAATAGTTTACTGAAATAATTTTTAGGTATTTCAGAAAAAGTTTGAATTTTTTTTTTTTTTATTACCATAAAATGTATTAAAAGAGCTAATTTTTAAATTTAAGTAAAAATATGTAAGATCAATCTAAAATTGAATACTTAAAATCAATAATTTTTCGATTTTATGCAATAAAGAACAGTTGCTAAAATTAAACTATATAGACGATTGCATAAAAGTTACATTTTCGGCTTATGAAAAAATCCAGATGAATCACTTTACTATAAAAAACATTTTTTCATTTATATTTATAAATAAACAAACAATATATTTTGCAATAAAATAATGACAAAAGTCTTAGAATCTGGGATTATTATATACTATATACAAATATTTATTCCTGGAAGTGCTGAGAATAATAATTCCATATGTATTGCTAAAAAATTGTATAGTAAGATCTTTGTTCTTTTCACAGGAAATATTTAATTCGTTCATTTAAGAACACTCTATCTAAAAAGTTTGCAAAGAAACGTGTGGTTGTATTTGAATATTTTTAACAATCACTTGCAGTAGAAATAAATTATGAATACTTTCCTATTTACAAGAGTAGTTTTATGGTAACATCAATAGCCTTGTGTCTTAAATATTTAATTACGTAACTCTCATTGTGTTTATATTAGGGTTTTTTATACTGAAGTATAATAAATTTAAATACTAGCCTAATTTACTGATATTTTATATATTACTTATCCCACTGCAGTCAAAACTACAATCAAACGTTTTTAAAAGTTAAAAACGTCACAATACACGTTTAGTGTATAGCAAGCAATATATTTGAAATACGATGTAGCTGCACTGTTAACGCTGAGGTCATTAAAATGACAAATTAAAATATTATTAAAAGGAAATAACTTTTTCGTAAGACAAAAGGTCTAACAATATAAAATAATACTCAATACCACGATTGTGTGTTAATTGGAGATTTTACAGACAATATACCCAATAACCACTAGTAGCTTATATACTTATTTATACTATATACGTTAAGCAGCAAAAAAACTATTTTTTGCGAATTATGAATTGCGATAGACAATGCGTCTAGCTTGCGTAAAAACCGCTATTGTCATATACTCATTTTCTTTCACTTCAAGGCGTAAACTTGGTCGAATAATCAAGCGATACAGTTGGTTTACCTGTTATTTGTCAGAGTTGTATTATATAACTAGCAAAATATTATTTTTTATATTTCAACACATTAGTGAATATAGCAAGAAAGTTATGTCGTGAGAATAAATTACAACTAAATTAATCTTTATTTTTTAATATAGATTAATTGTTTATAAAGATAAAACTGAAAGGATGGTAAAAGAAAAAAATAAAAAAATTAAACAGGTAGAAAAAAAATTTCAAATACTTTTAAACTACAGTAATAGCAAGGGTAACGATGAAAGTAAATAGAAACACACGGTCCGTTTCTTTGAACAGAGTCACCTTGATGTCTATCCATTTCATCATTATTCATATAAACTATCAAAATAAATAGTTTATCAATCGTATGTATAGCAATGAAGTAATTGTAACGCTTATGACAACTTTGCTGGACGCAAGCAGACCAATGCAATATGAGATAAGCCTCAAAGTGACTGTTAAATGAAACGAAGTACACACTCATTAAAGTGAAGTTTGCAATAGAAAGGTTAAAAAACAATAGAGCATCCTAATTTAACATGAAATCAGAAGAGCTACTAAAGAATGGAGGCCAACTCTGAATAAGTACATTCATAGAAAGGATGAAGTGATTCTAAAATAGTAAAAGATACGAGTTAATAAACCCTTACTAAAAAACGTGACAAATAAATATTGCAAAAAATATGCAAAATAATCAGTTTTTCATAACAGATTAAGCAAATACAGTGATAAGTCCTTAGTGAAATTTAATGCGGTTTGAGGTCAAAAATTCACCATAGATCACATATACCTTGTGAGATATAACATTGAGAGACCATATCAATTTAATATACAATTCTACGACACATTTATAAACTTCTATAGCTTGTAAGTATAGATAAAAAGTCTGAAGATATTGGGAGTTTTAATAAAATATAAAAAGTATCATAATATAAAAAATAAAACAGTGGTAAGTGTAGAAAATGAGCTATCCGAGTATTTAAATTAAATTTGGAGTTAAGCAAAAATATGTATCGTCCAATATGATATTTAATCTAATGCTAAAGGTGAAAATACGCTAAATAAATATTAATTGTGTATTGATTCTAATACAACCCAAACGTGAGTGTACGTGGATGATGTAGTCATCTCACGTCGCTCTAACCAGATAATGATTAAACACGATGTGAATATAAAAAAGAGCGCAAGTTTTTGTTATATAAATTAACGAAACCAGAACCAATTACTTGGTTAGCACCAAGGAGCAAAAGATGGCGGACACGATACGAATATGAAGAAGTTGCAAAATACACATTCCTAGTATTAATACTAAGCCCTCAAAAAATAATAAAAAATATAATAAGACATGGCTGCTGGCTGGTAATAAATGTTTCTATGCTAGTAAACACCAAGATATATAATACTGGATAAAGATTTAAACTTAAGCTAACGAAATATCACGAGGAAGATATTTCAACTCATGTGACTTGATAGGACCTACAATATAAAAACGTGTAAATATATGCTAATATAATTTAAAAAAATATACTAGATTATTTAGGTCACAAAGATTACGATTTACCTCGAATGTATTGTCACCTCAAATATTTGGACGAAAACAGTCACCAGAAACGATACAATGAAATAGAACAAGAAATATTTACAGACCATGTTGCAAAGAACTAGATTAAGATGAAATGAGCTAGAGATTGAAAGCGGCTAACAAAGAACTAGGCCGGGTTTTATCCTGGGACGTAGCGAAAATATGGAGAACATTAGTGGATATAAAACTCATGTGATACCTGTTACGTGAGGTTTCAGTTGTCTCGGCCCAAACTTCATACTATTAATTGTAAGCCATCAAGCAGCCATTATTGTGAATGAGAATATGACACTTGTCCTTTAAAGTCCCGTTTAAACGAACTGTCCTAAATCTTCAACGTACCAGAAACCCGGCAAGATGATTTCTTCATAACATAAGTTTCATTAATACCTTGTTTATATGTTAAGAATCAACTTTTATTTTTGATTTGCTAGCCGTCTTAAAAAATGTTGTCCACTGCTTCTTCATACCCACATTAAATACTGAGAAAATAAAATGAATCGCACACAAGCGATAGTCGTCTACTTTATCAGATGGCTTTAACGTCTTTGCGAACACACAATTTATCATCGCGCATTACGTTTATTTACGTGGCACCGCTAAAATATTAGCTACAACACACACACATGCACACGCGCGCACGCACATATGCGCGGGTCCCTTTGGAAAATTTTAAATTACACATCTCGCACGGCGGATGCGGAAGAAAGGATACATAGGTACAGGCGAGAGAAGAGCAAATGAACAAAGTGAAAATGTCAAGGGAGCCAAAAGAGCGATCGATCCACTTTCTAATACATACTACCAGCTATCATCATTACGTATTCTTGCGAATGCCCCCGGAGATTCGGAAACATTTCCAATTCGAGGCCCACCCATATAATATTCATACGCCGAACCGACTAAATGTGAAATAGATTTAATTTGGAGCGATGTATGTTTTATAATTGGATTCTGGCCCTCCCCCCTCCTCCCTCATTCACCGGTGAAAGGTATGGTATACACGATGTGGTGGTACAGGTGGATGTGCAAAATTCGAGATAATTCGCCGCGGACGCGAGATGAATCAGAAAATTAGAGTTTTTATCAGTTTAGCCCGAATTCGGACTCACTACGCGTGGATGTATAATATAAAATATGCTCTGTGTGTGTTGGTTATTAAGAAAATTTGACAGACGCCAAAGTGATCAGTGATTGTATTGAAAATGACGGTAAGATTTTAATTCAATTTTGAGAATGATTACGTTAAAATACTTAAGGTGAAATTTGACGTTTACATAATATTGAAAATGTAACAGAGTCGTCGCATTTATAGCATCGATAAAGACGTTGCTACTTCTATCTTTATTTTTAAAACCAAATAAATTAAATTAAATGGTTAAAAATAATAAATTAAATTAAATTGATATTGGTATACAAATTTACCAAAAATATCAAAAATAAAGCTTTAAATTCAACCATAAATTAAACGTACATTTTTTGTGAATAAATATATTAACATGGCTAATATCGTAAACAATTTGTAATAATGTGTAATACTACAATATAAAGACAGTTACATATAAGCCGTGAAAGCACTATTTTACAAATAGATATGTAAATATTTTACCATTCACATATAAATATCGATGTTAACTAAATTTGCACATAATTAGATTTTTATACATACATATATCAATTATATTTTTTTATTCTCAAAATTTATTCTCAAAATTTATTAGTTGGTTGCCACTGTTTTGATTTTGTATAATTTTCAACATTTTACAACAATATATTTCGATAGATTGAGCGTTTAAACTATAACTTTAGAAGTATGGAAAAAATATTACAGCTAACAATGCATAATATGTGTATTTATAAGCTTTGTACCGTATTAATTTAAGTTTAAAAATGGTCCAACTTGTCATCAATACAGCAACTTGAATTAAAATTCTCAGTGAAGGAGTTATATGTTGTGGTTTATAAACGTTTTAAATATAAGGTCATTTATGTCTAAATTATGTAGGATCATCTACAATCTCTTTATATAGGTATATCTGATTATATTGCGTTAAAAGATAGCAAATTTGTAAAATAAGTAATACAATGGTATAAATTAATGGATGATACATGCATTACTAATTTAAATAATGGTTTGATTGTCTATGTAGCAATATAATAACTATTCATAATTTTTAGAGCACTACTGCATTATCTAGCAACAAGAAGTGCAATACACCAATTTGTTGGAAGTTAACTTTAAAATAAAAAAATATATACGAGATGATTCAGATTTTAAACTTTTTAGAGATGTTATTTAAAATTAAAAATAAAGGATATAAATAAGAAGCTCTTGATGCATGATTATTGAACTACAAGGTCCTTAACTTATTAATAACATGAAAGATATGTTAAACTTGATAAGAGCTTAATATGTCTATTACAGATGTGAGAGATATTTTTTTGAGACAATTTTATAACTATGTCTGTTCAAACAATTATAAAAGATTAGGAATTAAATCATTTTTAGAGCATTTAAAAAAATTATAGAAATATATTCTGACATAACAGATTCATTTTTGATATTTCAACTTTTTTACACATTCTATTCATAAAAAAATATAAATATTTTAAAAGGTTTACTAGATTTTAAATGCCATCAATTAAAGGGCTTTTTCAAAATCACACCAAAAAAATATTATAGAAATATTACGCAAGACCATATTAACCTACTAATTTTTAGAATCAGTATCTACGACAAAAACAAACTTAAATTTGGGTGAAAATATAAAATGCCTAAATCCTGACCAATCTGATTATTAGTAGCTCTAAAATCTTAATTTAATATATATATTTATAAATATAATTATAAGCTGTAATAATTAATTTGTGTATTTTTTATTTTTTACTTTGTAAAATATTTTCGTATTGGTTATTAAACTATATTATTTTCTTATAGAATAAATAAATACTATAGAAAAATTATATAAAAAATGTAATTTACCATAAATAAAAAAAATAAGACTTTGAACAACCTGAAGTACAAATACATTATTTAAATTATAAAACCTAACACTATTTATAGCTATATACTTAACAAAGCACTTTATTATACTAAAAATTAAACTTATACCTTTTAAGTTTAGAGTATAAAGCAAGATGTGCAAGAGAATTTTATGTTCACACTTAAATTAAAGATCAGCAAGTTTATATGGTCTCAAATAATATTTCAATGGTATTTCTCGGTATGCCTATAGCAATGTTTTTTGTTGTATTAAAAGTCTACTATGAAGTTTTTTAAGGTTAGGATTGAAGGATGTGTTATATATTTTTTCAAGTATTTTATTTTAAATGACTTAGACATTAAAAAATCATTCATATAATTGTGCGTACCTGTATGAGTTCTCCTGTATATTGATGCCGTGCTTCTTGGACGCTAGCACCATTACGTTATCATATACCCAGTAGCTGATGGCCCTCGGGTGAGCCTCGGTATGGCAGTCAACCGTCACGTCAGTGCCAGCCGGTGCGCCGACCAACTGGTTCGGCACCCATATCATCGGAGAGACTGGAAGCAACAACATATACACCACATAATTAAACCAGAGAAACAGAGAGGCAAACATGTAATTGACAAGAGGAAGAAGATTTGGACCCAAAACAAAAAAAAAATACGGAAATGATCTAATCAGATATTTTATCAGTAGAGTGTGAATCAGTTAAGAAAGAACAATAATATAGCTATCGCTTTACATTATATTTACGCTTACTTTAATATGTCACATAAAAAATAAATCAAATCGATATTCAAACTCACTAAAGGCGATTTAAGTAGTGTGTGCTTGATCTAAACAGTGTGTGAGTAACGCAGAGCGTGTTCTTGGACTAAAAGGTGAAATGTCAATTAGTATATTAAATAAATTTTTAATTACTAATATTTATGCGGGAACATAGTAAATCATATTTTAGCGCACTTAAAATGTATTAACCTAGATATTTAAAATAAAAATATATTAGAAAATATTTAATAAATATCTTAGATATTTTCATAATAAGTTTCAGTAAGATATATATAATTGTACTGGTATTCCATATTAGCGATCTATATTATAATATGCTTAGCATCAGTATACCACAGAAAATTGTAAGTGTAATTGAATTGCTAAGATGCCTCACATTTCAAATTATTATCTTTATCTTTTTGGAAGCCCAATTAAAGAAAATGGCCGTTAGAGAGTTGGTATTAAAATTGTATAATAAATAAAAGTAAAATATTATTTGTAAAATTTTTCTTCATAACTGTAGGTTCTAGCTTTTTATAATACTTTTAAAATTAAATTTATTAGTGGCTTTTAAAAAGATTTAATAATAATAATTTGACAAAAAATATTTAAAAACGATGTAATTTTTTTAGAAAACAACGAATTAGATGTTAAAAACGTTACATTTTTTTTAATAATTTTTTAATTTCCAGTAGATATTTTGTCAACTGTAGTTTTTTATATTTTGAAAGAGTTCGTTTAATTCGCAGAATCATTAAATAATAATCACGAAGAAATTGAAAAATACAATGGTCCTTAAATACTACGCACCTATCGTGCTTTTAGCTTTAGTTTAACTTTATTACAAAAGTAAACCATTTCATAAATATAAGTAATTTAAGTATTTTTAAACGGTTAACATAAAAAGTTCGAATTAACATTTATAAAGTATAAAACGAAAATGTCAATAAATTTGTTTCTTGTGACTGTCTATAACTCTTAAGAGTAAAATAAATCCTGATTTATTGGCTGTTAAGCAAGAATATATCGTTGTTCGTGATTTAATAAAAAAAAATGCTAAAGACGATCGTTGTTGACATCCTAATGCTAATTTTTTTATATTATTTTGTATAATCATTATATATTTTTTTATATATTTTTATATATGTTTACTAAATTTGTTAGATGTAAAGATTAGCTATTAAGCTAAATAAATTAATAAAATAATAAATAATAATAAATAAATAATAAAGTTTATTTCAAAAATATTCATACATAAGTACAATAGCATACAGACACATTAAATGCACAATACTGGTTCATGACTATTTTCATTGTTTACAATTGGTTAAGTTATACAATAAAATCAAAAATAATAATAAATTATTTGTAAGTATACTAAAAAAAATTGCTCTTTTTTTCTTGATATTAACTTTAATGAAATTAATATATATATATTAACAATAAATATGAGTATTTATTATCCTGTTATGTTAAAATATTGGTAATAGTAATTTTTATGTAGATTTAGATCCGTTCTAAACAGAAAGTGATTAAAAATATATTATTGAAACTTAGATTCTTTGTAGTTTTATATTAAATAGTTGTATTTATTGTACTATGTTACTTCTATGCATTGCATTAAAGCTAAAAAAAAAATATCACAACTATATTATTTTTGTATCAGATTATAGATCTGCAATATTTTATCATTCATAGTTAAAATCCTAAATCTATAATTTTAGAATAATAAATAATATTTTAAAATAAATTAGGTTTTTGATTACTCATTACAAATGTTTTACTTTCAATATTGTATTTATTGTGTGAAGTTAATATTATGCGTTTTGCTTGCAAACGAAATTCAGCAAGAGCCCTGACTGTTTTATTATTAGAGATTTACAATATTTGTCCACAATATTTTTTTTAAGAATAGTATTATTTTCTTAGAAAACCTTTTCGGGTATACCCTACCCTTTTGATGAATGTTTTTCTTAGGCAAACATTTATCAAAAATGGCATATTTTATACCATATAAGAAAGTCAAAGAGAAATGAGCACCAACCCATATAAAAAAATGTTATTAAACAGTAGTCTATCAAATGTTCTCATGTTATAATAAAAATCAAATTTTATAGTTTTGTATTATTATTTTTAATTTAAAACTATTTTTTTATTGCATGTTTAAAGACTAATTATTAATTTTTGAAAGCTTAAGTATAATGATTTTACAGATTTTTTGTATGTATATATTTGAAGTGATATAAAATATGAAATGTAGAGCTTTTAATATTCTGAATACTATGTACATATGTATGTTTATATTTATAAAGTTATGGTAATTATACATATGCATAGATTCATATGAAACCTAATCTAATTCCTTTCGTACGTTATGAGCACCGCAATACATTTAATTCTTTCGGATTCAATTTGCAAGCTTTAACACTAGTACTTTTTTAGTACATTGTAGACAAATCAAAATTTAAAGATATATATGTATGTAGCAATAACGATTAATAATTTTTTATTATTTATATACATAAAAATTATATATTTAAAATATTATAAACATATTAAAAATATATTTTATATGATAATAAATATATAATCTACTTATTGCATACTTTTTCATAGACAAATAAGAAGGAAATAATATGACCGTATTTTATGGCATCATTTTTACTGTTAACTAGCATACATATATCACAGCATCACTTACAATTGTAAAGGACCTCATTCAAAATTTACACACTCCCTAAAAAATAATTACGGCAATCCTTTATCGTCGGCAAACAGATTCCGGCCAGGTGAGAGCAGTAGGCTCTGTGCTACACGTGTAATGAAAAAATAAACAATTAAGGTCCCTTACGTGTATCCGAAAAACACGGTACGTGTCATCACAGTCGAGGGACCGCCCCCGTTGGGGGTGAGTTTTTGGGGCCACACGTGACCCCAAGCGGTGCCGCACTGCCGAGCGCTTGTTTCTCGTCCGCCGAAAATGCAGAGAGCTTTCTGGAGACGGAGCTTAACTTCATAAGCTCGGCCAGATGTCTACTGTCTGCGCGACGTTAATTATATCGAAAACGTGAAAACGGCCTCACGTAGAAACGGTGCAATGTTTTTTTCTATTGAAATTTGTAACGAGCTTCATGAACAATAAGTAAGGCGCTGAACATTATATATACATCATCTATGTATTGAAAGCTTAGCAAAAAAAAAAACTAACTAAGATTATAAAATTATTTAAGTCAATACTACAAAGGTATTATATTATATGTAAGTCGACATATCAAATTAACAATATACAAACTTAAAATTATTTATCAAAAATATCATACAATTACATATACATATGTCACTTTAGTCTGGTTTTGATATAATACCTACTCGAACCTTGAAGCTAGTGATGCTACGAATATTTTGAATTGTTGTTGTAATATAAGAATATTTTCGTGGCAATCACATTTCAGAGTCGAATAATAATTTTCACAGCGCAGATATCGTACGAAACATTTGCTAATACACACATAAATAATTTTCCCTCTGGGGCTTAAAGCACTAATGTGGTCACTTCAACTGAACAACTCTATTACACAACTAGTACTACGTACATGCGATCCACCACCATACAAAACACTTAATTAACTTTATGCACACTAATTAAATTTTACTATAACAGTTTCGCGCACGCGTTCTCAAACCGCAATTTTGAGATCGAATAATGTTTATTAACTGAAAATATAAATAAATTGTTATGGGTGACTCATAATCATGTGTTTATATTAAAACAAACATAATAACGCTGAACAAGATTTATTTAAGAAAAGGATTATTAATGATAAACATTGATAAAGCATTCGACACTGTTTGACACGACAGTTTAAACTGTACATAAAACCCATAATTATATTATACAACTAATACGTCAATACTTAAAGGGTCGAATCTATGGTGTTTTGCCTAATAATGAGTACCACAGGATAGTTTGAAAAGGTCGTTTCTCTTTTCTGTATATACCTATGACATTTTTAAAGATACTAACTTATTATTGTATGCTAAAGACACAGCCGTCATAGCTAGTATTTACAGTATTTAACAAAAAAAAATTAGCTACGGAAAATTTATATTAACCAAGAGAAAACTATAACAGTAATTTTCACATCACGCAGAAAACCTTTGCCTCTAACTCTCAAAAGTGAACAAAAAGCTACAATAAATAAAACTCCAGCGTCAAATACCTGGGTATACATCTGGACTAAAAACTCATTAAATATATTTTAGAACCTGCTGCCATTGCGACCCTAAAACCGATATTAACCCATAAAATTGCATTAATAAACAAAAAAATGTTATGTAAAAAGCTAATAACACTTTATAGGTATAAAGCAACATCAGTTATTATTGTTTTTAAACGCGATGAAAGTAATATTTTTCTTCACTGACCTTTATTATTATATTATTAGGTCAGAATAGAATGATTTTTCATTTCATTTTATACTGATCTTAAAAAGCCTTATAATACATACAATTAAAGAAAATTACTTTAATTTTATTAAAAATATTACGCAAAACCATTTTAACCCAACGATCTCGACAATCGGTGACTATGACAAGAGCAAACTTAAATTAAAGTTTAAGCATAAAATGACCTACTTAGGTTGTATTAATTCAACTTTTAGCAGTTCTACAATTATATTTTTTAGTTTACTTTGAAAAAGTTTTCTGCATTTTTATATAACCATAATATATAACAAATTAGAAAGTACCTAAATTTATCAATACTTTGATTTAAAAACTTTGTTTAATTAAGCTCTGCAACTTAATATGTTTATCGTTTCAAAAATGAGCATCATATAGAACCTCAATTCAATGTAAAATAATTTTGGATCAAATTGGCTTAAGTCAATAATATTCAAAACAATAAGACCGCTTTAAAGTATATGTATATGTACTTACACTTAAATAATTTGAGCAATGTTTCTACACAGTTCTATTTTTTTTGCTTGAAAGTAGCAACTCTTTATAATTCTTGAATTTATATGCTATAGTCAGCCGAAAGTAAGTATATTTTTGCATGATATGCCAACAATACAAATAAACTTTATTTTATATTATTATACAGAGCTAAAATTTATTTTTCAGGTACTAATCTAGAGCACGAGTTTCAAACTAGAATAGAAATAAAACAATTTATAAATAATTAAGAGGAAACTCACAGTTTCTTGGAAACTTTCCTTATACATTTTACGAATATGTAAATTCATACCTATTTATAATTTTCAACCATACATATTAAGATCCTTTGATCTTGAAAAGCTACAAAATTACTCAAGGAACTAAAGAAAAAGTCTATGCTTTTTTGTTTGAGCTATATTTTTAAGCACTAGCTTTTTTTATTGAATGCCGAAGTACGTTGGTTCTTAAAAGAAAAAAAATTGTTAAAAAAAAAGCAGTTGCTCAACATCTTTATAGAAAAAACATAGCTTTATGCTTTACAATGACTGATCATTTCGATGATTATACAAGAAATCTGAAAGAATTAAAATGACAACATTAAGAAAATTGTTACGATATGTTTTTCAATTCAATAGAATTATGAAAAAAATACTTCACTCAAAATTACTGCAAATATATTTTTAAAATATAATTGTGACCATAATTAAAATCGAAAAATATTTTACTCAAATCAAGAGGCATTAAAAGATTTGGGTTCCTTAACATTACTGAATGACAATAATGATGAAATATTAAGGAATATTTGTAGTGAACTTAAAGCTAACCAAAATAGCTACTAAAGTGTTAAGTAAACGTGATGCAAATCTAGTTACGGCTTATGCAAGTTTTTTTGCTTTTTATGTAAAAAATATATAATTTAAGTTAGTTTATAGAGGACTTGAGATTTCGCATTATCTAACATAAAAACTAACATCTTGTGTCCTGAACAAAATTTCTCTAAAGATTGGATTTGCAATCTGCTTTTACAGAACAAATGCTTTATCATTAAAATTTGCAATTACTTGTAATTCTAGCAATTTTTTTAATAAGTTATTTGACAAAGACGTTAAATGCATGAAACTCATGCAAAAAAGACAATGAAAAATTCGTGATATATATTCTAGATTCCAGCAATCAATGCAACATTTGAAAATAAAAATAATCTAAATTAAAAGGTTAGATAATCCGACAAAAAGTCTAGAAAACCAATTACAAATATTTAAACTTACAGAAGAAATAATAAAAAAATCTGTAAAAGTTGCTATATGCTTTAATGACATAAATATTTTGCAATTCTTCTTTTTATTATCTTATGACCAATTTAAGCCACAAAAATGTAAATAATAAATAAATTTTCCTGATACATTAAAAACTATTTATCTAATAGGTAAGAAATATTATTTTTCTGACATATTAATTTAAATTTTTTTTTTCTGAAAATATAAAATATCATGGACATGTTACCCATTAGTAGCAACTATTTTTGATGCAGGCGAAATTCATTAACCGTTTTGAGTATTACTTACTAATATAAGAACTGAATATATATAAAATACATGTATAGCATCAAACGTTTATTGCTGCATACTAAACTATTGGATCTAATTTTTGATGAAGAATTAAAGATAGTTTTCAAAAGTTAGATATCATTTTTTCCATACACGTCGAAGCAAAATATCTAGAGTTTCTTAAAATCGCCTTAAAAGTTCTACTTTTATTTCCTTTAATTACACCTTACAAAACGTATTTTTTTGTCTATGTGCATTATTTAGCTAAAGTACAGAAACACTGTAGATATTGTTTCACTTTTGCATGTGGAATCGTCTACAATCAAGCTACGAATTAATTTGCTTCGAAAAAACAATCAGGCACACATTATGCATTAAAAAGTCAATGGTAGCTAATGTGATATAAAATAAAGTAATTTTAGCATAATTAATTTTTAATAAATAAATAATTGCTTATTAAAAAAAAGTTAAATTACATATAAGTTACATCATAATCCTAATTTAATAATTTTCCGAATAAAACAATTTTAACAAATTAAACTTTCAACGGGTAGCATTAAATTGTAATATTTATTAGCGCCAAATTAAATTATCTTATGCTCTATTTAAGTCACAAAAATTTGAATAATTAAAAAAATTTCCCTGATACATTAAAAACTATTTAACTAACAAGTATGAAATTCTATTTTCGAAAAATTGTTTATGTAATATACCCGGACAAAAGGTTTTGCATACCTTATCAACGGTTTTAAGCAATATCCAGAGCCAAGTTTTAAAATGAATTTTCTTTTCAAATCCCGTCACCAAGCTCAAATATCAACGAAGCATGCATCACCATACACTCTAAAGCTCATAGCGAGCTTTCTGGCCAGCTTTTCATCCGTCGCCTTCACCGGTATTAATCAGAGAACGTTCAATAATAGATCATTGTCTAATCGTGGAATTATGGTGTCATTACGGTCGGACGCTCCGGCAATATTTAACGGTCGCCGGACAGTGTGACCGGTCACGATAATGACCGACCATTGTCGCCGTCCATCCGCATGGAAATGTTCACGCTTTATTAGCGTAGATTATGAGAATAATGTATCCAATAATACAAACACGTCCCCGCACTGGCATTAGTGTTTATTCGCCGGGCGTTCTAGGCACTACCCGGTCCCGGTAATGACCGGTCGGGGAATACGCCGGTGACTCGTAACGACCGTGTTAGTTGCGCGCTTGAGCGCTTGTCAATTTCGCGAAATTGCGCCGAGCAGTCAAATTCCAGACTAGACTTTAACGCGTGCCAGTCGGAAACTCAACCTTCGTCTATCCAATACACTGGGTAGCTTAAAGAAACTAATCTGACTTAAATCATAGAGATGTGAGAAAAAACTCAATTTCCTAGGGAGTCCTACAAGGAAGCTTATTATGTACTTTTCTATTTTATTAGTCGTCGTTCCCTTGTTGATTATAATTAAGATATACATATGACATTATTTTTTTATTAATTTTTTGCCAATAATAATATTTGTACACTCTTGCAATACCGAAATACTTAACAAATTATTTTGATTACATTTTTATAACTGTTTAGTTTCAAAAAAAAAAACAAGTTATATATATAATTATTTCATATCTTTGAATTTCAGTAATGAATTTATAATTTAAAGATAGAAATCACAGTTAAACTGGTAACTAATAAATATATGAAAGGCGCCGCATAATAGTTTTGTATAGCTACTATTGTCAATATATATTACTGCTCAATAGAGTCTCCAATTCGAGTAATCGAGTAATCGATACTCGAGTATTTTTGTCTATTTTTCAAGTACTTGATAATCGAGTATTTTAAAAATTACTCGATTAATACTCGAAATTAAAAAAATTTTGAAATATTTCAGAAACAAAAATAACTTTAGCTCGGTCCGGTAAAGGTTAACGTCTTGCTTTTATTTGGCGTTTATGCCCGAAGTCCCGAGTTAGAGCGGTTACTATCAGGTATAATTTTTTCATAGTTCCATAGTTGCATAATTCCGGTCGTCGGCTATGTTAGTGGGTACGACGGAGAAATTTCTTTTGTGTTTTCTGTTCGACAGTCCCGACTTATCTAATTTATGGCAATGATCAATATGAAATATCAACAAAATTTTTTTTTAGGTTTTATGACTATGCAGTTGTAGCGTAAAGTGTTGTAAATTGTTTATACTGATCCCTCAGCTTAAAATATAAATCAAAACAATTGTGTGTTTTAAAGGTATTTAATGTAAAGTCAGTTCTTTGTAAACCGTTTAGCTCTAGAGTGAAAGGGATTCACCCAAATACATCTTCGAAGGATATAGATTTAAATTCTACGCATTAATCAGACGGAGTAGAATATTGTATATTGTTAAGAAAAAAAATCTATTCAAGAAGAATTACAAAATGCTATTTTGTCAATAGTCGAAGGAAATAAGAGAAAAGCAGAGAAGGGAATGAAAGAAGAGAACATAAAAAGAGAGTTCAAAAAATTTTATATCTATAAAAAGCGAACAGATATAAATTAAAAGCTTTATCCAACGCGTTAATGACAATAAGACTAACATCAACAGCAACGGAAAGGGTTTTTTCCATAACGGGAATAATAAAACCAAAGGTTAGCAGTAATATTAAATTCGAGACACTTTTTGCATTATTGTTTTTAAAAAGTATGTTCGTGAAGTTAAAATAATTGTAAAAATTAACATACTAAGTATTTTATTAATTTATTTATATGTGCACGAATTTGAATAATAGCTATTTTGGTACATTTGGTAAATACTCGAAAGTACTCGAGTACTCGAGTATTTTAAAATTTTAATATTCGATACTCGAGTAGTTGATGGTTCGAGTAATTCGGAGGCTCTACTGCTCAATAACGCAATAGGCGACTTAACAAAAGCGCACATGACAAAACCGCGCCATAAGAACAACGCAGTGACAAAAGCATGCAAAAATTAAAAAAAGTTTAAAATGTATTTTTTTATAAATAATACAATTAACACTGTGATACAAAAATTGTCACAAGATTAATTTTAATATTTTTAGAAGGCTAAAATAAATTTGCTGTAATAGAATATTATAAATATTACTTAAAAAATAAAAGTGTGTCAAAATTTAAAAATAAGTTTAGTTCAGAGATACACAACCATTTTTAACACAAATAAAGTACATATAAAAAGCTAACATTAAAATTTTCTTTACAACAATATATAGGACAGTCATGATAATAAATTACTAGCAAAGAATAACAAATAATATTTTATAAATTAAAAAATATTTTTCGTTTTTAACATATTTTACATTTATTTTTTTTGGCAATCGACAAACAACAAGAAACGCATACTTTTTTTTTGCATTAAAAATTATCTGAACTATTTTTTAGTTATTTATTGTATTATATTGATTTTAATTGTTGATTTTAATTTGTGTTAAAAAAACAAACTTTTAAAATTTAATTTTATCGTCGTAAATTTTCAATGTTTTATCAATAATTCTAATGTAATTTGTTCATCTTTAATAATGAATAATTTCACCTAATTCTATTTTCCATTCTTTATACATTTATCCTAAGCATATTATTACTATATTTATTAATTGATTACCATTATATGTACAATTCTGCAATTCCTATTTTTTTTTAACTTTTTTTTAATTTGGCTTGTGCGCTTTTGTCAGTGCAGTCTTTTGTTGCCACTTAATTATATATAAAAGTTGATAAATTATTTTAATTAGAGCATTATTTTGAATTAAATATTATTGGCATAGTAATGTATACAAGTTCAAACTTAGTCCAACTTTACAGAAAATATAAGATCAAAAAATATTGCTAATTTTTGTAGCTATCCTTAAACACAAATTTTGATTTTAATATTGAAAAAAAAAAAATTTTTTCACCGAAGTCTAAAAACTTATAAATATATATTATAACGTAAAAAATATACAACCAGTTTATAAAATCTTCCTATTTTTCTCACAAACAATTTTAAGAAAAAAATATTATAATCAAGATATATTTATTTACTAAAAATATAATTGCAACCAAACAAATTGCTTTTACTTCTAAATATCCAACTGACACGCTAACCTTATTATTTCATAGAAAACAACGTTTTTATGAAAAATAAGCATATAAATAGATATTTGCATGTTGAGTCTCATCACCGCCCAGTTTAATTAAAATCATTGGCTTTTAGACAGAGCAGAAAAACTTACAAATCTATAAAATAAAGCTATTGCTTATAAAATAAAAAAATAATGAATATAAGAAATCATCTAATATGCATTTTGAATATTAAAAAGTCTTTAATGAGGAACAACTACCAGCTATTTAGCAATTTTAATGTTTTTTTAATTCTAAAGTATTAAATTCGTCATTTGCTCATGATGCGGAAAATCTTACACTATTGTAAATATCATGTATATATTATTGAAATTTGAGGATAAAAACGCGATAAAAATATCTGATAATTTATGAACTTTATGATATTCGCTTACGAGAAAACTACGGCTTAAATATATTTTACTTAAGGCATTCAAAAGAGACTTTAACGTTTGATTTTCAGTCATATGAAACCGAAAAACAATATTATTAGAAGCCACGGGTATCAATATTATCACAAGATAAGATAATGATTAAAACATATATTTTACAAAAAAAATATTAGTGGTTTTAAAACAATGGTAGCAGTTCGGCTTAAATGATGAAGGGAGAAATACTTTACGAAGGTATATACCATATATTTATTTATACTATATCCAAAATGCCTTTTATGATATTCCTATTAGTTTTCGTGTGTAATTAATTACATACTGCGTTCGAGTCTCGTTTCGCAGAAATCTAGTTAATATAACCATTGATGGTGATTTTATTGAATTGTGGTGTAGGGTTTATTTTTTGAAGAATTCATCAGAAACAAGGGTTTCCGTGACGTCGTGTCCGAATTGGAATTAGATTAATTGGAATTTATTTGCAAAGAGGCGTGGTGTCGGCTTGGTGTAATCCGAGCACGTTTCAATTGAAAAATAATCCACACTCAAACAATATCGGTCATAGATATTGAGCGGAAATCGTAGAAACGAGCCGGAAAATTCTGCAAAATTTGCGAGCTATTGGAAAAGGGTGGAAACGGTTGGCTTACACGCGAAAGTGGAGCTTTCGGTTGTTAATTTATGAATATAAAAGCAATTACCAGTAATAGGTAAGAGTAGACGGCGATTTTTAAGAAGAGTACCGTTGAAAGGTGTCTTTTTGAATCGTGCTAAGAATCTCGAAATACAATTTTAATAATCAGAAATACTTAAAAATATAATAAATATTTTTATATCTACATTCAAACAACATTTTATATATATTGTTTACTGTAAAATTGACACACATCTATTCCTAAATTCTCTTAACTTAAATAGAATCATGACAATAATAGTATTTTTGCTAGATCTTGAATGCAAGATGTTGCTGAATAGGGTCTGCTGAATATTTATTACCCAAATGACACATAAAAAATTTGAAAATAAATTAAATTTGAAAAGCAATTAAAATTTACTAACAGACATCTTTACAAAAGCTGAATATTTGTTTTGCATAAAAAAACTGAGAAAAAACTAAAACAATAATTTTTACAATTCACATACTACCCTTTCATTTACATTTTAAAAGCGACCAATATATAAAATCAAGCGTTTATTAAAAAGGTTCATATCCAGACTCTCAGGTTTAATTTACCAAATTAAAACCAGCACGATAGAAGAGTAGTATAGGTCGCTGACTATTGACCTGAAAGACCTGGGTTCGAAAAAGCGTTGGTGTTTTTTAAATATCAATTGTATCTTGTAGATCAAAATTAGTGACTATATAATTATATTGATTATCACAGATTAGGTTTATCTAGAATTTCCTAACTCACAGATAAATATGGTAATACATAATCAAAATCTAGCTAAGTCATACATATAGTATTATTATATATATTACTAATTCTCAATGAACTACTTCAGCTAATAAAAAATATTTTATATGTATTTAAAAAAAAAGTTTCACTATATTAACAGCTAATAAGACTAGTAAAAACATACGCTTGCTTGGTGTTGAAAAGCACTAGCAAATTATAAAATTAATAAAAAATAAATGATACAAATAATAAATAACACACCTTTCTATGCTTATCTTAAGAACCATAGTAGATTTTTATGCCCAGTAATTAAACATTGTCATAATTATACTAAAAACATAAATATATTATTAACACATATTGTTGCATTATAATTTTATTAAAATATTTAAATATACTTAAAATATATTTTAAAACATTTATTGTTTCTTACCACCTTATAGCAACTTTATAAAGTGCAACGTGGAAAAAACCTGTACCCTTACAAAAACTTGTACCATTACGCTCTTAACAAGAAGGCTCAAAGATAAAAACACGGACAAGATACTTCCCCCTTTTGTAAATGTATGTAAAGAAAAAACATTATCTGAGCTTTAAATTACAATATTAAATACATTTCTTGCTCAAAAGCTTGATGATAAAACTAAACTCTAAGGTTCTAAATAATTTTTAGTTAACTATTTATTAAATACAGCAAATAAAATATTATCTAAATGTGGATTTAGAGCAGAAAAATAGACAATAGACCTTTTTTTTTATAAATTCTATAAAGGATCAGACATTTAAAATATATTATATCTAATAATGATGAAAGTATAATCTATTACGTATAGTGAAAAGATCATTGACATTATTTATATGAAATTATACTGCTTAATTTTTATTTTCTTGTAGATGAGAAAAATATTCATTAAATAGTATATTGAATTAAACATTACGTGTTAATTATTACTTATATACTAGTGATATATATTTACAAATTAGAAAATTATCATATATTATTAATTTTTAATGATTGGTTGTGACTACTATCTGCTGATTTCTGCAATGCGAATTCAGTTATATTTAAAAAAAATATATATTTATAAAGCTAAACTCAACAAACGACAATTTAACAATTATTATAAAACCACATTAGCTTGTTAAGAAAGCGCCACTTTCAATCGCGTTCGTCTACGTCAGAGTGTGACTAGTGTTTCAAGAAAGGGTCAATTGATTCCTAAGGGTTGGCGTAGGGCCTCGACTATTATCTGATGTTCAACGAGGGTCAACACAAAGCAGCAAGTTTATTCCATTTTCTATTAGAAAACTAAACTGTAATCGAAGCCTTATTTTCTCACATTCTATGAATTTTTCGATTAATATTTTGACCCATATTGGTTCTGTGATAATTTATAAATTTGAAGTATGAAACATAAATAATAAAAATTGTTTATAGTGCTTTGTACATCAATTTTAATGTATTAAACAGCACTGATTTGTTCGATACAAATAAATTTATAAAGGGAGTGATATAGAAATTGTATTAACCTTTGTATTTGCCATCGCTCTAATTTTTTATTCATTTATATCGTATCCCTTACCATTTTTAATTATTTTTCAATTAATTAATTACGTAATTAAATCATATTTTTGTGATGGTAATGTCAATACAAATTAAGAATTAAAGTTTATCGGTGCCAAATGACTAATCGGCTTTATATGTACCGTTTCAATGCAAAATTTTGGTGTCCCCATATTTCTCGATAGTATATCAAGAGTAATTCATTCACTATATATTGATTAAAAAAATAAAATATATAACATTTAGCTACATAATTTAGGCCGTTCACTAAAATAAATCTGCTGCACCTGACATTAAATTTTAATCTATTTTCAAGACTATTTGTCGTAGGTTCTGAAATAATTATTATGCTAGTTTGGAAAGCCTGTGGAGAATGTTATGCATTATTGTAATTTTGCAGTTTAATTAGTACCTACATATGTTTTTTTATAAAATTATATAAAAAATGTTTGATAAAATGTATTGTAGTTTTTCAGACAAAATAAATGAAGTAAATGTTTTCCCTTCTTTATTAAAATGGAACAATTTTAGAGTTATTTGTATGTTTATTCCGTAAATAAACGATTTATTTTATGTAACCCGAAGACAAAATTATTAAGCTTTCTTAGAGCAAAGTTAAAAAAATATTACATTTGTACGTCGCCGTGTAAATGATATATGGTGGTAAAAGTTTCTTTGAAAAATATATAAAAAAATACTTTCAAGTATATTAAGTCTTTGTTGAGGGGAGAAAGATGGAAACTTAATAAAGAATGATGTATACCTACGGGGAAACGTAGGATGATAAAAATTTATAACATATTATTATATGTTGAAGAAAAATACTTTTATATATAAAGTAATTATTATTAAAAAATATATAATAGACAAAATGGGATGTATAACAATAAACTCCTTTCAAAAGAAATCTTTTTATTTGCAAAAATTTATTTATTAAAATATAAATTTATCCATCGTGTATGTAAATATATGAAAAAATACAATGCTGAATAATGATATTCACCGTCTGTTGAAAAGAAAAGTCTCGATTATAGAGAAACTGGAACCCAAGAACAAGGTTGATTCTCTAGGGGAATGGGCGCTTTGCTGCCGGCGTTTCTACACCACCAACTTGCAGATCGCCGTTTCGCCACCAGCTTATTTTTTTGCCTGTTATTTTTTATCATATACCTTACTATGTTTACTATTTTTCTGAAGGCAAATATAATTTTCTTTGTCACCACCAACACGAACAACTAATGTAATATTCAAGAATTGTAAATTAAAATCTTAGATTTTAAATTGCAAAATAAATTATGTTTGTTTTTTTTAAACGTATACAAAGCATACATTTTTTGTAATACTGTAATTACAAATTATTTAAGTTATTAATTTTTTTAAATTTACTTGCTTAACATTTTAGTGTAAGACGTTATTTATTTTAATAAAAGATGATAATAATGTTTTAATTAAAATTTTCGCATAGAGAAAAACTTTTAGAAAACTTCTTGGAATATCAACATTAGTATCCAATTATTTCTTTTATAGTAATTAAAACTGTACTTTTGCAGATTTTGATGTAAAAGAATATATTAATCTGAACGTTATAATTTCACTTAAGTAAAATTATGCTTTTTATTTATTTCTTTCCTACATTCTTAAATATTTCTCAAGTGCAAAATCTAGAAGTTTTTGAACGCAATTTTAAGTTTTAGGAATTAGTAAAATTAACATTTAAATATTTTTACAAAATATTAATGATGGTTAATATATTTACATTTATTATAAAATATTGAATCTCAAAGGGTATTTTAAAATTATTTTTCAGGATTAAAAGTTACCTTTTGGTAAATCTCGGGACAGATTTTTACTAATATAAAATAATAAACAAATTTAAAAGCTAGTCTAATCTGAAATAAAAGCAGCGAAACCGCATTCGTCGAGCCTAATTGCGATTCGAGCAAAGTTTCGGAGTCGGACTGCCAGAAAGGTACCTACATAAGTCGACCTTAATCATTCGGATTTGAGAGTCCGCAGTCCGCACATGGGAGCGACACATTAAAAGTTCAAAGTTATTAATAGGCAGCTCTCTTTCTCTCCGTTTGTAGCGGGGTCACAGGGCTTCAGCGGTCGGGGGTCGTTTCGGGGAGAGAGAGAGAGAGAGAGAGAGTTCCGTGGGTTTTGTAACGTCATGTCGGATGTACAAAGACTGGCAGATTGTGTGCGGTAATCCCAATAGACACCTCCGCCTCGCGCAGGTTGTTAAACTGAGTGGCTGTCTAATGTTCTTAGTTTTAACCCTCGCGCGCCCAACCCAGTTGAGGGGGCGACGGCCCGGGGGCCAACTTTGCCAACTTTTGTTTACGACACGATAAAAGTTGGACGAGCCGAGTGTGTGCGTGTGAATAAATCAATAATTTACATTCTTTTATCTGACGAAGAGAAAAATGTTGGGGGCGCAAGGAGCTTATTAAAAGTTAAGTCAGATTTTTGCGGAGGTGCGCTCGTAAGCTATTAATCCCGCGAGGAAGTTGCCGCGAAACGCTCAAAGTTCGAGGTTGTGTTCTTTGCATTTTTTATGCAGAGGCGCTGTGTGTATTTTGAATGCATGGTAAAAGATTGAGGGTTGAGAGTGAAAGTGTTTAAGGTAGGGGTGTTTACGTTGTGGCTTTAACCTACATCAGTCAAGTGCAATTTGGAGTGTTTAATTTTACAAAGTTCACTAAATTTTAATTATTGAATTTTATATCTAGAATACTTTGACTTTTGAGTGAAAAAAAATTCTAGATATAATGTTAAACAGCAATAAATGGCATACTAATAAACATAAAACGGTACCACAAAATTTATTTATAAAACAGAGGCTGAGATTACTGTTAGATCTATTTTGGCTACACTAAAACAGCTGTAAATCTAATCTTTCGATAGCAAATAAATGTTTGTCAAGATTTTTTCTCGCAGTGTTAAACATAGTGAACATGAAAAAAAAACCTTGAAAAAAAATGAAGTAAAATGCCACTATAACTAAAAAATATGTTTTTTATTTGATAAAAACTAAAAAAAGATTCGTTAAATAAGCAAAATGCTTTGTAACGATTTTGTTATCTTTTATACAAAATAAAATAATTTATTAATTAACTGAAAATTTATATAACAAATTTTATTTTTAGTTTTGTATCTGAGCCTGCTTTTCTGTTTGAAATATTAAATTACAAGGCAAAAAGGTTTAGAGTTTATCACCCATATAAATGTATTCATAACAAAACCTAACCTTTAGATTTTTTTATTATTATCTCTCTCACTCCTCACTGAAACAGATATTTTTATTCTTGCTCACGTTATATATAATAAAGATATAAAATACTGATGCAAGAATATTACCAATTATAATCATATTTATTTTGTCTTTATCTACTGATTTTTAAAATCAAGTTAATTTCGGGAAGAATGTATATTTATAGAATTTTATTTATAAACACTATTATTAGGACTCTTACAATAAACATATTTTTAATACACTTTTGAACGCATTTGAATGAATTCAATATAGTTTTAAGTATTGTATATGTCTCTAAGCTCACTGAATAAGGACTTTTACAATGAACGTATTTTTAAATACTGCTTTAAAAATAATTCGCAATTTCTCAAAATAAGATGGTTTAAATTTAACATAAGTTTATAAAATAAAGACTTTTACAATAAGCATATTTGTAACATTCCTTTAAATGCAGTTTTAGAAGATTTTCTGAATTGCTAGATAAAGAACATTTTTTTATAAATAGTCGTTTTAATTTAATAGTGACAATATATACATCTCCAAACGTATTAAATAACGACTCTCGCAATAAGAGTATTTAAAATATGTTTTTCAATTCAGCTTTAAATAGAATTTAGAAATTGCCAGAAAAAGTAAATCTTTAAAAAAAAATCGTGGCAATTTTAAAATAAAAAATATATATCTCTAAACTTATTAAATTGCGACTCTTATTATAAGTATATTTAAAATATATTTTTTATTAAAAATTACCAAAGTAAATCTTTTAAATAAGAATTGTTGAGATTTTATAATGACAATTTTAGAGGAAAAAAACTATGTAGATCTCGTTTCCAAATATCATAAATGACGTTTTTTACAAAAAGAATAATTTTAATAGATGCTTTAATGCGACTTAAAAAAAATTCTAGACAAAGTAAGACTATATACATTTATTTTCTTATTGAATAAGGACTCTGATAATAGGCATATTTATAGGCAGATTTTTTTGTGAAGGGTAATTTCAATTTCAATGACAATTTTAGAGAAAAAAATATGTACATCTCTAAGCTTATAGTATGAATACTTTTAAAATTAGTATATTTTAAATTTATTAATAAATGCAGCTGTATAAAAAACTTTCTAATTACCAGACAAAATAAACCTTCAAATAAAATGACGTTTCAGTTTAAGTGGCATATGAGAAATAACAATTATTTAATAATAATGAACAATTTTATAATATGTACAAAATTAAAATATGAAAATATTGTACGATTTTTCTCTAAAAGTTTGCTGCATAAAATAAAATAATTAAGAAAAATATTATATTCATCAAATACTCAGGGTTTAAAAATACCTAAAAAATAAAAACCATAGTCTAATGTCTGAAAAAATCATATAGTACACACAGTAAACCTTACAATTGGAACTTATTCACTAAACAATAAAAGTTTTTAATATGGAAAAGGTAAAGTTATGGAAATGATTAATATTTATTAGAAAAAGGACACACCTAACTTAACTAGTTAATTATCTTATATAATTTTGCACTTGTATATCCTGTTTATAAATGTTAAGCACATTTAATAGGCAATAAGTTAAGCAAGCATATTTCAGTACGTTTGACCATGATTTTCATTACATAAAGACATGGGATATATGTACTCAAATCACTGCAATCAGATGTATTGAGATAATTAACCAGACATTACATGTAAAAATGCATATAAAGATGAAAAATTCACAAATCTGGTCGAAAAAATAGAAAATACTAGAATAATTATAGAGGAAGAGAGAAGCAAAAGCTATGAATTTACACACTTAAGATTTTCTGAAGATATTGTGATTATAAAGACTATGAAAAATGCTTGTTATTTATTTAAACAGCTGTTTTAAAAAGCTTTTTTTGAAATCAATATATATTATATATGTCTACTATTTGGAAAAAAAGTATGTAAATAAAGTTATCAATTTATAGGCCACATAAGAAACGTCATAGTCTTTGAATGATGTCTTAATTCTTGGTGCCAACAATGATTTATGGCTCGAAAATAAAGATCCTGATTAAAGAAAAAATAAAATAATACAAAGCACCATATAAAAATAGGACTTGCTATCACACAGATAAATTGGTTACACAGTTTAGAAATAAGTGCAGTAACAAAGGTGTGTCATTGCGTATTGAATTTTTAAGCCAAAGTAAATGCAGCAAGACTTCACTACAAGAAAATAATACAATACTCGGACTAATATAATACATATTTAATTTTTCCAATTGGTGAATTTACCATTGAACTTTAAGTTTTCACTTCTTAATACTCCACAATGTAAATATATATGTATACATTTTTTTGTAAAGATTTTTACCTTTTGGAGAATTGTAATGTAGGCCATCTGATATTTAGGCAATATATACATATTTACACATATCAGATACCTAGTTCAATTAAGGAAGATAAATAAAAGCAATTTTAAATATATTTATCGATGTAGGATTAAAATAATAAAAATAATCGGTATTCCAATATTTTTAAAAGTAGGTGGCCTGTGTAATATGTTCACAAAGTATAACGAGCACTGCTTAAAAAATATTGATGGCAAACAGGCGTGCCATTATGCAGCAATATTTTTTGCTCAATATTCTGTGGTGTGTTTGCATACACAATGTTTTAGCAAGGATTTTCTTTGTTTATTAATTCATTATTTTAATTAACGTGGCTGCATATTTCTAGGTGAGCATTATTTTAATTATAGGTTTATCATACAATATATTATATAAAAAAAATAATAAACATATTATGTAATTAATTTTTATATAATACATTATATGATATACATAAAACTAAAATAAATTTATGTATTTTTATATATATGCATAATATGTAAAATATTATTAAGAAATACAATTCTAAATATTTTTTATTAAATAGAGGAATTAAAAGCATTTTGCAGATTTTTTAACAAAAAATTTTAAGATCGCGCCTAATAGAATGGTGAAAATCACTTTTAAATAATGATTCTAAATATGAAATAAGCTATAAAATAAGTTTTGACATATTAAATTAATCAATATTGAATAAAAAAAAACTATCTTTTACCAATAATGACATTAAAGTATCGTGTTGGCATTTGTACTGGCTTACTGGAAAATATTAAAATTGTTTATATTTAACTAAATTAGTAGTATAATCAGTTTAGAGTGAAATATTTTAAATACTACTAGCTAAAAGCAAATATAACTCTTAGGACGTAATTTTGAAATGAATGAGCAAATTCTTCGAAACGACGTTACCAGATCCACCTGTGTTTCCCGTCAAATGAATCGTCTTCCAACTGTCGTTTAAGAGTTGACCCATCCGGAAAACAAGCCGAATAAAGGATACGTCATCGGCCTGTAGCCTGTCGCTTACAGGCTACGTAGCACCAAGAAAAACAATTGTCCGGATAAAAGGTTTTGATTAATTAACGGTTGCGCTATATGTTCAGTCCCATCCGACCGTGAAAGTACTGACTGTCGCATCCTATTCCGGTCTGGTTAACATTTTGTGGTCTTTTTAACTGCGATCCCGTTAACCGCTCGGTCACGCGGCTGAAACTTAATTAATTATAACATCACAATAGAAAAATAAACACTCAGCGAGCTACTCGCTCCATGCAATCTATGGTATTGTATAGTTTAATTAAAGTCAAGCAAGGTTTGCTTTACGTAATTTATTTTGCAGATGTATAATTACATCGTAAATTCATGTTGCACATTTTGAGTGTTGGATAAAACTTTACGGATATCAAGATTCTAACCCATTACATATTTCTTTAGGTTAAAATAAGTTTTTAATAAAAAATAAATACACAATCTGTACATGCTTCTGCAGGTAACAGTAATATAAAAGCATTTTTTAAAGCTATTTTTAGTTATTTTTCCAACCAATTTAAGCTCATAAAAATACGAATATATTGTTTTCATACTTAAAAACCGTAGTAATAAGCACAAATTTATCCAAGCGATAGATGATATAATCAAGAATTTCAGTGTATATATATGAAGTTTAGAACCCGTGGCCTCTGAGTAACTAATCTCTACCGTTATTCCGACATTTTATTTATATGTTTGCAAAATAAATAATTCATACCGCAGTCCTGCGTTTAAGAGTATTTAGATTATATCTAGACTCGAGTAAGATCATACTGACTCTTATGTGATTGCTGAATTAGAGCAGATTTAACGTTAATAAGTTGGAAAACTATTTTATCCTAAATCATGAATGTTCAATTTTTATTAGACTTTTTCGTGATTTTTTTACATACGATGTAATATTGAATTAAACTTATACGTATGGTATATTGAATGATATCAATGATACTATACTAACAAATATTTACACTATAGTAATTAATTGCCTTAAAAACAATAAAGAATCTATAGAAAATAAAATATATTCAATGTGTTTGTTAATTTATTTAATGCATGTTAAAGTATGATATTTGCATTTATTCATCAAATATAAGTTTGAATACAAAATTTACTAACGAACATTAAAATAATAATTATATTATGCATATATTAGCAAATATTAATGTTTGTTTTTCTTTAGAGAAATTTTCGTCAATTTTTATTTATTGCAGTATGAAGTAAAACATTTTTTTAAATTTCATACATACCAAAATTTTAATCAGACATATAAGCTTTCTATAGAAAACTTTAAATAATATAATAAAATATAAACTTTTACCCTATAAAATAATCTAGTATATTTCTATACAAATAATAATTACTGATAATCAACTCTGATTACCAAGATTCTATGATATTCAATTCAATGCATATTTCTTATTTAAGCATAACAGATTCAACATTCCAGACTTTCAATAAAGTCTGATAGTCGTAAAATCATTATTGCTACAAAAACCTAACCTTACTTAGCACATAATACAACATAATTAATTTCAAGATAATTTAGCCTAGCTTACTGATCATTAAGAGTCGAATCCTAAAATATTTTTGGTGCTAAACGTGCATTTACTATATTGTACATTTAGCATTATTAACCATCAACAATCTGTGTGGCATTAAAAAAATTAGAATCTGACTTTTATTTTAATATTGGAGCAAAATTAAAAATAGATTAAAATACTACTTACACTCTACATCGACGATGATCCTTTTCGACACTGACGGCGGTACACCGTTCGTCGCTATACAGAGATACGCTCCCATCTCAGTCCTGCTGATCCTCGCCAAATTGAGCTGCTCGCCCTCGTGGACGGTGACTGTAAATTTACAAAACACAAATTAACACTAAAGTCTTCTTACACACATACATACGTGTTACGTTAATTTGAGAGCAAGAGCTGCGCGTGTACTGTCAGTACTTTGTACGCACACATAGTATCGGCTGTTTTCTCATGTGAGAATTTCATTAAGGAATATGTTTCGTTCCGTCTGGATAAGTTTTAACCGTGTTCAAGATAAATGTTGTACCCAAGATAAATGTTGTACGCAATAGACGAGTTGGAACCAACACATGCACCGAACACTTGACACGCACTCGTGTTATGTGTGTTCATGTTCAATTAATTACTTGTACACGCACCGAGTTGCTATAATATACTACTGGTGTTTGCGTTTATGATATATTACGACTAGCCAATTGATTTGGTAATGTGAGTTAATAATTATTAAGCAATTAGTACGTGTATCAAATTAATAATGCATTGACTTCTTGATACAGCTGCGGTGGCTACGAAGCAAGCCACTTTTAAATTTGTATAATTTATAAAATCAAATATTTTTTATTTATTCAAGAGAGTATATGAAACAAAGTACACGTTGAGTTTATATAAGTTTTTATCGCAAAAGAACTTATTTAGGTCAAAAGACAGATTTACAGTTATATTCGGCAAGTCTTTTCAAAGAGTCTCTTTGTCAAAAAAGGTTCAGAAAATAAAACGTCCGATGTGTATTTATTATTTAATATACTAGTATCATACCCGTAGTATATATTTTATAAAAAAAATATTGTAGTTGTAATATAAAATAAAATATAATTTAAATGTATTAATAAAATATTAAATCTTGTAAATAAATTTATTTTAAGTGAAAAATTAAAAAAATATATTTCAGTTCAACATAAAGGAAAAACATATTTTGATTTTTCATTATATTTTATGTGCTAATATAAACACATTAGGGCACTTGAAATTCTTGCTTTCAATTTTGCTATAGCAAGTGATTAGAGTCAACGTTAGCGCCTCTAAAGCTTCTCACGTCGATAAGGTTAAAGCGATGTCTGGAAGCCACGAGGAAGTGGTCTATATGTTTTGAAGTGTTCTCATTTATACTGCGCCACGTACCTTTATACGTATTTTTATGTCGGAATATTATTCCACCATAATTTTCTTTACCAATATATATTTCAAAGCTCTTGTGAATTCAAACCCACGGCTACAATTATCAAATATATTTCATTGTACAATATAATTCGATATCTCCCGTCATACGTTAGAGACGAATTAGTTACGTGGTGTGTACGTACTGGATGATACTTTGAGATACGCAGGGTGGTATAACTAATTTGGAAACGGGCGTACGCACCCCGGATTACAGATCTTGCTCTTATCTCAATCGGGGTGATATTGTTTGAATATGCAATGATCTGACTTAATTTAATACGAAGCGAAATTTAACACTTGTCGTACGTAAGATAACGTCACGTAGTTAATCCAATGAATATTTTTGATTGTAAACATACTTAACAATAACATTTCAAAATGAACGTCGCACAGTTTCTTGTTGTGTTGCTCGTATATAATATTATTTACTCGTATATATTATTATACAACCATATTACTTATCGTTGTAATAATCATTAATTAAATTAATAATATATATTTAAATTTAAGCGATTCAATATTAATCATATGAAGTGTTACAAAGATGCACTTTGGAATGCCTTATACGATTACGAAAGCTTAGATCACAAAATAAGTGCTTCACGTTGATTTTAATATATTTATTTTTGCTAAAAATATAAATGATTTTTTAATCGTTTATGCAACTTAATTTGTTACTTGTTTGACAACGTGAGTTTTCCATAGAAATCTTTCTATGTTACAGCTTCATGGTTCAACCCTTTAGCAAGTCGCATAAAAACTAAAAACATATCATCCCAAACGAACGAAAATATCAGTTTGAATAATACCCGCTCAGATTTCGATCAAAGTTTTCGCATCATAGCAGAATCGTTGGGGAGTAGTAAGCAGCAGTAGGTACTAGGTAGCTACGTTATCTCGCGTCGTAGTTTTTGAGGTCGGTCGGTCCCATATATAACATAAATCATTGACCGGTCGGTACACGGTGGCTAAAAAACACCTTACGAAGGCCATTCCGGCCGGTGCTCGTGAGGCCATTAGGCGGTCATTCAAAAGTTTGCCCGGTCATAAAATCGAATCACTAGTCATTTGGTCCATTCTTCGCGCTCGATGGGACGTTATTGACTTTTCAAGTTTTCCTTTGCCCGTGGAGAAATCCACCGACCGACCCTTGTTACGCGCGACTGATGATATCCGGACATTTTTGTCACACGTCACCCCTTCTCGGCGGAGAGGTGGTAAAGTGTGCGATTATTGCCCCGGTGGTTGATAAGTCGCTTGTTCCGCGACAAAAGGGGCGTGGTGTGTGATGGGATTATTGCGGTAATTCTGCGAAAAATAAGCTTTTACATCATACTTTTTCAAGATATTTTTGCTGTTTTTTGAATAAACATACTACATATAATGGTGTGAATAAACATACAATACTGCAAAACACACTGTTTTTATATAAGGTTATAAGTTATTACGATAAAAAATAATTTTTGCAAGGTTATATCTTGGTCATATTTTACCAAATGAATAACCAAAAAGTGTCTTATGTGCTACCAAGATGCAATAACTTCATTCTATTTTATCATATTTTTAGAGATTTGTTACGTGACATTATTATTTCATCAAATTATCTATGCAAATAAACATCTTTACCACTAGTTTTCCGCTACTGTACTAAAACACTGGTACTTTAATATATTTTCTATGCATTAAAGAAGTATTTTTACAATAGGATTCCTAAAAATGGTGAGTCTCGTATTTTTCATACATTTTACATGCCCAAAATTCTTTTATAAAATATATGAAAAAAAGATAATGCATTCTCGTAAAAAATTTATTTAAATAAATATGTTGTGGAAAAAATGTTTGCCAGCACGTCAAGCATACAAAGTACAAACAGAAAAATCTGTCCACTGACAAACAATTTATAGTTTTGTTTTTAGAAGGTTTTTTAATAACCAATTGTCATATTTATTTAGACGAAAACAGAGCATGACTAAAACATGATCTTTGAAATAAATAAACATTTTTTGATAAATAAATTTTACACGGGGTTTGTGTTTTTTATTTATTTATTTTATTTGCAGTGTAAATTATTTATTTATATACATTATGGTGGTTCTAGGAAAGTTCACTGATCTGCAATTCATCGAATAGAAAGTTTATGGATTCTACAATTGATTGCCAGTGATTTAATTTAATAAAAACCATTAAATGTTAAATAACGTATTTCTTTTTTAAGTTCAAAAAATCGGCTAAAAGGCTCAGATTTTTTGAGTTTTTTATAACTTCCCAATACTAAATAAGTACTTGCAGTTTACAAATGTTTTCATTCTCAAATTATTTCTCGCGAATTTCTTGAGAAAAAATGACAAACTTCTTCTTGAAAAAAAATGACAAAATTTTTTAATTTTTTTACAACCACTTCCACTTTTTATACCGCTACATCAGAAATAGTGGGTCCGTGACAGATGTTTGAAAATATGCATACTTTCTTGAGAGCTTTTTATAAAGGTCAGAAATATTTGAATGATATAAAATTATTTACAATTTTTTCGACGACTCTGATTATCATTATCTTTGCTTTGGTAATCTAAGGACTACAATAATAATTATATTACAAATAAAATCTCCGCATGATATCTAGCAAAAATTTGCTGGTCAGTATAAAATCTAGTGAATTTAAAATATTAATTTGGTATCTACTGATCCAAAATTACGTCTCTCAATCTTAGATGTGCAGCCCTGCCTCTTTTCTTATTTTAAAAATATTATAAAAATATTCTTGAGAAATCATGTTTTCATAAGAAATGAGTAATGTTCCCCAAGAAAAAACACTTCGTAAAAAATGCATTAATTTCCAGTACTTTGAATTTTCACCCCTGAAATTCGCATCTATCCCCAAAAAGCAAAATCACGCTTAGCGAAAACGAGCTGGTATACGTGTCTGATACGCCGATACGCGCCGCCGCTAATAGAATCGTCTTCGACATCATTGGAAGTTTAACGGCGGGGAAAATTTGAGCGCGTCGCATTATTTGTTTTACAAGGTTCCGGGGGCTGTTTGTCAACAGTGTCTCTCTTTCCGCAAGGGTCGCGAACGGGGGTAGAGAAGGCTTTCGAAGGGCCGTCACGTAGGTCGCATTTTTCGCCGCTTAAAAAAGGGAACGGTATCACGTATGTTTTTTATAAGCCAACCATCGCTCACCGGGGGCCTTTACTATTGTATTATGTGTACTACTATGTTTTTAGGACGATGATGGGTTACACATAGTTCTAGCCGCAATAAAAATGGCTCTGTGTCTTTTGTCTTTGTACGAAAATTTGGATTTGCATAAGATAGGTAGTATATAACCCTTTTATCTTAGACTAGAAAATATAGAATGGGATGAACATAGAATAGAGTCCGACTCTAAAGTCTATTTGACTATGATTAAAGATCTGTATGGTCTGTACAAATAATATATACCAAGTTTTTTCATATATATACAGGATTTAGGGGTGTTAAAAACAATTCAAGAAATTAAATAATACATTATTTATAATTAAATAATACATTATTTATAATTAAATAATACATTATTTATAATTAAATAATACATTATTTAATTAAACTTAGTTTTAGACATTTAAAAAATGTAAATAAACCCAAATATGGCTTCAACATTATCTAATCATAAAATGAAAATGAGGAGCGTTTAATGAAAAAGAGGATGAAGTTTATTTTTTGTTGAATTAATTAAGCATGTTTTTGCAGTACAATAAAACCTAATTTATAATATGACTATAAGATTTCTAGTGCACATCACTGTTCATTTAAAAAACTGAACATACATCTCGAATATGAAAATCAGTCAAAGAATCTAATGCTCTAAAACAGCGTTGGTATTAAAAATCAAACTGAAATTATGCTGATCTAAGAACTGTAACTTAAATTAATTTAAAACACTGTTTGAACAAAGCAACAAATAATTGGGTTTAATTGCTATTAAATTACATAACTTTTGGATTAGATTTTAAAACTTTTGTAAACAGCAATCGCATTTCAATTCTTAGTTGACATCGACACATTGTAACCGGATTTATAATCACATTGAAATCAGATATATAATTTTAGGAATTATTAATTTAAACGTTTTTATAAGACTTAACTGCATAATGAAAAATACACTGCACTCAAAAGAAATGTCCTGATTATGACGCCTGTTTATAAAAGTACGTTAAGTTTTCCGTATGAAGCATACCAGAAGTAAAATTGTAACATCAATTTAAATACTTTTTGCATCTCTATTTTCATTATTTAACCAGATATTAATATTAGTATCGATATCTGGTTTTATGTACTACTAATATCGAAAAAACAAGCTCAGTGTTCACACATCGGCACATATCCAAACACGCTACGTTACTACCCTCTTCTAAATAAAGAGGATATTAACGTTAAATGAAAAACAAGAGTTAAGTACTACATGGGCTTACACCTAGACAAAAGATTTAATAAACATATTCAGAAACTTTGCTCTATAAGACTTGCCACCATTCGGTCCTTAAACATATATTTAATAAAAAAGCGCGTTAACTTTAAAATATATTTTTTTAACCTTTAAACAATTAATCATACATATTTCAACATATGAATGACCAGTGTTAAGTAACCCCAGTAAGTCATTTAAAATAAAGCTATAAAAAAATTACATATTACCATGCGCGTAGGATGATATACTTACCCTTTCGCTCGCTCGCGTGTTAAATGATGAGAGTGAGTGAAAGATAAGGGCGTGCGGAACACATTTACTCTCGTCACTTAACACACGAGCGAGCGAAAGGTAAAGTATCTCATCGTACGCGCCTGTTTATTTTGTAATTTTAGTTTGAGTAGAAAGTCAGGTTGTACTCAACCCATTGGTTATGTAATATAGGTTAGCCTGCAAAAAATAAATATTGAGCTTTAAATGCAGTCCTTGACAATTTTTTGTCAGGCAATGTGGCGCTAAAGAACCAAAAGGTTAGACACCATTAAAAATTACATGTTTACAAGTAGATTTCCTCGACAGCAGATACATATTTTTCGAAAAAATGGTTTTGTTTTAATCCTTGACTTCATAAAACTGTATTCATGCTTGAAAATGTAAGTTTTTCTACTTTACTTGAAAAATATTTAAAATTAAAAAAAAAAATAGAATAAAAAATATATTTAGTTATTATTTCAATGATAAAGCTCTGGACTATTTTAACTATTAGGGATCTAGAGCTATTAAAAAATAAATTAATATCTTTAAAGCAAGATGTGTTAAGGAATTTTGTGTTTCTACTTAAATTTAAATCTAGAGATTAGTTGATTCTTATGGTTTTCGGTATGATTAGAGAAAAGTATTTTTAAGGTTCAGATTATTATTTAAAGCACTTAATTTAAATGACTTTGAATTTCTAGTGTTATACCACACCGAGCAAGCATATGTAATTATCGGTCTTATTAACCGTTTATATTATTTTCTTAGTAATGCGCTTTTTTTTGTTAAAGATCAGTTTAAGAGTCACAATGGCAGCAAGACATTTAGACCTAAAACTTAGCAACATATTTGACGCTTGCCTATAATTTAAATATTTTTTTTTACTTTTGCGAGCTGAAATCAAGGTTCTGGGTATTGTAAAAAAAATTGCTTTAGTTTTCTCTTGGTTTGTTTTTTATTTTTGCTTAATAAAGTAACAAATTTAAGTTAAATTTGCTTAAGACTGTAAGAACCAGTTATAACAAATGTCGTTTGCCTATAAAATCAGTGGACATATTTTATAAAACATTAGGGTATAATTAGTTAAGGCAAACAGATATTATATAATTATAAAGTTACAAAAAGGTTACTTTCTAATAAACAAACGTTTTTATTTGTACAATAAACATATACATATAAATGTTTATTTGTAATAAATACTTCTTTGACAAATACATCTATATATTTTGAGTAACGAACCTTGAAATGTACTTCGTCCGCCCGTCGGTTAAATAAGAGATAAATTTTATCAAGCGGAAGAAAACACAGCTTTCGTAGTCTGTAACGCGTCTAATAGGAGGAAAGAGGGGAAATGGCGACTACTTAAATTTATAAACGAGAAAGGAGCAATACAATTTATGATTCTTAACCCCTTGAATATTAAAACATTTATATTAAATCTATTCTTTAGTAAAGCGCATTATTTCGTTTTAATTTTAAATCACTACTTGGGTAAAACAATATAGCATTGTAATGAAATTTTAATTTAAATATGACTGCCATGCTAACTGTGCATATATAAAAACCTAAGGAATATTGTGTATCTTAGTGCTTAAGTTAAATTGAAAAACGATAAAAAGATAATATAGGAACATACATTTTTATAAAAAAATATTTAATAACTTTTTTATAAAAAAATATTTAATAACTGAATGAATACCTTTAGGTAATAATTTGTTTTATATATAACGTGTAACTTTCCGTTTAAAATATTTAAAACCATCTATGACAAAAACGTATTATAATTAATCACATACGACTTCACAACGTTACTAGTGGCGATATCTGTCTTTTTTAAATAACTTTAATAACATGCAATTTTGTGTAAATTGTTTATTAGATAAAAATTCTGCCGATGTGAATTTTGGGAAGAAATTTATTTTAATATTTTAATGTAAAGTCCAGATGTGCACCAACGCAGATATAATAAAAGACGTACTCAGGTGTCAACCGCAACCCACTAGTTATTAAAACTTAAATGAAAAGAAAACGACATTCATTTCAGAATTACCTAATAATAACATCCTAGTAAACGTGATTTCTGCTAAAATATATGTTTTTTTTATATTGACTTGAAAATTTATAAAACATATACTGACCTGAAATATTATTTTATTTTCTTCATACTTTCACCTAGTAAGCATTCAACTTTTGACCCAAAACGAGCATATGAAAGTAAAGAGAAGCAAGGAAAGTAAAAAGATAAAAAAATGAAAATAAAGCGCGTGAGGATTCTTGGCACGATCTCGATGCAAAAAGTGCCTAGGCAGTCGCGCCAAACATTCGAGCACGTCTCGGCATGAATAAGTGATGTTCGGCAATTTGGTCCGCGGGCATAAGACACGCGGCACTGCACCCAGCGAATTTCGTAGCTTTATTTAATAGCCACCCTCTATATGTGTGTTAGTATGTGCTTATACAATTCATCCAGCAAAGTGCTCCCATTGCGCTGATTAAAACTAACGAAACTGCTGGAGCGAACCGGATACTGGATGCCAAAACCGGACATGAGGCGCACTTGCATCATTTGCATTATCAATAAGACGGCATTTAGCGAGATGTTGTTTGAATGCATGAGAAACTGTAGTTAGAAATGTATAGTAATTAGTATAAACAATGTAAAGGGTTCACCAGAAATACCCAATAGCAATGAAGAACTTTACAGGAGGGCTAAAAAAACAATGAGCTTTTAATAGCTGTCAACTAAATCCATTAAAATACATTTTTTAGGTATTTTTCAATCCAAAAAGAGCAATCATAGAGTTTTAAATTTATTATGATTATTTTATAACAATAATTATTTAACGCTATATAAATAATAAAAACTACGATTTAAGTAATAATCATAAAGCGAATTTACGGCTAAGCTAAATCAATACGGTTACGCTATTTTTTTAAATAGTAAATTGTCTAAGTAAATATGATACATAAAGATCTAGGATACTAATAAAAAAATTCAACTGACTCTAAAGTAGAACTTCTAAGAGTCATTTGTTGGACGAATCTAACAAATAAAAATTTGAGATTTAATTAAAATCATTCCTTTTTGAAAACATGGATAATATGATATTAATTATATCTACAATAATATAAATTTCAGGTAATAAAATATGTAATTAGCTTATGAGACTTTAAGGATTGTACATACATATATTAAAAAGCTTGCAAGACAGTCATGGTCATAATAATGGGACACCCCTTAAAATGGTGTGTAACGCTTTACAAGTGCATAATCCGATCGAGATATTTTAGCAGGTAGTTGTCACTGTATTTCTGAGAGCAATATAAAAAAAATTCTCGTTTTTATTTGCTCACTTGAATTTTAAAAAAGGGTTGCAGGTCTAATTGTTCAGTCTCGCTTAAGTGACCATTATGATCAGTTGCGTGATTTCTGCCTTTATTTGTCGCTATAATTTTATTTATTTTAATTATTACATTAACATTTAAAAAATGCCAAAAAACAGGAATTAAGTGAAGCTATAATAGCGAATTTAATTTTATTGCATTCGAAGGGACTGAATATATCAGAAATAAGTAAGCAAATTAATTGTTCACAACATGCTGTTAAAATAATTTTAAACGAATATGGTTCTTAAAAATCGAAGCCAAGAACTGAAAGAAAACGAAAGACAATTACTTAAGAAAATCAAATGAAAGTCTCTACAAGCGAAAAGCCATCCATTTTTCGCGGACGGTGAGAAAAAGGCTCAACGATGTGGGATTCAGAGGTTGTAAAGCCCGACTGTGGCTTTCAGAAATACATAAAACTTGAAGGTTAGAGTGGGTCCAAAAACACCAAGATTGAACATCTGAAGATTGGGCGAATGTCATTAGGTCTGATGAATTACACTTTGAGGTATTTTAAATTAAAATTGATTTATTTAAAAAATATTAAAAACTTAATTTACTCAAAAATTTCTAAAACAATTTTTTTTTACATTTTGTGACCCCTGGCTTAGTACACGTGCGTCAAAGAGTTGGATAAGAATATCTAGCTGATTGCGTAGTACCTAAAGTCAAATATTTGGCGGAAGTTGCATGGCAGTAGCAGTGGTAGAAAACCTGTAGAATAGTGACATTTATATTTCGATGTTAGAATCCACTTTAATGGATTCCTACTTGAAAATATTTCCACTTACAGACCACAACTGACATCCGATTCCAGTAAGAAAACGCTTCATGCCATAATTCGCTAAAAAGCAAAGGTTAGCTTGCGTCAAAAGGTTTGCTCCTCTTAGAATGGCCTACACAGTCACGGGACCTAAATCATATAAAGCATTTATGGGCAAAATTAAATTAAATGATTGCCCATCACAATTGCAAATCAAAAATTAAGCTGCAATTAAAATTGCAGCTGGAATGGAGACAGTATGCCTAAGCTAAGGGTGACCTACTAAATATCACAAATAAGCTTAAAATAAATACTTTCAGTAACCTTAAACGTTTTTTATTTATATTTTCACTATTTTTTTTAGAAATAACGCATTTATTGGAGTGTCAAATTAATATGGCCAAGACTGTGTAAGTGTAAGAGTTATAATAATTTTATAATAACAGTAGAAATAATGTTCATATGCAAGATTAATTTTACAATTTACTAAAATATAAACATATATTTTTTAAAATGTCGTCAAAACAATGCCTTGTATCAGAATTAACCAAAAATAAGATGCTGCTTTGTGTAAAAGATTTTATGATTTTGGATTAGTTTTCAAACATTTTAAATATAAAGTTTGCAACATGGAATAAGTGCATAATCATTAATAAGTGTTAATAAGGCACAAAATTAAAATAAAGTGAATGTCTACTAATATATGTATATGCATATATTAAAAAAATCTTGATGGTATTTTTATTCGTATCTCAATAATGTATTGAAACATAACATATTTGACAAAACTAATTATAAGTATAATTATAATTAAAAAAATTAACCAAGCAGTTATAACGATTGTATCAAATCTAAATTTGATTTAAAAAAATCAGTTTAAAAATAAAATTATTAATATTTAGGTTAAATGCACTTTTCTTTGTACTTTTTACTGTGCACTTACTAAGCGTAACGCTATTAATTAATATTAAAAAATAAAATTGCAAATTTTATTATTTACTTAAGCTTAGAATTTCCTAGCTTTTCTTATTTTAATGGAATATTAAAATGGATAATTTTTATATAATTAAAAGGCTAATTTATTAATAGTCTATGGGAAAAAAATGTTTCTAAAAAGAGTGACGTTAAGAATCAAAATAAGTAAAATTTAATAAGTGTTATAAAGTTGATTTGTATAAATACACAATGTTAAAAAAAAGACGTAAAAATAAAAATATTTTTAAAAATATAAATTTTTATTGTATTGTTTATGATCTTTAATGAAAAATTTTAAGCACACTTAAAAATGTCTTCTTAGAAAATTAAATAATAATTAAAAGAAATACGTAAATATTTTTCATAATAACTTATTTTTTTTCAATTATTCTTCTACTTCTTCTACTTAAATTTTTCTACAACTTCTTCCTAAATTATTTGGTTTGCTTCATTATTTTGTATACGTTAGTAAAGATATTTAAAACCTGCTTTTTTTCTTTCATAAGCAAAATAACTTTTTAATTTTACGTAAAGCTTTAATCAGTGTTCATTATTTTGATTTAAATTACTGTTAAACTAGCTGTAGCAGAATTGTTAATTTAAATATTTTTTTATTGTGCGTTAATTCAAAAAACATATGATAAAGTCAAACATTGGTAAAAATTTCCAATATTTCTAAAAAGTTAATTTAGTAGTTAGTAAGATAAATATATAATAAGAAAAACATAAGTGTTTTTTAATTTGAAACAAACCACGCATCAAAATCCTGAGCACAAAATTATTTAAATGAAATTTAAGACGAAACTTTTTACGCGTTAAAAGCACCATAAAAAAAATATTTGACAAGCAATGGCACTTTGTCCCACAATTGTCATTGCTTGTCATCTGCTGTTGGTCATAAACTCCATAGGATTAGATAAAAGCATCGTAATGGTCGTTTGGAAGCTTTTGCAAAAATATTGTATATACATATATATATATTAACAAAAGGGATTTAGATTGGGATTCGAAACGTCAATTCGCTTGGTTACCGCATACAAAAATAAGCAACATGTTCCGCGAGAAAACATACAAACCTAACCAAATCCAATTACACCCTTAAATATTCGTTATTGGCATAACAGTGATAAGTGGATGAACACGGAACCATACTTGCTGATGAAGTGTATAAAAACGTTTACAATTCTTGCTTCTAACAATGAACTAAGAACTTTTGAGCTTTTTAACTTGCACACACAAGAGTCTCTTGAAAATATGGATACATATATGTATGTTGTAATTAATACATGTGTATAAATTCAACTTTTCCGGTGTATATTTTGCTTGTCAATTCAAATCCTTTGGATCCTAAGACCTAGATCTTCCAAAAATACAAAGTATCTAGTTTGAAATGAGCCTGAAGACAAAGATGTCTAACTTTCGAATCCTAACAATGATATTTTAATTATTATGAGCATACCAAGATAAAGATGTTTTAGATCACGTTAATAAAGTTATTATTAAACACAAAAGCTAGTAAGGTATAGAGACAAACATTTAGCTGCGCTAAATATAAATTTTAGATGCCTTAGGCTAAGAATATTTTGTTGAAACACAACTTGTGTAAGAGAGTTATATACAGTCTAATAATAGAATTTGAGAGAAAATAAGATTAAAGCTGTTTTCATTGGCTTAAGATTACAAATTTAAATTTATATCTTTTATAATCTATATTCAAATGCATATTTCTACGTGAAAAGCTTTCAGCGTAACATATGCTTGAATAAATCGATTGAATACCCATACAGACGCAAAGCTCTAAAATGCAAGTGATAATAAACCATTGGTTGGGTAATATTAATAATAGATTAATACCCGATTTTAATAATTTTACCCAACGATAAGTAAATATTTAAAAAGCACTAGACTAAATCAGTCTGGAATGTTATTTGAATGTTATTTATAGCTGTATAACGCTTTAAATTAAATCGAGATGATTTATTATTCATTAGCAATTGATTGTTTAATCTTAATAAAGCACAAGTTAGCGATACTGTGCCACAACCGCGACAGTAGTAAAATATTTTTACATCAGTAATACATCCACGTAAACCCATTCCCAAGACCGTTGGTGACAAACGGACTCACTCTGAAGATTCATCCGATTCCGAGACGGGTTCATATATTTATTGTAACGTTCTCGATGCAGCCCGGGACACTTATCGACTGTATTTTACTCCCGCACATAGCCTGAGCTTTCCACCATTCAATTTCTAAGTTTGCTCGTCTGCATATAAATTGGCTGATGCGCTAAGAAAAGCGCTTCTTCTCAGTACTAGAATTCTCGCGGTTTCCTTTTTATTGTATCGAGCTGGCGTTGTTTAATTACCGCCTTTGTTGCGGAATACACGTCGAAGTTATAGCGTATTACGTGCACTTAATTATAACTTTACTAATATTATTATTATTACCATTGAATCAATACATTGGCGTACGAAACAATGGTTGAAAGAAATAATTCGTATACTTTTACGTTATTTTTAAGAAATCAATTGACAATTTTTTTTCTGTGTTTTATAAAAATATAAAATTAAAATCTAGCCTTCATAGCTAATAAGAAATATATTTTTACTACAAAATAATTATTTTATATAAATTGCATAACATGACTTGTGTAGTCAATACAGTTTTCTAAATGCTATTTTTTTTTTTATAAAAATGATAAAAACTATCTAGAACATATCTTTATGAATTAGGTTCCAAAAGATCTAGCGTATTAGATGCTGTAATATTAAGCAAGTGTGACATTTCGTTATTAAGCTAAAGTGTATTTTTTATTAGACATAATAAAAAAATAAACGACTAGAATTCTTTTTCTTTATACAACAGTCCATTTATTATTATTTATATTTTAGTGCATGTAGATCAAATAATTAATATAGTTTGAAAACTCTGTTTTGTTCTTTGTTATTAAAACATCTATGTATTCCTTTCAAGATTTCATTACACAAAACGTCAAGACCAACATTGAGAAAAATTTAAAGCAATAAAAAGCAATAATACAAAATATACAGGGTTCACATCTATAATTTTTTGGGTTGATTTGTTCATCCGATTATTAATTGCATCATACAAAATAAACATCTATTGAAAATGTTTGTTTTTTGTAAAATCATGCTTTTTAAATATAATATCAAAATAGTGAACCCCTTCCTTGTCAGAACTAATAAAATTTTCATGAGTTATTCAACAAAGTTCCAAGTAATATACAGACATACATACATAGATAGATAAGTGCTTTTTATAAAATGTCCAAATGCACTTACACATAGAGTCTAATCTAAATTTACGTCGGTGCAATCGTTGCAATCGATTCTAATTGAATTCCACCAACACAATGTAGCATGTTAGCTCCGTTTCCACCAATGAAAGGCCTATCGATTTCTTATCTCTCTCGTAGAAATTGACTCGAAACTAGAATTAAGTTAATTGAATAGACGCTGAAATAACACTCGATCCGGCCGATTGGTGGAAATTGATACCATTAGCCGTATCTATTTACGTAATTTGAACATTTGCTCTGCATAATAAAATGTAAAATTCACTTGACGTACTTCATTGATAGGCATTGATGCAAATACTTTAAAAATATTTTATAATCGCTTCATTTACATATATGTTAAATCTTTAATCTAAAAATAAGATATACGTAATAAAATAAAGCTATTATAAATATTACAAATGTATTTATTAAGTTTCTAAAATATATAATATATTACTAAAAACACTTTTTCTTACATTGAGCTAAACGCACTCGCACTTATATCAACAGTAATCACCAGAATAGAGATCTTTAGACATCATTAGAAACTCATTAATATATGATCCCAAACCTTTTCCGGAAAGAAACATGGTTGAGTTTTTATATTTTTTGTGACAAAAATAAAAATAGGCAAAAATATAAAAACAAATAAGCACTATTAAAATAAATTTAAACAGTAACTCTATATTAATAAATTTCTTAATAATTTCTATTATGTAAATACTTTGTTTTACTTAACATAAATTTTAAGAAAGGCAAATAAATTTATTTGATACTAAATTTATATACTCCTTAAAATAAGCAAGTAAAGCTATTTGCGACTATTGCATATATACAGTTCACATGATATTATTCTCTTTGGAATTATTTTGAATTGAGTGTAAAAAACTCATTATAGTTTAATTTTAAATATAAAATTAATTTACATAAATTTGTCACTTAATGTATCTAAAAATATATGCGTTAATGCAGGGTGTTTAATTATTTTTATGGGCGATGAAAAATAATTAACATTTAACTTTTATATATTAAAAATTTAAAGATTTGTACTCAAAAGCGAATTTAATAAATATATGTTTTAATATATTCAATTTTAAATTTGTGACTTTGTTTAAAAAATAAGCTTTTACAGATTTATTAAATAATAATATGCTTTCTAAAGTCTAACAAAGATATACAAGTATTTCAGTTTTTCTCTAAGTGTTTCTATTTCAAAAAAACATGTTAATAACATACTAAATAAAATAAAATGTAATATAAAATACATACTAATGTAAAAAAATATAAGTTAATAATAGTTTTACGTCATTGCGTAGCTTTTGTAAATGAAAAATACGATTTCTCTACATTGGCGTTATTATTATAGAACGTAATTAAGAAGTTGGTGGCCAAAGATGCAAACAAGAGCATTGTAACACTATTGTTAGATTCTAATAGAGTAGCATTTAAGAGATGTACATGTGTATATATTACGTTAAAGAACTAAAGACTATATGTGATATATTGTTAAACTAATTTGTCATTAAAAAAAGAGTTAAAATTTAGTTTTTTTATTCAAATAATAGATACATATCTCTCGATGTACCGAAAAGATTCAAAATGAAGTCAATATTAGATTATTAGTGTTAGTTACAGTACTTTTAATTAATTTTGGAGGTTTAGAAAAACAAGGTATTTATTGAAGTTAATGTAAAGTAATGAATAATGAAGTATTCGTTATAAATAATGTAAAATAAAAAATTTTCTTTTAAAAATCACTCTAATTTTATAATTAAAAATAAATTAATTATCTAGAAAAGGAGAAAGAGTAAATGGACAAAATCATTTATTTCCTAGTAATTTTAAAAGTTGTGCAACAATTCAGCAAATATAGCAACATTACAAAAAAATAAATTAATAATAGAACTAATAAATAAAAAAAAGCGTACGAATTGTAAATGTTAGTCCAGTGTTAAAAATATTTTTAAAATTATTAAATTTTGAAAAAAAAATATACCCTATTAGAATCAAAGTTTATGACCTTAAAATTTATATACATTTGTCATATATTAATTAACTGTATAAACAAATTTTGATAGAATTATGAGTACAGGTGGTGTAATTAAATAAGAAATCCCGAGTACTGTAGATGATAAAATATCGAAATCTACTTGGTAGTAGAAAACCTTACACCAAAAAGTTTCTGAAATTCTTAAGCAAGTGATATTCTGTTAACGAGATGTCTGATATAGTAAATAAGATAATAATTTAAAGCGCAACTTATTTGACTTTTGATGTAAACTATTAAATAGTGTATTGAAATATAACGAATGAAAACCACCGAAAAGTTACATTAATTTTATTTTTGCGGAATTTCGTTGCCTTAAATGCTTCAGTACTATATTTTTACAATAAACATTCGGATTTCTGTTTTTACAAAAATCTACATGTTATCGCACTTTACAATTAAATTAGGATTTTATAAATTTAGCTAATGGCTTAGCAAATATTTTAGTATGTATAAATTAAATAAAGAACTAATATTATTTAATATATATATTCGCTATCAACCGTAATAATATTACAATATATTTTTGCTACTAAATCTAATATCTAATATGCAACCATCAATACAAAATTTTAAGCTTGTAAATAGTATGTTTGTCTAGAAATTTATTTCAAGATATAAATTACTAATAAAGCTCTGAACTAAAAATTTAACTCATTCCTTATTCAATAAACCTCATAAGATCTGCTCATATTTTGTATATTTTAGACACACGCATAATCTTATCTACACAAACAAACATACTGCGAAAGCTTATACGTTTCGCATAATCTCGGTGCTCGCGTTATCCGCGGGGTAACAATTCGAAAATCTCATCCGCCACATCTTATATAGCCTCCTTAGCTATCATCCTACCAGCTAGCTACCTATTTGAATAATGAGCGATTTGATCCATATACGCGACATGAATCATGTCTCAGCGCCGGGCTATGCTAGTTTTACGGCTTGTTTGAATCCAATTTCGGGCGTGTACACACAACAGACAGATGGCAGGGGGAAACTCCAAGATACACATGCCCAAAATCGAGTCTATCCACGTAAGCCCATTCCCCATACCGGAACAAGACAAACGGGAAACCAACCCCTACCGCCCGTTTTGAAGATGTGTACATCTAGAAGAATATTTGAGACGGTTCGTGGATGCTAAATACCGCGAAAATGTAATTTATGATATACTATTAAAATAACAGACATATTAGAATATTTGATTAATCAAATTAACTATATAGAACGAAGTAGAAAATATAAATATGTTATAAGTTACAAGGTTTTGTGAATTTGAGCAACGATACGAGTTAGTGGTAAAAGGAAGGCGGATCCATCTTACACCTAATTGATCCCTAGAGACATGACCTCCTCTCATCGCCAACTTAAATTCGGCCTTTCACGGAGACAGCGGATTTTAGATTTTACCATTAAAAATACCGCTACGCCGACGCTCAAGGTCGAGTTCTGCCCCAGTAGCAACTTAGTTATACCGGTATTGACACAAACATTTTTGATTTAGAAGTTTAGTTGACCGTTTTTGACACTGCTTGATAACTTTTATTAAGTTCACAAAGACAATCCCGTTTTAAACAAATACTATAACCACAAAGTTGCTACAATATGTTACTTTCTAAGAATTCATATTATATAAATAACTATTTTATATACAAACATTTTATAAATAAATAAGCAACACGTGATTTATAAATATATTATTATGTGGGAAAATTTATATTATGTGCTGTGTCGCATTCGAGCTTTATCAAATATAAAGTATACAATAGCTTACGTCAAACGTCATGAAAGCTTACGTATTTTTATTCAGATGAACCTTAATTTGAGAGCTTATACATTTAATATTTTATAACGCGTTCTCACGCCCGATTCGATATCGAATTATTTCCGAAGAAAATACAAAAAGGAAGCAAGAGGGATATCGCTTGTCAAATTTCTATTGGATTTGCATATTTGTACACTCGAAGTGTATTGCCGTTTTTCATTTTATTTTTTAGCTGGAAACGTTAATAAATTTATGGAAGCTTCAGCCGTATTTCGCTCTCGCTTCGAGTACCTCGTTAGAATTTCAAATGGTACTAAGTGTGTGAGAGTATTTTTTTAAGTCAAAAGAAATGACACTCGCGAATTGTGAACTGACTTCTTAATACGTTTTTTTTCTTTCATGTGAATAAAAATATAGCGTATTATAATCTAGAAATGGGTAAAAATTGGATAAATGTTTGTATTATATTTGTATATAAACTCGTTATTATAATACTATGCTCATGATTAATAAGTATAATGTAATTAGTATATATAATTACAATAACTTATATGTGATACTATCACTGAAATATGATTCGATACATAAAGTTTATTATTAAACATTACATAGATTTACCCTTTAAGATATTATGTACAGGGTTAAACAATTATATGTTTACCGCTTAAATTACAAATAAATCAATCAGTCAAAACTTTATTGAGTGTATCTATATAGTGATTTTGGTAATATTATAATATTTAAAGGATTTTATTATTAAAAAAGTAATATGAGCGCAATTATAATATTTTTTAAATGTACGATATAAGGCAATTTATGCGTCAAATAATATAAAGAAATCACCATCTATATGTAATACAAAAAATATAAGTATTAAACTGTTAATACCTCAAGATAACATCTAAAATCACTAAAAAAATTGCTTGTCACTTAGTAAAGTGATATATAAAAAGCTGTTCATATACCAAAGTACTTTGCTACATTCCTAATTTTAATAACGCAAAAATAAAAAATGCAGCTCACAGATAAAAATGGGCTACCTTATAGTTTTAGAAAACCGTAGCTATGCAAAATACACATTTGCATATACCTACCACAGATATTACAAATACAGTAACAAAGGACGCCATTGCCCTTCTATTATTAAATACGTTTATAAACACACAATTACGACATAAAATTAATCTAATCGTCCTTAGTTAATAAAAAATGTCTAAAATTAGGCAGATAATCTATTAAATAATCAATTTAAATGATTATGATTTTAAAAATAAAAGCTAAATACTCTCTCTTAGAATAAAAATTTATGCTTTTAAAGCCAAAAACCAACAATAATTTTATCAACATTTAATATCTGCTACATTGTAAATAAAATACGATAATAAATAACTACAAAATTTACCATTTAAACTGCACATAAAACCGAATTTAATATATTTTATTGTCTATAAAAAAAACCCTGCTCTTAACTAATTATTTATTTAAAGAAAAGTCTGTGGCATCCTTTATATGTAATAGAGGAAGAAAACTAGGTGTTAGAATTAGCTAAAGTGTTAAAATAAAAGTATTATTTGATGGTAAAAATATAAGACATATCGCATAATTAATTTAAATATTTAAATACGTGTGAAGATCATAATATCAATGTACTCTGAATTCAAAAATATTTTCAGAAAGAATAAAACTATATAATATATAATGCGTTCAATGACTGCGAGTACCTGGATGAGAACAAATCAACATCGAACTTCTAAATTTATGCGCGTATCGTGGGACAAATTCAACATCTTAGTTTACCTTAAATATGCAGAAAACATAAAACACGATTATATTGGGATATCTGCAAATTTAAAAATATGCTTATTCTTGAGCCACTGTGTTTATTTTGAGATCACGAGAACGGGATAAATTTGTTTTGATATATGTAAATCACGAAATAATAATTAAACAGCAAGCTATTAAAGCTTCACAAGAAATATATGACGCATGTTATTAGATGCATAATGCTTGTGGTAAATCTTAGAACGTTTTCCTCGAAAATCACATTGATGAAGGATGACATTTTCATTTGAAATTATGGATTTTAGCATCTTGATAAAATACTTCTGATACAAAGAAATAACTAGTTTTGCTTTTATTAAATATTTTTTTTATTTTGATCAGCATCATTTGTAGCTTGTTATGTAAGTATCTAGATGTAATATAATTAATTCTATATTCGTCCTGGCAATATGGCAGTGGATAAATGTTCTTGTTATTGAACAAGAGGTCAAGTGTCAATACCTATTGCATATCTATATAAGACATAATGCCTTTTATGTTACGTCATGAAAACGACTCACCAAGCGGAATAAATCGCCCACTTTTCTTTCCTTATTTTTTTTACGGGGACGAAACCCGGCCCGCTTTTCGTTGCGCCCGCGGGCCGGAAAAAAGAGTCCCGGGCCGCACTCTCGGCTTGCCGGCCGCGTGCGCGCTCCCGAAAGTGAATTTTGAACAGGCGAATGATCCCATAAATTTTAATTTCGGCCCCACCGAAGATGGATTTTATTGAAATTCCAACTTTATTGGTGCCATCTATCATCGCGCGGTTGCACTGTATCAACGTGCGAAATCGCTCCACAAAAATCGGCTAATCATCGAGTTGAAACTCCAGGTTAGGGAACGGTAGCAAATTGGAAGCTCGTTAATATCGAACCCACATATTTCTTGTAATATATTAGCACCCCCTATAAAATAAATTTTAAGTGAATAAGAACATTTAGAGTAATTAAATGGTAACATTCCTTGTCTAGCAAGATCGCCAGATGTAATGCGATTTAAAAGACAATGTTTATAATGCCCCTCCCTGATCTCCACATAATATTTCTAATATAAATGACCAGAATCAGAGTGAAAATGTTGCGCCTTGTAAATGGAAATTGATAGACTGTATCACATAAAGGTCACTTCAAGATGTCTTCAAAAATTAAATGCGGATTATATCTTATAAAGACATTGACGTTCTCAGATAGCTATTTCCCAAACACGATACTGCCACCACTTTTATCCTAACATTATCACCTTTCAGTTTATACAAGCAAAGATGCATGCATGCAAGTTTCAAATTACGGACAAGATCTTCCTCATAAACTCACCTACCCAAGTATATAATATAATATGCATGCAAGCGTAGTCTGAATCGCCCGCCTCCGGGGAAGTATCGGATTCGTCGCTTTCACAAAGATGGCGTAATCGGAATTCGGTTTGTGTTAATTAAACTTAAAATTACACTTTGTCCCGATGATTAATTGGTGCGTCTAGGGCGCGAAATTACAACAAGGCGCGGAATAAACCCGGACGTGTCCAGGCCGTGCCCGAAAGGCGTTTGGCGATATTTCATGTTTATATTGAACGGCATCCCGCGGGAGTTGTGTACACAACAGGGTGCTCGCAAAATAGGTATGACTTACCCCTTCTGCGAGAACACGACTCGGCCCGAATATAAATTATTCATAGTGGCGTACTATGTAGGCAAGGAGACTTGTGCGCCATGGGCGCGTGGTGTGCGATTTTCAATATTTTGTGTAATAAAAAAATCCTATAAAATTACATATTAAATAATGCACAAAGATAAACAGATATCATATTTTATATACAGCTTAATCATATGCTAAACCAAATAATTAATTTCCTATATTTGTGTTCTGTATCATTTTGGCTAATTTTGTTACTAAAGGGTTGGACAACGTAGTCCTAAGCAAAACAGAAATTGTATATTACCACGATTTGGACCGACAGCAGGTCTTTCAACACAAGAATTTGCTATAATTTACCCTTCTTGAACGTCACTTTTAATAAAGGGTAGTTTTAGAACAGTACTTATGCCTCGTAATATTTTTAGCTACATAGATGCTCTTTTATAGCGATTAACTTAAGCAGCTCGGGATGGTAAAAAGTAGAGTATGTATTTTAGCTAATTTTCAGCTCCATTGCATATAATGAGCGTTTTTGGGCCTTCAATATATATAACGGATTTTTAATTAACCTTAACTTTAACGTCTAGTTAAAAACTGCGTCGCAAACATTTATTATCAGATTTAGTTTCCCTGATCATTTTCTAGCTCTTTCAATAAAATATATCGCACGAAGCACATTTCGAATATGTTAGCAAACGTTTATCGGATCCATATTTTTAAGCTTTAAGAATGTATCATCGATTTTAATTATAAAGATTAAAGTAACATTTATTTGTTGACATTAATCGTATTATTATCTCTGTTATTGTATCGTTACCAATATTTCGATGTAAATTAAGCTATTGAAATATGTACATATATTAAAAAAAATTTGCAAGCTACTGTTTCTATTAAATAATTACTGACATGAATATAATTTTATTGCAATTGACTCAAAAGCACTAAAAGCTTTCAATGGTACCTGTTTTAATATTAATATGACATTTTTGTAGTAGAACTCTCATTATTTTTACTTGGCATTCAATTCTAAAGTGTACAATAAAGATTTTTTTCAGTACGTTTATATAGTTATATTTTTCTCAAAATTTATTAGATATGCTCTGAAATCGTTATAACACGAATCATTGTTCCGTTGGGAAAGAATGGTTAACATATAGATTAACTGCTATGAATAGTGAAATATAACTATACATGGGACCAATATGCTTTTCTATCCATAATAAAAAATTAATCTTTGTTATAAATTAGCTAGTAGGACAACATATTCGTCCTCAATAATTTTAAGAAATCTGTATTTTATCAAACATAAATATATTTCGTCTGAATATCCTTAAAAGTATATTTTTATTTTAAGAACATTAAAATACGATTTATAGATTTAGTATAGTAGACCCTCCAATAACACGGTAAATTAGGAACGTGCTATTTGGGCACGTGTAGCTGTGAGACTAGAAAACAATTTTTTGCAATACGTATGTACGAATAGCACATACCGAATTAATCGTGTATTATTAATATTTATCTGTGCAATAATTTTTTTAAATACTAAATAAAAAAACGCATTGATTTTGTTCTAAAAATAATTTACACACAGCTGCATCATTTAAAACACTTGCAAAAGTACTTAAAATCGTTAAGATTAAAAATGAATTCCGCCGCCCGACGTCATACAATAAACTTTTTACAAAAAAAAATTTTTGTTTGCAATTTTCTTTTTGTTTATATATATAAAAAAACGAATGATGTACATATACTAAAGAAATATACAGAAAAAGTATTATTATTGTTTAAAATTACTAAAAAACAATCCCAGACACAAATTTTCATTACAGTAAAAGTAATCTCATACCACTTTAACTCACATCGTGGATAATTACAGTTCCGCGCCTTCCGAAAACTTTAGTCATTTTTGTGTCGCGCTGCGGCAGGGTTAAAACGAAACAAGTTTGATTTACTGCTTCGAGTTTACACACACTTCCGTACATACATACACCGTCTTGTTAAAATAAAATTAAACGAAGCAAACGGCGGCGGCGGGCAAATGTAAAGAATTTCAACGTGAACGTCTTTGTTCTCCACTTTGTTACCGGTGACACTACAAGACAAATTTCAAAATATACGACTATGGCAAAGAGACTAATACGATGGTGCCTGTAACTTATGAAACGCTGACAAAGTGAAAAAATAAAAAACAGTGAAAAATCAACGATATTTAAGAAGATTTTTACGGAATCGACACAAAGTGGAGGGTAGATGTACTTTTTATTGCGATTTTTTGTGTTTGTTACGTATGGTGTACTGAAACAGCAAGGAATAGTACAAGAATGTAAATTATTCGTACATATTGTATGAGTTTAGAGTGCAGCAACTTTGGATAAGGTCGAACAATGTATATTTAATATGTTTTGGGAATGTGGCATGTTTGTTATGCAACACCTGAAGTATTACCGAATATTGGGCAATAATGTGTTGAATTGTTAATTTACTATATACTTAATAAAGTATCGTTTTTTAATGTTATAAGAAAATATATAAGTGTTTAAACTTCAATAAAACAATATATAAATATTGATAAGAATATTAAATATTTTACGTACGTTTTAGTAATATTATCTTTAATAAAAATAAATTCCCATTTAATTGAAAATATACCTTCAGCATTTAATTACGTATATAAAAACCCAATTAAATCTTTGCTAATGTCTACAAAAAAAGATAATTAATTAGACTTCAAAAACGTCTAGGATAAAATGGATTTTAATACAAATTATTACTTATTTAACTAATCAATATATATTAAAACGTTATTTAAATAAATAAATTTATTATTTTACAACAAATTTATCACGTACGTATTTAATTTATGTATGAAAATAAAAAAATATATATTTTATAAAAAGTATCATTCATTCTTGTGGGAATATTCTTAATTTATCAGATATATTTTATTATACACAATTTTTTTTAGTATATATAAATAGTCATGATAATTATTCATATCAACACATATATGTTTTTTTAATTTTAAAATCTGAAATGTTGCATAAAGTTAATAAGATGATGAATAAATTTATGATTACAAAACAATAAGTCCAAATTACTAGTTTCCTAAAAAAAATTTTCCTATTTAATTTAATTAAATCCTTTAAAAAAATATTTTGTGATCTGAGTTTTCATATACTAATAGAATCTTACTCATTTTATGTACAATATTTACGATTAATTTACATTATGTGATAAATATTTAAGAATGTGCATGTTTAAAAAGAAATAAAGATATTATCTTTTTCATAAAAGGTGTAAAAGAAAAACTGGACTAGAGTGCAAAGTGTTGCGTTAGAGTAATTAGATTATTTTATTAGATAATTATTATGAAAATCAGAACAGAAAATCACTTAGTATTTTTAATAACATTAGTAATAATAAGCCACTGGTAATAAATCATTTTAATAATCAAAGAAAAAAAATGGCAAGTTCTTAATCAGTGTACAATTTTACATACAGATAAATAGTTATCTTATCTTTACAAAAATATTTTTGAATTGTAGTTTATTTAAAAAAAAAGTTGCCTACAACTTTAAAATTTTAAAGGACTTATTTAATGATATCCAGATTTATAAAATTAGGACTAATTCTTTAATAAAAATCAGTTTGCAGTGGTCCTTATTTAAATAATCATGTATAAGAATTTTAGTAATTTCAGTGGTTTTATTTGTGATATTTTACAAAACCCATGCGTCTTTTCATTGGAAAAAAATTATCATGTATAAGGTTTCTTAAATTATTTTATTTAAGATAATTTACAAAAGTCACGCCCCTTTAATATTGAGAAAAATATATTATTTAAATTAGAGCTTATGAAATAAAAGGGTGTATGGGTTTGAGAAACACAAAATTAGATTCTGATTTTAAAATCTGTAACTGGTAACTATATATTCACATTTTATTTCAGGAGAAAGAAAAAACTATTATTATATAATTTGAACCAACTTATTAGTCTTTATCAATGAGGTATTTTTTTCTAATAGATTAACTAATTTGTTGGTTTACGAAAGTTCTCTATCTAAATCATTAATTACTGAATTTAAAATATACACTATTTAAACATATTTTATTAGGGCATAAAATATTGTTACATATACTGTAAACTCTAAAAAAAATTTTTTATATTCATGTATGCTTTAATTAAAATAAGCAGTTTTTTATTTAATAATCAACGTATTGATATTACTTTATTTTAATCTAAAGGCTTTACGAAAAATATTTATTGTTCGATAGAGCAAGCAAAGCGGATTTCTATAACGGTTTTACGTGTATATAAACATCAGAGACCCGTGTGTAAACTTTGTGTGTTTTGTTCCTCCGCTACTACCTGACGAAGTGTAAAGTCTGTGTATGTACTCAGTTTCTGACACCCTAAGTTCCATTGCCCTCTTGGCATCCGAATATAATGTCGATGTTGCGTTTTATGCTCGCCAAGTTGTCTAAGAAACTTGGTAAACGCGAGAGAATCAACTTTTTGAGAAGACGTGACACTGCACTCAAAATACAGATACAAACAAAAAACAAACTTGAGCGCATAAAACTAAAATATTTAATGATAAAAAGCTTTGTTTTAGTAAATATATAAGGTGAAAAAGTATCAATATATAATTCATTAATAAAATTTGCTATGTTAATAAAAAAGTAATTGATAAAAAAAATGTATCAGCTTTAAAAATCTGTAATTCGGAAGGCAAAAGAAAATTTTTCTTTTTTTAAAAAAATAGTTGTTTTTTTAAATTTTCATGTCATAGTTTCACAAACTTTATAAAAAATATTTAAATTTTTTAATTAAAAAAAATAATTTTTACCCTAAAAAAGTGTGTTTGAATTTAAAAATATAAAAAGTGTCTGAAACAATATATTGTAAATTGGGTGATTGTAAATAATATAACTACCAGGACGAAGTAGAAGCGGAGGGGGGTTTTAGTGGGTAAGAATCCCACACTGTCACTGTCTCTATAGAAACGGTGGCGTCTTATTGAAGATTTCCCTCCTCAAAAAAAAAAGATAAAACTGGTATGTGAGACAAGATTATTAAATATTATAAAAATAATACGTAGTTAATTTCGTCTTTGATATTTTAAATGCATGTAAAATGCTATAGATATATTTAAAAAAATATATATAAATATTGTGGTTTATATTTTTTTTAAAAAAAAAATCAAGATGACATAAATTCGTATTATTTATGTAAAATCATCACCTTACATACATTTTACGCAATTGATTCGTTTTAATATGCTCGGCGTGTCATCAAATACTATTTAGAATACACACTAATTTATGTAAATTATTTTTAGATAGTTCATAATTTGAGAGAACAGCGATAAATTTGAAAATAAAATAACTACAATGAGAATTATTTATTTCACATGCCATTTAATTCTATTTATACCATCAGATTATGGTCCTCTAACTGATTGTAGATAGCCATATTAAAAAATAGTTTTTTTATCCATCCTTTGTTTGGTATGCGCTTCGCCGGATTGATTCACCTTTTTGAGGTATTTGTGTGTATTTTTTATATAAATGTAAATACATCAATCACACGGATAAGATAGTCGATTCGATGGATGTTCACGCATGAGGTAACGCCTTATCTCTAGCCGGAAAAGTGCGCCCTTTCGATATATGTACGAGCGGGCATAAATCGAGCGAAGGGTGAGGACGATGTGGTGGCCGAGGATGTGGAGCGAGAATTCCCAAGAAGGAAGTTCCGGATTAGAGGTTGCAATATTAAAATAAACCCGTCTCTGCCAAGTGGAAAATCGCTGTACATTAACCTTCCGACGTATGCACGAAGCGCGTATAGAGAATGATGTACTCGATATTGAAGAAAAATTGCTAGAGTACGATTAACGTCTTAGATTATGATACTTGAAGAGCAAGTAGAAATAATCGTAGAACTAAAGATCTTCGATACTGTACGAAACGAATTTTATTTGGTTCAATCTCTTTTTTTTAAAGACAAATTTGTGCTACACCCTTTGTAACCAAATATTTTAAAGTAAAGTAAACTTAATTTTACTGAAATGAATAGCTTGTAACATATTATTAACAATATCAGGCACATGAACATAAGTTATATAATATACTACTGATAATATAAAACAAATAACAGGCAATCTATACTGTTGATAAACATATCCGAAATCCTTTATCGCTTGTATTTTTAAAGAAAACTTAATGTAAGATTGAATAAATTTAACTTTTCTTACTCATCCATCGAAATATACTTATCAAAAATAAGGGACAGGCGTTTTCAGTTAGAGGCGTATCTCAAGAGTAAGATCAAAGGATAAATGTGTGTTGAATACCACACATCGTCTGGGGAAGAGAATTATCTGGCGGTCGAGCATTTGAATCGCCCCGACAAGAAAGTTTTGGATTGGGTGATACAATATTAAAACGAGCTCCTATTTGCCAAGTCGAAAATCTTTTAGTCGTATATATATTTTTGTATTTTCTTTTTTAAGTCCGTCCGGAGCGAATTGACAGCATGTAGTAACTGTGGAGCTCTCTTGCTAGCTGCTGAATTTTTAAACGCCCCTCGCCCGCCCTTTGTTGTCTACCCTACTGCATATTCTAAACACCGCGTAGTTTAGTGAAGTGCATGTGTATGTGTATGGATGATGGTGTATATGTCTTTGAAAATGTTTTGTGCAACCATTGTGTAAAAACATGAAAGAAAAATCAATCGATTCTACTTTTTGTAATGTCTACCAATAATTTAAAAGAATATATTATTAAATCAAGAACTTATAAATTAATAAATTTAGTTGTTGTCAGTTAAAAGCTAAAAGAAAAATGGCGAAAAGAAATAATACAAAAATTTTACATAATGGAAAATTTTATGAAAAAAAATGAAAAATGCATTGTAAATGTGGTACTTGTAGGTATGATATGTGTATTTTAAAAGTGAGTATTAAATTATTTGATATTTATTAAAGTAACTAGATTTCAATGAACGCCTTTCGGTTATAAGTACAATAAAAAAATATTGGGAATAAAAGAAAACAGCAAGAAAGGGCTTGTAGTCACTAGGAGCGTCATTAGAATAAGTGGAATAAAAAGAAGTGATAAAGGTCTTTAATGGTGTATAATAAAATCTCATATAATTGTGTTAATATTAATTTGCTTTTTAAAATTTGTATTAGAATAAGACTATCCAATAAAAAGTTTTTATTAAAGTTAAAATATAATTTTATATATTTTTTCCTATTAAGAAGATATATTGTAATATTTTTTTACTAATACAACTATTTTATCGTTTTGAGTAGACTATGCATTACAAAACTACACATATATAAATAGACATTTTTATTTAATTTTATATAACCCCAGACCTTTTTTGTTTAACTACTATTAAGCAATGACTCAAGTGAAGCTTTTTAGTCAAAAGCATCGCTAAGTCTTTAATCTGAATTCCAAACGAATCGCTTCAGATTAGATAGATTCGCTCTCACCCTTTGATCACCTTTGGCAATCAAACTTTTTTTCTCCGCCTGCAGCGAAAAGTGTCGCTAATTGTGTGCAAAGAGTGTCGAAAAGTGGGCGACGAGAAGAAGTACTGAAAGTAGTGAAAAAGTGTCGGTTAAAGTAAAAGGCCAGGTAACTCGCCCGGGGCTGTGCAATTAATTTTCATTAGCCGGACGGCCAATCAGTGCGGCGGCGTCGTGTCAACTCGGCGCCGAAAGGGTTGAAAAGGGTGCCACTTAATCTCTTAATGTACACTTAAGGGCTCGTTCAGAGGTCGTGCACATATTGTGCGCGGCCCGCCGCTGGATCGATCCGACCCCTGAATTACGACGGCCGATTTTGCGTTAACAATGATTTAATCAGCCGATTAACAACGCTGTGGACGATAATAACTATGAAGGTTTAATGGTCAAATTGGAGAATAATTATACCATACTATGTTAGTTAAAAAATGGACGCATAAAACATGATTGCGTTCAAAATTAGTAAATAAATGGTTATTCGATCGGCTTTGTAATAAAATAGTGCTTTGTGTTTTAATACTGTTAATTTATTTAATAAAATTAATAAACATGTTACAAAATCCACAAATAATTAAAGTTAAGAAATTCTTATATGGGCGTGAATTATAATAATTCAAAAGTAATAATATTCTATAATAATAAAAATATAATATAAAATTAGTATATTATTATACTGAAAAACATAACGCTCAAAATATTTATTAATATTATTAGTATAAAATTTGCTGGGCTCATCATTTTAACCACCTTATTATAAATAAATTTAAAATAGTATAAAAAAAACCGTTCGACTTGTGATAAGCGTTTTAACTGTATAAAAATTAACGTTTTTTTCTTAAAATGGGACACTGAAAAACTTCTTAACAGAATAAGTCACAAGGCGTGCGCCTTGAATCAGAAAAGATATATATCTGCCACAGAAGATATAAACTGTGCATTTAAGTTTATCCTCAAAACGACCGTTTCTGACCTGCCTTAGCGGCCAACGGTAATTCGTTTTAAAAAAACTCGCCATCCATCTGTAATTGCTTGTCCAAATAAAAAAAAAACGTGTGGACAATGAAATCTATCATGAAAGGGGCTATCGATATAAAAATGCTTTTAAAAGTGAATTTAATATAATAATAAAATAAACAACTTAGTATATCAGTGCTAATTTTGTAATATGTTTGATTTTTTTAAATCATAATACATAGTTACCGTAAGAACACCCTGTGTTTTATAGTATCAATAAAAAATGTGATATTTATAATTGATTTTTGTACTAATTAATATTTTAATCTTCTAAACACACACGCGCGCGCCCTAGTTGCTATTCCAGCGAATCGTCCATGAGTGTAAATCTCAAGTTTCTAAGTCAATTTAGCTAAAAGGAAGCATGTCAGCTCAAACCAGGACCTTATCGGCGGCGGTTAATGACTAAATGGGATGCTGCATCAGGATCCGGACCGGGACGATACCGTCTTAATGTGTTTTACTATACCTATGTATGTATGTTCAACACACTACAAACACGTACACATGTATATAGTGTGTTATCAATTCAAAATTATATAATAACACATTACACAAGTAAACATATACACACAGACATATAATTTAAATCTGTTGTGCCGCAGATAAATTATCGTACAGCATCTGGCTTGCAAATTTTGATTTAATTTCCATACGAGCGTTTTTCAAAATATGAAACCTACATTGTTGACCTCGAAACGTATTATGTAACGTTTAATAATAAAACGTAAAATGTATGTAGTTATGTATGTGTGTGTGTGTGAACTTTAGCATGTGTATGAAATAAATAAAAACACGAGGTGAATAAGAAGAGCTTTCATAATAAATGCTTATTTCTTATTACGGCCACGTACATTCGGGCTATCCCCGGGGATAACGCGCGCGCCGACGGTTGACGAGCACTATTCCGAGAAGCCTTTGAAAAATTTGCATACATAACTGAAATGATCTTATGAAAATTTAAAATTTTCTAATATTCATTTTTTAAATTAATAATGCATACGTTTTATGTTATTAATGGTATTATAATTATTGTTCAAAATATATATTTTCTGAAATCAGGCAAGTATAAAGCACAAATCAAAATTGCTGCAGATACGCGTTAAAAGCGCAATAAAAAAAATGCCACAAGTCTTACGACCCGCTGTAAAATGCAATTGTTATAAAAATAAGTGCAGAAGTGACGATGAGAGATACGACATATTAGACTAATGTTATTGTATTGCATTGACAAACGCAGCAAGTTAAATGCAAAACTAAAAGAACATGTTAGCCAAATCTATATATGTTTAAACTCTGAACGTTATGTTCATATTCTAATAAAAAAGCAGAGCCCATAGATTCTCTAAGAGATCTTCTTTTTGCCCCCTTTTGATGCAACGACCATACAAAGGCTCGACCAATGATTAATTTTATTTCTAATTTTTTGGACAGTTAATATTACTAACAACGCGCCATGTTGTGAAACAAAATCGCGTGTTGTTGTTATTGTTAATAACACATCAATTTAAGACGGATGCTTTTAAATTAAGCCGTTTTTACGGGTACCGATCTCTGTCGAGCGCTCTTGTTTTTTTTAGTAAGATACCCGCTGACTTTCATGACTTAATAGCGTAAAATTTAGATTTTCACGTCTTTGCGTGCAATATTTTTTATGTGAAGAGCGCATTGAATGTAAATACATAAGTATATATATATATTTATATATATATATATATATATATATATATATATATATATATATATATATATATATATATATATATATATATATGCAATAAAAATTAACGCTATTCGAAATACATACCGCTGTAAAACATCGAACTAAAACTTAATTTGAGGTATGAAATTGAAAAAATATCTTGGTTATAAAATTTAATTAAAAAGTCAGGTATGAAGTTCAACGAAAAAAGTTCCCTTTATTAATATTCACAATCTTTAAATAGTTATTCTTTATTTATTTTAAATGTAACCGAATATTTAATAAAAGCAATTTAATCCCCTAATGAAATAGCTGCATATTTCGTATATTATAGTACTTTCTAATTTGATATGGATTTTATGGTATTATTTAGTCGTTTTTATATTTGACCGGCACTTGTGACTAACACGAGAATGACCTTAGTGTTTATATTTTTTATCATGTTTAAGAAAGCAAAATTATGGATAAACCTAGATTTTTCTAATCTCACGGATAAATATCGTGATAATAGAATCTAACTTAATACTGAATAGTGGCGTCTTATTATTTAAAGCTTTTATAATTGTCTATAATTATTAAACAAGATGTCAATTACTTACAGACTTTGATGACTCACTATTTGTTTAGCAGTTATTGATTGTGATAATTGGGATAGCGCTTGATATATTAAATTAAAAAAAGAAATGTCAATGACCTATAAGTTCTATTAAATAACTAAAATAATGCTTAATATTGACACTTAGCTTTCAATATTCACAATCGCTTTGGAACATAGTATATAATCAAGAAATCATGCTAAAAAAATAAAACGTCCCAACCATATTATTTTATGGTTGGATCAGTTGTAAGAAAATAGAATATACCGTAATAAATATAAGGCGAATCGTTTACAATTACAATGTAAGCTTAATTATTTTATTAAAAATTAAGGTTTGTTCGGAGAATAGCATTGCTTTAAATTTATGGTGGTTAAATGAATAAATTAGTGTTTAAAATTCAGTAACTTTATGGGATACAAAAAATAATTAAGTAGCAATATTGTCTTTCAAACCTTAAACATAAATAGAAAATATAAAAATGTTTTGATAACTAGTTATCTAGATAATATTTTAAATATTTTATGCAAGCAAGTAATAATATTTCTATAAATTAAAATCCAAAATTAACGATATAATTTTGTCTGAAAATACCACCATCATAAACTTTTATGTATTATGTATTTATTTGTAGATAAATCTATACATTACGTACACATACGGTGTGAATAACGACTTGTTTGTAAATAGAAAAAGTTTCCTTATCGCCTTGTCCACACTCTTAGCGCCTAAGCTTCGCTGGCAGGGGTGTAGCTCAAGTGTATCAAAATTCAATTTGTTCCTCGATGGTATCAAAGTGGTAGGTGGAAAAAAACGAACGCGGTTTACAACGTCATCCGCCATATTGTCACCCCGGCTGCAATATTTAATGGCCATCTTGATAAAAAATCCATTAAAACTTTTTCGCCGACACTAAAGTTTAAATTACCTTCGGGGTAGCCCCGGGAATAGAAGGTGTTATATTTCGTTTCTTCTCTCGGGCGCCGAATGAGTTATGCGACAAAAGGGCTTTGGCGACAAACGAAATTCACTAAATGTGTATTCGATCGTGTCCGCGAGATAAATCCGCATTTGTATGGATGGAGAGAAGTGTGGGCATAAAAATAACGCGAAACGTGGAACTGAATCATCCGAGGGTTATGCAAATAAACTACAATAGTAAATTCAAAATTGGTATATTATACATAAAGAATAGTAACAAAACAAAATTTAGCACTTAAGCTTTAAATATATTTTTGTAGGTATTATGCGTAACAAAAATATAAAAAGTTTAAAGAAAGGAACTTCGTGGACGAAAATTTGGTTAAATCAAATATATATGTTAATAAAATATACAGTATGCTTCATTTTTAAAATTAAATTTACTTATATCCTATTGAATGTAATAAAAAACGATTGCATAAGTATACAGGTTAGCAAATACTAAATCAACAAACTGGTTTTGTTAAAGAAAAAGGAACCAGAGAACTCAATATTTGCCAAATAATTAAAATATACTGAGAATTCAAGAATTCATTAGTTTTATGCTTGCTAGACTTAACAAAGCCATATGATGTGAAGGTAAAATGTCATTGAAATGTTTTGTCAAATATTTAAGTACCAATACACATTGTAACAATAGCATATATAACAGCTATACAGCAGTAGAGTGAGCTCTACAAAATAAAATAAATTCAAAATTTTAGAAGAAGTAAGATAAGTGTGCCTTTTATCGTCTGACCTATTTAATATCTTAAGAAAATATATAATGGAAAAGGTATTAAATGAACAGAATGGTCTACATATCAATTGAAGCAGCAAAACTGTCGAACTTGTAATACGCCAAAAACAATTCGGTGATGATTGCGTAAAAGAAAATTCCGATTATTGATGATCAATATACGCACATAATATACATTTAAAAATATGTCAATATATATGAAAAATATTGTCAGTATATATCACATATGCCAATATTATTTAAATTTAAAAATATCATGATTAAAAAAAATACAATTGTATTAGTAATTTAGTATTTATTTTTAAAAATAAAATTAAAATTGATTTTTTAAAAATTAAAAAAAAAATTATTGGGGATTGAAAGTAATTTTAAAAGAAAATTTAATTTTTAATAATATTATACAGTGAAATTGGTTTTTGCATCGAAATGACACACTTTTTTGTTTGATGTTGTATGTTCAGAAATTTTGTTGTGTGTAATTTTCGTGTGCGCAATTTTTGTTTGTGCAATAATCTGATCACCGCTAAAGACAGCACAATATTAATAATAACTAACGAGATCTACGAGAATAATTCCAGACGGTTTCGAACAAAAATGTATTAAGCTTGATCTACTTAGATATTATATACATATAATTAAGAAGGTGCTACATGGTAAAATAGTCAAATCTAAATTTATAGTAAGTGAGTAGAGACTAAACGTATAGCGCAATTAGGAATTCCAAATAAATTAACCAGACTCGCATACATAACAATAAAAGGTTCCAACGCTGCAGTTTCAATCAATAGCCAACTAACAGATCTCTTTGAACAAAGCAATGCCTTATCTATGGTGTTATTAGTTCCTGTAATTGAAATCATAATCGTAAAATTAATTCTCAAATACCATTGTTTTATTAAAGGTACAAATCAAGCTACTAATGATAAATATATATAAAATTTTAGTTATCCTAGATCAATTCTACATATTATATAAAATCCAAATTTTATATTTATCTTTCTACCTGTCCATTTTTTATATAAACTGTTTACATATTATAGCTGCTGTTTATATTATCATAATATTCTAAATCTTGATTAAGTAAACATACATGACGTAACAAATTGATTGAAACCTTGTAACACAATATTTGGGATTAGTCTAATTTATCTGCCATTTGCAGTAACCGACACATAATATCCTAAACGCATATTCAAAACTATCTAGTTTCATTAATAGAACATGCAAATATATTTATAACTAGAATCAGTTACAGCAATTTAATTTATAATATATAAATACACAAATTACATTTTTAATGGTATAAATAAGCCTATTACCTTTTATCAGTTTATATAAATATAATATAATCTGTAGATGTTTAGGCTGCTATGATATTTTAATTGCTATTCCTTTTAATTAAAAAGATAAAAGTAGTCTTTATCCTGTCTTTGCACATTATCTGATAATATTCTTATCTCTTGTCTAACTCCCAAATATAACAAAAAACTTACTTCTTACAAATAAATAAGAATTTATTTTTAAAATATGTATATATAATTTTTATTACAACCGTGAAAAATATAAATATAGAAATGCATTTAAATAAGCGTGACAAAGTAAATGAGAGAAGCATTTTTTTATGTTTTTTGTATGAATGCAAATTTCTTGTGGTGAAACTTAATATATTATAAAGTTTTATGATATATAATAGAAAAATAAAATAATTTAAAAATATTAAAAGCATGTACCGTTTTTCTAAAGCAAACAGTTAAAATGCTTGACATTTTAGAGTAGAAAAATTTACTCTCATAAAGAGAATGAAAATTAATAATATCAATTACTTATAAATATTATTCATAATTAGCTCTTATCACACAGAGCAGATACTACGAATATCCAAATATCATTATTTAGGTTTGAGTATCGATTCCAATCAATTCTATTCTGTGTGCGTATTTATATTAGGCAGATTAACTTAATATCGCTCAGTTCCAATAATTCGTGACATATTTAGCTTGCGTATAATTGATAGCGTATTGTCAATGACAATTAATTAATATTTTGTAATAATATTTATTGTTTAATTAAATTTGGATATTTTCAAGATTTATTTACCAAACCCACTTCATATTCAAAATACTTTTACATATATATATATAATTTTTAGAATAATGGGCTAATAAAATATAATTAATGGACCGATTAAAAATAATATTAGGTATACTTTATTTATTGTGTACAAAATAAAATTTAAAATCTTTTGTAAATAATTTTTCTCTGTATTTTAAATGCCAGATTTAAAATACTACTTAATTATATTATATCCTAAAAACCAAATTTGTAATTATTGATTTTTCACAGCACAACATAAGTGGAAAGGAATAGAGTCATATATGCACTCACTACTTTAGAGATGTAAAATAAAGTAATAGTGGAAAATAAATTGATTCTTTTCATAGAATAAAGAACATATTAATGTGTTCGTTAAACTGTGCATAATTTTTAATGCTGTACCTAAACGTTTGATTTTTTATTTCGTGAAAGAATATACATTATTGTATGCAAATTCAAGAAGACCGTGCTTTTAAAATATAATGCTATAATCAAATAGCAAAACTAATCTCTTGTTGTGAGATACATACAAACTAATAAAAAACCAATATAATTATTGTTCTAAAAAAAGGTCTGAAATAAATATTTTTAACAGACTCTTTCAAAACCTTTGTCAATATATAAAATTAAGTTTTCTATAGCCGGTATATTAAAAATAAAAAAATGTATTCACCAGGGATATATTCTCAACGCAAAACTGTTCAACGTACAACATTTGGGTCTAACGATATTAAAAAAAAACACTGACCTTTTTTTCTTTTATCTACCGATATAGTCTGTCCATCTTCTCTCCTCCACATGATCTTTGGTGGTGGGAATCCATCTGCCTTACAAGTGAGGCTGATGTTTTGGTTTTCCCGTACAGCAACTGTAGACTGAGTGCTCTCATTATCTAAGATGTTTGGAGGCACTAAAATTTTAACATATTTAAATTACTCTCAATTTTAAAATATGTATAATTTAAATAAGAGACTTACCAACAACTTGTAAATAGCCTACTTGACTAATCATGGGGTTTGTGTTTACTTGGCACATGTAATAACCCCTATCTTCTTGCTGGACTTGACTTACGTGGAGTAACCAAGTCATAGCGTTGTCATGTGATACACTAAACCTGGGAAGTCTTGATATTACGTGCCTGTGTATTGTCAGGATCATCTGACGATCGATATGAATCCAGGCCACCTGAAACAAGATGAAAGAAATATTATAATACTTTAAAGCAATTATTGTTAAAATTGCATCCTTTGTGTAAAAAAATATTTAAATAAAATTTATATTTGTTAATAACTGTCGTTGACCCATCTTAACCTACGACGTATATAATTTCGATTAATTACCCTTTCTCAGCCTTCGCTTATCAAAGATATTATATCGGAATAAATATATGTTGCAATAAAAATACTGTATGTTGCAATAAAAATACTAAACATTTTTTATTAGTTTATTAAATCTCTTAACTTGGATTTAAAAAATAGTGATATTAATGGTTGCTCTGAATCTCTTGAAGTGAAAATATATATTTTTTTATATTATAAGATATAAATATATTATTTTGGCTGTCAAAATAGTACATCAGATATTTTCAAATAAATTTTGTAAGAAAAAATATAGTTTTAAAAACATAAACATAAGGTACAGCTTCTTATGTATAAAAATAACAATATATAATACAATGAAATTCACAGGATTTTCATAAACGTGTATCTAAATATTTATTCTCATTTTTATCTCTGTATAAAGTTTTTTTAATCGATATAAAACATTTTTCAATCACGAAATGCGTATCTTTTGATACGAAGCCCCTGTGAAATTTAATATATGACGATGTTCGTACGAAAATTACATTATATATTAAAAACATCCCCAAACCCCCTTATCTCGGTTATCGCGTATCGCTATTTTGCGATTGCTGGATATTTATAAATGAATAATATTAAAATGCACGAAGGGATCCTAAATGGTGAAGCGGTTTTGTTTATTTTGTAACGAAAACAATTTTTCTTACCATCAGTTAAATATAAATAAAAATTAGTTTATTGGTAGGCGACTAGTTAAATAATAGTATAAAAATGTACTGATGAATTTATAACATAATAATTAAATAAAAAAAAATTTTACGCCAGAAGGTAATAGATGTTTTAGAATGGTGCTGTAATTATTTATATATTTTTAGATTTTAAATATATGTATTAAAAAAACAAGTGTGAAGTATTAAAGAAAAATGATTAAATATATGATTATAAGTATATACTAAAATTTATTTTTTTGGCATAAACAAGACTAGTCTTAAGATATATAAAAAAAACATTTTACTTAGGTAGAAAAATATTTTTTATCTATATATTTTAAATTTTGACTTCAGTTATTTATACAGAAATCAACTTTATTTTTCTTACTATTTTTCTCAAAACTATGAATATAATATTTAAAATTGGTTTTTCGTGTGGTAAGCATAATGGCCTATGAAGACAATGGGCAAATATAGTGAAAATGGAATACACCTGTCGTATTTTGTGACACAAAAATGTTTTTGTAAAAAATCATGATGTCATTTTATAGACTGATTCCAAGATTTTCTCCGCACGTGTGGAAGATTGGTGTAAATCCTTTCTTATGAAGAAAAACGATGAGCAACGGAAAAAACCGATGCTCTTCTAGCGTCAATAGTCGGGAAATCGCGACCGCTATATGAATTTTCCTTAAACTTATTCAGATTGGAAACTACATTTCACCCCGTGAGTGGGCCTGCCTTTTCGCAGCCCCCGCGGAAGATATATCTTTTTGTCTACTTTCAAAAAAGGATTTATGACTCCCTTTCACGCTTATTCAAAAAAAGTAAGAAAGAAAGAAGTGGAAAGCGCGAGGAAAGCCCTTTTTGCCCGAAGTAAAGAATCACGCCGCCGTCTTTACATCTCACTTTTAATATCACTCTCGCTTCGATGCCGATTCATCATAATTTTTATGAAAGTTTGTTCTTCCCGAAATTATCCGGCGAATATCTGAGAAATAGCCGAGCGGATCGAGCGTGAACAATGAGGGTGATTTCTTTTACATTAAAAAAATCTCATATAAATAAATCCGAATCGAAGGATGGTTCGAAATAGAACGGAAAAGAAATCGATGAACCATATAAAATATCGTTTTACAGAAAACATAAAATTCAACCTATATACAAATAGGTAAAATAATATATGGATTTAAAAACATAATAACCTGTGGTAATTCTTGAACAACAAAATATTAATAGCAATGTTTTAAAAATAAATACCTAAATATCATATTATATATAAATGTATAATATATGTTGGTAATTGAGTCTTTTCGATGTGTGATATATGATATTTTATTAACAGTCTTTCACAAAATATCTGAATCAATTTATAACAATCGTTTTATTACGTAAATTCATATTCAATTATCGAATATAATTATATATAAATACAGATATTTAATTTCTAATTATTATTAATAATTTAAATTATATAAAAACTGCACTATATTTTTAATAAATCAGCATGATAAATCATTGGTCAATGACTAATACCTAAATTACCTCGGTTGAAATATTATATAAACCTGTGTTTTACAATTTTTATCGAATCTAAGATATTCAAGTATAGAATATTATATAATTATAATTCAGGTCATGCATAGCATTTATATTTTTTACTAATAAAATAATTTATTTTGCCAATTTAAGAACACATATTATTATTTATACATATACATTTTTATTAAAATTCTGGGAAAATCCCCAAAAATTTCACAGCTTAATTATTGATTGATTATTATTACAGACAGAAACTGATTTTAAACATCCTAATTAACTACTGAATCATACCGTTCGAAAGACCGTTACTTTGCTGGGAATTTGTTGCGAAAAATAATCTGAGTTTGTTAACATGGTATAGGCTTAAGCATAACATTAGTAAATTTACAAAAAAAATCATATTAATAACTTTCATTGGAGCAAACAATTTAAACTTTTATACTTTCACTCGATCTGCAACAATATAAATTTGCGCTCAATCAAGCTAAGACAAACTCAACCGCTTGGAAACCATTTGTTTCGCGCACTGGATTAATAACTGGCTAGAAAAATCGCCCTGCATACGCTTCCCTCGGTGCTAATTTCCAATTGTGACTACGCGCCGTAGTCGTAGACGTCTACGCCGTAGCAAGGCTTATACGACGTTTCTGTCCCGGCTACCATAGACTATAGCGCGCCGGCTCGTTCGCGTGATTGCGATCAAATTGAACGGAGATAATCCGTTTACACACAATGGGACGAAAATTCACCGGTACAAAGAAAATACACTCCGGAAAGGCTCTGAACAGTTTAATGTGTATATATGTGTGTGTGTGGTTTATTGTGGGATCGACTATAATTTATCACTGATTTGGGAGATTTATTTTTGCAATAATGAATATTGCAGATCCATATTTTATAAAATAAAATAGTGTTCAACACAATAGTGATAAAAATAAAATGACATTTTAATTTACAAGGGGATTTATTACATAAATAAAAACCTTAATGGATCATATAATTTGTGAAGAAATGTGTACTTGGTAATAAGCCTTACCATTTATTAAATATTGGATTAAAATATTATAAGTATAATTTCGCATAAAGACCGTTGTGAGCAGTACTGCAATTGCTTATTTGGCTATATATAGTTATTTTCATCAACAGGTGAAATGAAAAAAATGAAAAACTCATCATAATCAATTTTGTGCTGGTATTTTTTTATTGATGTGTCGGAAAATATTATTTTCAAGTAAGTTAACTGCAATTTAAATTGCACATGAGTTTCGCCAATTTATACTGCTTATTTTTTAGAAAACTTACATTTAAACCAGATTTACTTATGCAATTATACATAAAATAACAGCGGTTCACTTGGGAGTATATTTTTTGTTGTTATTCGTGGAAACAAATGTTGGTTTTGTTGAGATGAACCTAAAAGTTGCTGGCAAACTGTCTGCATTGACATTAGGGAGAGTTGCACTCGTAAGCTGAATCGAAAGATATATCAATGTACTTTTGAATATTAAAACCGGTTATTAGCTGACATAAAGGGTCGGTCGATAAGGGAACTTTAAGTTCTCATTAATAATGCTTTACTTTTTATTTTAAATTTCAGTAGAAAAAATAAACGACTCAGTAAAAATGGGATTTTATTTTATTTTTCGGCAAAAAAGTATTTATATGATTTTTTTTATCAGAATGTATTTGTTTTAATTAAATTAAATTTTAATTAAACCAAAAAGACATAATTTAATAAAGATTTTTTTATATGTATAAACTTTATTTTACCATTAAAAAAAATTTTTTTTAACATATTTTTTGATACTTTAGTAATAAAAGTATAATAAATTACCTAACCACGATTTATAAATTATTAAGAAAATAATACCTTTGTCTAGTCATCACATAAATAATTTTATTTATATAGACTACATAAAAAGCTACAAATAGCGGTACTACTAAATTTTTACTTTTTGATTCGATAATGTTTAAATATAATTAAATAAAAAATAAATGCAGATGAACAACGAATATGGTGTTAAAATGTTCCTAGTTAAATGTTTTTATCAATAAGTATTAATTACTGTGCCTAAAATCATAGATATATTTTTTTATGAATATAGGTTTTCATTAATATGGTAACCCACTGTATATAATGAATTATAAATTACTATGTAAACTATAATTTAAAATCAATAGATGTCAATATATTCGCTGCCGTGGCTCGAACCCATAGCCTCTGGGTTACCAGTCAAGACCATATGAACTACGCTATTCTAATCTTTCTTATATATATATATCATGTGATTTCAACAGGAGTACCTAACTTTTGGTCTGGGTAGGCCCACAAATAAAATAAGTATAGTAAAAATCTTAATTTAAATGAATCACAGTTTTATTTTAAGTTAATAGTATAATTGTGAAAAATATAAACAATATAGTATTTAATTTTTATGTTGTATGTTTCTTTACTGTAATTTCAAACCAAAAATAGTAAGATTATTGATGCAACGTGCACCTTAACTATCATTTTATTTAAAGAAAACTTGAATATATAAATAATCAATATGTATTATATAAATATTTTATTTTCATTTTAATCCCTGATGAATAAATTAAATAGTATAAAAATTAAACTAAATTGACTGCTGAATTTACATATGTAGTCAATAAACATGTAATCAATACACGTATTTACTGGTAAACATGAATGTGTAACTTGAACATTGCAGTAAGAACTGTATCGATTAATATGTATTGACTGGTTAATGTAAATATTTACTGGTTGAATGAACTATGGATATTTTGAAAATTTATTTACCCACTGCTATTGTGACCTACTTTGGAACATTACAATTTTTCAATTATCTTACTATAAATGTATATTCCTAATAAAAGGCATTGTATTTGTATTTTTAACTAAATCAAAAAAATTAAGTCCATGGTTAAATTGAAAAAAATGCCTTTTATATTAACAGAAATAACAGGGTTGGAGTCCATACCAGGAAAATGTTCTTAAGGACAGATCAGTATCCATAATATATTATTTTTCGTTTTTCGTTGTATTGAGGCTAAAAGCGAAGGAACGTCTACCGCTACCCGAATGCGGCTTGAATACTTAAAAAGGGCTCGTCCCTCTACGTCTCCGGATTATTGCTTCCGCCAATCCACCGAGCACAAGTTGCATCCAGAAAACACGCCGACTCTTTTTTCCATTCCCTCTTTCCTTACATTGGAGCCAAAAATGTATAAAATATTCAAATAGGACCTAACAATAATTTAGAACAATTTATAGCACAGCCGACAGTGGCGAATGTATCAAAAATTTTCCGTACCTAGATCACGTTTTTTTGGACGAGATATCCTATGAAGGTAATATCGAAAATTGGTTGGGTTTCAGATATCGATTGAATTGGTATTATTTAGCGACTTATTTTATGTTATCTTTATACAAATTTAGTTTTTAAAGAAAAAAGTTTTCTTGAATAAAGTTACTTTACATGCCAGATTTAATTTTGAAACATGGAGAAAATAAGGATTAACTATAATTAAAATTAATTTACACATATTTAAACACATATTCTCTTTAAATCATTATACATATTAATAGTTTATACATTCAAGTCAGTTGTATATTAATATATAAGGGTATTAATCGAAAAAAGGTGTGCCGTATTATTTTTAATCGTACTATTTATGTAATATATAAAATATATTAACAATAAGGGCCCTGTTCTTAAATATTGCGTTGCAATAAATGCCACACTTTCTATTTTTTAGGTTACTTGAATAGCATTTAAACAATTATTTTTAAGACAATCGATATATAAACAACTGTACGACTTATTCAACAAATTTATAAGTTGTAGTCTTTATCGTTGTCCATATTATATTTAATATAAATTTTGTTCATATTTTTCTGACACAACTGACAAATAAATAAATTTAATTAATAACGAAATTTAATTAGAAACTGAAATGTATCGTTTCGAAATGAAACATCGCGCTACGTTCATAATTTAACTGCAAAGTACAATTTAAATTAAAATTATTGTTTGATGAAAATGATATTGCACAAACATAGCTCTACGACAAAATACGAAAATCAGTTTTTACTCTTGGAATTTTTATACAGCTATATTTATTTTAGCTATATGCTAATTAGCACTCTTATCAACACTTTACACACGTATTTTATTTTATTATAATTTATATGAAAACTATATTTTTTTCTGAGCAAAGGTAGATTTTTAGTTATTTAAAAAAAATCATCATACTTTCTCTGCATGCAAAATATAACTTTGCCTATACACTTATTTTGTCGTTAAGAATTCATGACTATGACAAAAGTGAAAAATCGTAATAAACGTCACAAATTGACCCAAAAACGCTAGCCTAATAAATCAATAATGTACCTATTATTCAATACACCAGTGACATTTTCACTCATTTCGCCTCTGAATAGAGCCCACTCATTGTGTGAAAGTATACAGTGAAAATGCATTACTATAGTCAATGGAGCTACCTATTAATATTTTTTTTATGTTATGTTTCATTTTTATAAATACATAAAATGTATTATTGCATGCAGTTTATTATCCAGAGACATTCCTTTGTGTCTCGAGGTATATTAAACCCCTCGACACCGGTCTTTGTTAAGCTCAGACTTGGTATTTAAATATTTACTTTATAGAGTGGATGTGCTTGGCTTACTAATCTTTAATTTTTGAACCGTGTCAAAGTAAGCCTAGCACTATTGTATATTTTATAATCTGCTATTGACATTGAATATTTAAATAAAAATATTGATGGTATACAGTTTGCGTTAGTTAACTGTTTTTTTTATTTCATTATTATTAAATTAATATCTGCTGTTGAAGTAAAATGTTTTGTAAAAAAAATCACTGAGAATGTGTGGCATATAGATTGCCAGTTTGATATGCCGACTTTATCGAAGAGAAGCGATTTATAAAAAACGAGAAAATTGAAAACTGATACTAAAAGATTATTGATATTTAATTAATTAAAATAGGATCTCTGGCATATTTATAAGTGGTGCCGAATGTATTAGATGTACATGTGTCATAAATCGTCAACATTTAATTGCCAAAGAATCGAGGGAATGCAATGTTATTCAAGAAATCAACAAAATTGTAAGAATTTATTTAATGAGAGGTTTATCAAACTACTTTTAATCGACAATGATAAAGAATTCAATTGCTTGTTGCTTTATACAAAAATTCATTGGCCATCAAACGGTGTCTGTTTGGATTAGTTCTATAAATTATTTGAGTTAGTTCTAAAGTTCTTTAAAAAAATGCTTGCAGTACCAGTAGTACAGATACCGGTTAAACCGGTATTGGAGAAAAAATCCTCCTTCAATGCTATTAGTATTACAAAATGAAATACAGGTGGTACCAGAACAAAAAATCTAATAATTGAAATAATAGTAATAATGTCAATACCGGTAATACTGATTGATTGCTCGATAATACCGGTATTGAAAATACCGAAAATTGTAGGATACAAATGAACATATAAATACATTAATGAAATGAAACTGTATCTTTATTTTGGTAACTTAAAAAAGATAGATTTACAGAGAAAATGGCAATAGGCTCAATAACCTCGGATCTACAGTAAAATGGGTACAAAATATTATTTTTGATGAAAAACAAATATTTTTGCGTAACAAGATTTTAGAGCTTTCAAAATTTCGACAATTATTAAAATATAAATAATAATTTACAGACAAATTGTCATGTAAAATGAAACAATTCAGTTTTACTTTGATCCTAAAAACAAATAGAAAATCTATAAAGTGATCCGTGCTTCAGTTTTATTGTTTTTAACGTAAATTCTTGACTTCCGAGAAGTGAGCTTATTTTGGCGTTCTCCTATGAGACATTCACGTTTTTTTAATATGTCTTAGTGTTTCTGACAGCGTAAACTTATATTTACATTATATACGACACAATTAAATTCTGCAAAATGGGATTGCGTTCGATATTTTATCAGATGTGTGAGAAAAACTATTGGATGATCAACTAATACATATAAGTTATATGAGGCATATAACATAGATTTTATATGCTTCATAGATATCGTATGAATATTTTAATAAATGGGTCGATGGTTTACTTAGTGCAATGCATATATATTTATCGTTCCTCTGTGCCATGGATTCTATGGGTATTAAATACCTAATATAAGCCTGAATATCGATTAAAGCTGAAATTAGTAGGTATGTTACAGTATATTTTTAATAAAATTTGGTGAAATACTTAATTATTTAATATAATTGATATTTTGTTAACTTGATAATTACAAACAGGTAGGAGTTATATATTAATATTTTTAATAAAAATATCTTAACTTGCGTTATAACATTGAACTTGAGACTCGTAAGATTTAATCGATATTTTCAATTGTGGGGATTATTTAATATTACACTATTCAAGTAATGTATAATGTGAATATATTAATACATATTTACTATACTCACTAATATGATTGTGAATTACACGATTCTACGTATAATATTATTACAATATAATACATGCGGTTTTTAATTAGGCTTCATGTTTATTATATGTAATTTAATGGATAATATGATCTTAATAAATTCATTTTAATTAAATAAAGTAAGGTTTAATTAAATTTTTATTTTATTTTACTATTTTTCTATTCAGCATATCATTGCACACATACATACATAGACATTATTTCAAACATAGCAAAACGTTGACTTAAGATGTTGAACGAGACCATGAGACCAATGATACGGGTCGACAGTTCGAAACCAATCTCTCGTGTCACAGAGCGTGATTTACCCAAGTCTGGACATATATTGGCCAGATTTAGGGGCTTTCCCTTTGTGTCCCCGGAAAAAATGCACACTTTTAGAATCGACCTCGAATAATCAATACTCTTACTAAAATATGTGTGGCAATCTTCACCAAAAAGGGATATTTATAAGAAGCTAACGAAAGTGAAAGTCATGCATGAGAAAAGTAAATTTTACGTTTCAATTACAGTTAATTTTTCACTACCCTGTGGCATAAAAAAAATAATACTTCGATGTTACTAACCTAAAGTGTAAAAAACATACTTTTTAATATATTAATTCAGTGAAAATTTGTGGAATAAATAAATAAACCAATCCATATCTAATTCATACTTAATAAAAACATTTTAAAGGAAATATGTTTACGAGCCTTTCATGCATATTTGTTGATCCTTAAAATAAATCATACTTAATAATAAATCGACTGAAATTTTGAAATAAAGGGCTTGGCTTTATATAATTGTTATACATTAGTTAATATGGCAATTTTGCATTCTTTTGAATAAAATATGCATATGACCCAATTTCATGAATAGTATTGATATCTGGACATGTATATGTAATACATATGTATTATTTTTAGTTTATATATAAAGAATTTTCAATGAGCCTAAATAATGAAAAGTCTCTACATTTAATTTATCATTATTAGGTCCACGCCCTAAATGCAGTTCTAATTTAACCGCACTTAAGCTACTATGCTAAATTAATATTTCTATCAAACAAGAAACTTGATAAGTCAAGTCAAAGAGAGCGCGCCATATTAAATATGTTCTGCGTATTAAATAAAATTAACAATAATTAAATTACGTCAGGTTCGCGTTAATTACACATATGCTAAATTGATACGACGCGCGCATTACACACGTAAAATACTACGTAATATTAATATTGTTATACGTTGTTGAGCGTATAAAAGCCTTGTGTTATTAGTCAACTTCTAAAATTGTTTGCTCACTGCGAATAATTCACGAGGAGACCCTAAATTGTATTTTAATCGCGAAGGTTTTGAGGCTAAATTAATAATTAACCATGCGCTTCAAAATAGGATTATTAATTATTATTTGAAGTTCAGTGATACTTACGATATATTATTAACAAGTATTACTTTTACAAGCTAAGCTAGCTTGCTGGGTTACGTGGAGAATTAACCGTAATTGATTCGAACGTAACCTTTTGATCTTGTCACGTTTATGTGGGGTGTGTGGTTTTTGGTTTCGTTTGTTGAAATTTCGCTTATTGGTGGTGATTGGTAAGCATACTTTGCAATAGGTATTTTTGCAGAATCAAAAGCATAAACATCATGAAAATATAATTAATAAATTATTGTTATATGTGGTTGCTTATAAATTAAAAAAATTGCGTATTCAATCTTTCTAAAGAAAAATATATTTTCATGTTTAATAACTTTAATAAATCAGATCCTGATTAAATCTTTTATAGCTGATTCTACATTTTATCATGATAACATATACCACAAAAAATTTGGATGAGCAATATTTGTGAAATACAGTGGATGCTAAAACACCTCCCAATTACCAGATTCCAGCAAACTATGTGGTGCTATAGGACCATTCAATTACGAAGATTTGGTCGTCTTTGAGTAACGATTTTTTTTATTTCCTGAAGCTGTTAATGTGGACTACCTTTCAAGAAGCTCACAGTATATTACTTCCTTCATACCTTATCAAACACAAAGTTTTGCGAGGTTGAAAATATTGTTTGATGCATAGATCTAGCAATTTTGTTGTTATTTTATGATCACATAAGGGGATTTTGCCGATCGTTGTCGAGCGAGAAAAACGCATATGCAACGACTCATAGATTTATTATTTTGACTCAGCTTATAAGAGATCCATATACCATACTTATGATATGTTTTTAATTGAATTTGTATGATAAGATACTGTTTATAATGAAAATTTGAGCTCCTTCGCTGATCCCCTTGTTGTTTGTTGGTGGCCTTTTGAAGAACAGCTTTTAAACACTTTTAGCTATCACAATCCTCGAAAAGATTAAATATTTCTGAGCCATTCTCTTAGCAACAAAACCATGTTTGTAAATAGCAGTGATGCTACGAGCGGCTAAGTTTGTATTAACTTAACAGCAAAATGAAAATACATTAAAAGCAAGATTAGATAATATGTTGTGACTAATGAAGAATAATAAAACGGACGTAATTAATGGAAATATAAAACTAAGAAAGTAAATTAATATATCGCTACAGAAATATGGGTTTTTTGATTTGGAAAACTTATTGAGAATTTCGATATACTAGTAGCCATAATTAAATTACATTTATAATCAAAGCTGCTGTTCTAAGCTATGTATCAAGTAAAGCTTAGAAGCAAACCAATAATATAAATTATTGTCTGTTATTCTAAAATGCAAATACGAGTGATGATCGTGTATTATTGGAAATCCAAAAGCGACACCAAATCGAGTTCGCTTTTAATCTTTATCGGTGTTAGATTGCCTCAAACTTTTGTAACGCACCTGTATAGGTACACATTTTTCCATCATCGCAATTTTAATAAAACATCCGCTAATCTCCGGAAAAGTCCTCGCGCGCCCGATTATGGCGTATGCCATCCGCGAACTTGCTCTTTTTGCGCAAAACTTTTAAGCAAAATTCGCATTAAGTTCCCCGGGCGTAGCTCAAGCTTCATTTCCAAATCAAATCGCGTACAACTCGTTCGTGGAAGTTTATCGGCTGATCCCGGTTATAAAAAGTTACAAATCTGGACACCGAGGATGCGAAAAAGAGAAGAGAGGGACACAACTTGGAACCCTTAATACACACGCCCTTCGGACGGATTGAGCCGTCGATGTAGTACTCGTATATACTGGTAGTGAGTCCGCCAATGATAACTTGCCAGGGGCACGTGTAATTTATACGAGCGGCTCCTTTGCGCTCCATAGTCGAAAAGCAATAACCGTCCCTGGAAAAATATCGGCGAACTGGGGAAAGGTGGGAAAGTTTATAGATTTAACCCCTAGACGGACGTGGATTGCCTGTGAAATCGGGAAAATGTCGGCTGAAGGGGTGGTTGCCACCTAAGCGGACTGACGGAACTAACTCGGATATTATTTGACTAATCTGCGGTGAGAGTGGTATAAGACACACATACAATGAATTTCCTATATTTACTCTAAACTAAAACAGGCACGGCAAACTTATGACACGTGTGCCAGATGTAGAACGTTTAAAAAATGTTGAAATGCAAACCTCTCATAAGCTAAGCAAATTGTTTATTCATTTTTATACATTGGTCAAGAAAAAGATTTGTGTAACAACAAGACAATGTTTGAACGGAAGATCTTCTATTTACCAAAAAGATAAATGAAAGTCATTGATCCAATGGCACATTTATACATTATTGTCTAGGCTTATTGTTAAATTCACAAATACACAGTTTTAAAATCACTTAAAGAGGAACAAATATTTATTTAAGAAATAATCGAGTGTTGAACGCATTCATTATTAAGTAATTCCTGATTTGATTTTTTTTAAGAAAAACATTTAATTAAAAATATGCACTGGTTATATTTTCATTAGGTTTGTTTTTAAATGTATATATAGTTTTGTGTCGTTATTTTCTACAATGAATTATATAATTTAAAATGTATTTAAAGTAATAAAACATATCCAATATAAAACATGTGATATCAAAGTACAAACGTAAACATATTGAATATTTAATAATTGATAAGTATACCTGACATGTCAAAAACTAAGAAAAGTTAGCTACCCTTTAACTGGAGATATTCGATAAAACATATGTGAATCGCCTGTGTTATATTTAGATTTAGATGTGTCGAATTCAAGGTTTTATTTTTTGCCTACATAATTGTTTTGCTTTACAATTGATAAAATAAAACAATGTTAATATTAAATGTTGTGTTCAAAATGTATTAATAAAGATGAAATATATACTAGTACCTATCTGGCTTATATTTTTGCAAATTTAATGACTACATCATCGTTTAAAATCTATATTATTATTTACATATGTATACATATATTAATATAATCAAAATAAAAAAATGTTTATAAAAATGAATAATTAATTTGCTTTAGCTTATCTCAATCAAAGTAATAGAGACGCAAAGAATAATTAATAATCAAAGATAAAGTTTGCTATTCGGATATCAATAAATTAATCTAAAGTCATGAAGGTAATAATTTTACATTTAATTAATATAAATGGTATAGTAAGATGTTTATATAAGAAAAGTGTACGCAAGTAACTTTCTTAAATAATTAAGACATATTTTTAATGTAACTATATTAAAAAAGTCAACAAGCTTTTAATATTTATTTTTGCTTTAAAGCTGTGTATCATACTTAATATCAAAATTTGCTTTAAAAATTATATGCTTTTAAAAGTTTACAGTATAATCTGTTTAGACTGTGTTTTATTTATTAAGTAGTCATTTTTCTTACATATATAAAATATATAGAGCATATTATTACTAACAGTTAATACTCTAACGGTCCATACAATAAGTAAATGTTTAATTTTACAATCCACATCATGGCCCTTTACCAGTGTACTAACAAAAAGCCGTTATTTAAGAATTAGCCATAGATTAGTGACAAAAAATTAACCAAAAGGACATGAATATTCTGACAAATTTGTTTTATTGCACGAGATAATAAACATATATTTCTTAAAAACTGAAATAAAATATACCATTTATATCTTATTTATAACAGATTCTTTATTTAAAATATCAGCAAGTATTAATTTTATTGTTGCTTAAGTTATATCAATTTGTTAATAAATAAAAATACAATACGAGTTGTATGGTAAGGTTCTCTATTTTTTAGTCTCTATTGCAGATAAACTGCTTTTTCTGTGTCTATAGAACAAAAAGCATACAAAAGTTTGACAGATAGTGAAACCCAGATATTTTAGCAATCTAGAATTTTAGTACTAATTTTACTTTAGCTTATTTACTGACGGTAAAGGCTTTTTTGTGTTACAAATTTTTATTTCAGTTTGTAGATTTATATATGATTTATAGCAGCCTTTTAACAATACATTTTTAATAATTTTGCGGCTTAGTATAAGCCAATTAAAAATATTGAAATATGAGCATAAAATTTCTGTCATCAGTGAATAAAGGTGTGATGTTATTAAGGAAACCAGTTAATAAGGACCCTGGATAATTACTAAATTGGAGTATGAAGTTTGACAAATGCTAATGAAAGTCCCTGGATAATTTAAATAAAGGTAATATTTGATTTTTTAATATATAAAGCTTTAGAAATATGCAACAACGCTCAGGTTAACATATTCCTGTCAAAATCATTACAACTTGTGACAAAACGCGGAAATCTAAATCAATAAAATTTCATTATTAATAACGTGGTAAAGTTATTGATTAACTTAATTCACAGCAAAAAAGCACAATTTTATAGCATCAGTCATGATAAAGGGCCGTATGAAAGCTTTGTCAAAGGGACTTTTGCCAAAGGCGCGATGACCTGAGGGGCACTTGCAACGTGAAGTAAAACTTTCTTTTGAAGAAAGATACAATATAAACAATACTTTTATTAAGGGTATCGTATAAAGCTTAGACTTAAGAGAAACTGTAGTGGGTATAATTTACACAGTTCATTTTTTTTTTAACTATAATTTTACTAACACGAAAAGAAGTCGAAATCCGACGATAGTGATTTCAGAAAATTCCACCTACTTTTTATGACAGTTCTAAGATGATTTATATACGTTGTTTGTAAGCTGCTGTTTCTGATGAATTTATTTCGGCGAATTGCAATGGTTTGGCAAGTTTTTTTCAGTTTTTAGCTGAAACAGATGTGTGAAAATAACTTATTTAGAACGATGGTAATATTTCATAGTTCATTGTATTTTGGACATGACGTTGTGCACTACAAAATTTGTTTCGGTGATTTGGAGGTGTTCTAATATTCAAATATTAGCATTACAATTTTCATACGTTAAATTATTTTTTTAATAGAATAATAATTAAATTCCTAGTAATTGTTTAATATATGTATGCGTATTCAGAATCTGCAACGTTGCTATCTCGTAAAAATAAAATTTAATTGGAGCAGTAAATTGAAATCAACATAAATAAAATAAAATCTATAGAATAAATTAATTTAATTATAAGATATGCGCATCTATAATTTATATCAAAAAAAAAACATTACGAATGCGAGAAATCCAAAATAAATCTACATAAATAATCAGTGTATGTTAAAATTTGCCTTGTTCTACATAGTTCCTAAGGTTTTTTCCTTATTATTCTATATTTTTACATTTTTTTTATATTTTTATAACCCGACTTGCTAATTACAATATAAATATGAGAATTTTAATACTTGAGTTAACTCATTATGAATTACCTCAAAAACATGTTTTTAACCATTGTCTTATTCAAAATACATATACCGTTTTTGCTTTATATTTTTCGTGAATTCCTATTTAATTGAATTTTCGTGTATCAAAAAAAAGATACAGTTTTATTAAAATGATTCATATTTTAAAACATTAAATTTTGAATCAAATGTTAACTAAAATGTACTAATATATATACCATTACCATTATATAAATTAATTGTGATATTTATTAAGAAACCCATGGCATCAAAGAAAAGGAGCGGGTACTAGTATCGAATAGAAAGGCTAAAAAGGAAACAAGATTTAATTTTTTTACTTAACTAGAATCACTAGAATCGCGTAGAATCAGATATAGTGTATAACCTAAAGCTTGTGTAGAGCTTAAAACTTGTATAAAATACAAAGAAAATTTAAATATAATCGAGAATAGTGCAACCTCTGATGTAAATGATTTTAGAAAATTGTGCCTTTTCCAAAATCAAAGAAAAATAATTACAAGATGTAAACGTTTGTGTTTAGAAAACTTTAAAGATATTGCGAGATATAAAATAGAAATAGAAACTGAATCAAAGAAAGATAAATTAAAATTGAATATGCAATATGAACTTGACAATTTTAATAATCCAAACCCATGAAATCATAGTTCTAAAAAAATTTAAGCCTATTTAGTAAATCACGGCCCAGAGCATGAAGTTTTATAATAAAATTTAATTATTTTCAATGGTAAATGTTTTATTTTAATTAATTGAAGATATAAAAAAATACGGACTCTTAGAAATTAGAAAGAGAATGGAGTTTCATTTCAAGGATAAAGATGCCTTATATTTCTTTCCGTGCCTTTTATTTACATATTACAAAGCCTAGAAATTATCTTGTTATTTGCATTGATACAAGAACTAGAAACGTTTGAACTCAAATATTATAGTTCATGAGAATTCATTGGAACACAAAAATAATTATACAACGTAGAAACTATTTGAGAAGAGACTTCAAAAAGTTGGTTTAATTGCAAATGTTTTTTAAAATAGCAATAAATAGCAAAATAAAAAAATAGAGACGTACTCTGACCAATATTTTTAAATGCATTTTTGTGCCTTTACGTAATAAAGATAATTGTGAAATATTTTTAAATCTCATAAAATTTGTTAGCTAATATGATCACATTGAAAAATGTGCTGTGATTTTCATAATAAACACTATAACAACTATTTATCATCGCATATTTAAAATTAACATATAAATGTATCAGCTTTAAAAGAATGCAGATTATGCAGGTAAAATATACGGTGGAAAAAAGATTCATAGATTTTATAAACATGACAAAGAAAATTAGAGAAAAAATTGCAGTTAAAATTAATAAAAAGCTTATCGAAGATGGGTTACTAATCGAAAATATTCGTGGCCGGAGCTATGACAACGGAATAAATATAGTAAATACAAGCGTTAATAAAAAATGATAATTTGCTCACAAGATATTTCGCATGTTGTAAATATTTTAGGTGCTTATGCAGAATCAGATAAATAAAAGAATGTCAATATATTACTTTAGAATAGAGATCGAGATATTAATTGATCCTCGAAATTAATACAAGGGCTTATCGATCATTTTGATGATTTTTGAAAGAACAATCTAGATCAAATTTGTATAAAGGTTGTTGATCTTTGTGATAAATTAAATATTAATACTAAACGAGATATAAAAAACATAAAATAAAAAAATGACAGACGTACTTACCAATGTAAAATTGCCAAGTTTATATTTCATTACAGTCTCTTGCTACAGCATTAAAGATGAAGTAATATAAAGATTAAAAGAACGCTTTTACTATATCCGACAGATTGCAAAAGAGTATTTTTTTAATTGTGACACGCTATATTTCGGAAAAATTACTTCTTTTGTCTATTTATGCATATGTTTATATATACAAAAATAAGTTCAAAAATAAACAAAAATGTTTTAAATAGCAAATGAAAATATAATTCCAAAAACAAAGATCAGAGCACTATTTATCATATGAATATTTTTAATGTACTGAGTTAGTGGGATAGAGAATAATCGTATTCAAGTATTGTACATGCTATATGCATATTTCTGACAATGCCAGCTATGATAGAGACGGCAGAAAGAGGTCTTAGCAAATATTTTGTTTTTAATTTGATATCTACAAGATTGTTTTTCTTAAAATTAGTGAGTAATTTGATTTTCGGTGATGTTACTTAAAATTTCAATGATACATAAGCGAGAAAAATAAAAGATGTGTATTTTTCAGAAAATCAAGTAAATAGTTAATAAATGTAACGTTTTCAAATTTCTATCGTTTTCAAGAAAGCTTAATTTTGTACAACACAATATGTAATCATAATAAAATTGATTTTTCAATAAAAAATAATACATAAAAAAGCAGCATATTTGATATTTTCCAAAAGCGTCAAAATCATTGCTACGGCTCATTAAGTAATTTTAACGGTATTTTAACCTAAGTATGAAAGACAATACAAATACAAATAAAGGTATACAAAGATAAAATCTATTTGATAATTTTGTTAAAAAGTTAAGATTGTCATTAATTGCTGCTGCGATAATATTTGTTTTTTTAAAACAATAGGTTTGTTTGACTAATATTGTATAACACTATAATGATTTTATAAATAGCTATATATCTATTTGTGTAGCTATCAACAAAACACTTATTTATAATAATCCATTGTGAATAAACTTGTCAAATATTTTTTTAATAAATATGCTTAAAGGACTATTCAAATTAATGATTAAGTTTTTTTAAGTCGTCGCTACAAAGTTAAGTGTTAAGCGTCGCTCGCTTATAAGAAATCGAGTTTGAAAGCAATTAAGTGTCTGGCGAGGGGATAAGTTTTTCCTGTCAAAATAAAGATGAAAAGAGGACTCTACTTGTTGCTTTCCTTTGTTGGAATTTCCCTTTGCCGAAGCCGTTTACCGTTGATCGTTCAATTTTTCTTCGAGAGGGGGCTTACAAGCCCTATAAAATATCAACGTCATCTGCACTATACCCATTCACAATAAATATTTTTTCCATAGGGATAAATTATTAATATCGAATTTAATACTTTAATTAATAAACTAGTATATATTATAATATTAAAATCACAATATATTTTTTATAAAATATAAGTAACATTATGTCAGAAATATTTGTAGATAATGTTATATATATTAATATTTGTAATAATTTATATTACATATTGATAACGTGATTTTTATTATACACAAACTATTTTTCATAAGCAAATAATGGTAAAAAAATATTTAGTTTTCTTATTATTTATATCAGCTTATTTTCTTACTTATAAATGATGTCCAGTTAATTAATGAAAAATGGTAATGTATAGTTTGCAGATCCTCTGTAAATTATACAGAAATTGTTACTCTGAATACCATTTCAAAATACTATTTGAATTGAAATATTATATTAAAACCATATAAAACGATCACGCGAAGTATCAAACATAATAAATTTCATATTTTTGCATAGCTTTAATTTCGCATGACATTTTCAAATTGATCATGCGATCGTCTTGAACCGATGTTATTTTTTTTTTATTTTTTGTCTAGACGTACACAATTTAGATTGATGTTTCGACTAAAAAATAAACGATTACAATGATTTATTTGTTGTGGTTACCGTGCGTTGATAGGTTAACGGGTTCGTGGAGTTTGTGTGATGTTATTCAATTTTGAGATTATTTGAGACACTTTTTTGGAGGAATGTATATATGTTGTGTTTTTTTTTTCAGCCGTAAAGAGCAAACACAGGCTGAATCCCGGCGTTATTGGCTCTACTATATCTTGTGTAATAACGAAGCGAAACACATATAGAAAATGTACGTGGTTGTTATTTGAAAACGTGGCCGAGAATTTGTGTTGCCATATTATATCCTAAGAATATTCTGGTCTTTTGGTATGAGGTAGAAATCGACGATTTCTTGTAGCGTCGCATGTGTACTATATAGTACACATTTATATATATTTTTTTAATATTATTTTATTACACTTTTATTTTGTACAACTTTGTACTCTTATATACTGTTCCCAAAAGGATTATTTTGTAAAAAAAATGAGCTCAAGAATCAATTTATTGCATTGGTATAATTGCAACTTTGTTCGATATACAGCCAACAACTTATTTATGTACTTCACAAGTAAATAAACCGTTAATATTATTTTTAATATAAATATATTATATAATTATTTTTAAAGATACAGAAGCAATGGGTGCAGATTATAAGCAGAATCATTGAAGATTGCAGATGAGTTCTCAGAAAATATTACAACTGTATGTAGTTTTGATTAATGATATTTATTTGCTTAATTGCTCCATATTTATAGTCACGTATGATAATTAATGCGCATCACGTGTAAATAATAAAATACAATTTTATCAATATATAACAAGTATCTATAATAATTAATTTGTTGTTGCTATGCGAATTTATTTTTAATAAAATAATATGTAGTTGATTTCTTGGTTCCAACAACATTTATTATAATTAGGTTCTAAAAATAAGTCGAAAGTTTTGAAACAACAGCTGATGATTTTCACAGAGATATAAATATGATAAAATGGACTCTACAAATATTCTATACGTTAAATTGAAACTGCTGTTCAGCAGAATTCGTAGCTTTCACGTAGCGTTGTGAGACTTATAACATAAATATATTATCATTGCATATTAGTGCTACATGTTATTTCTCACGAGCCCCGCTCTCGACCGCTCTATCGCAAGAGCTAAAATCGGAACACTTTTGTGTGATAAACCACCCAGTAGAGGTCCCTTCTTTATTTATTTTAAAATTAGGCATTCTAACATCACGATGTTTTTACTTTTTTGCGAAATGAGAATTTCTATTTTCATTTATTGATTTTCTGAATGATTCTCTAATTTTTTTGATCAATAAATATCTATATATGTAATATATATTATATTATTATAGTAAAACAGTTTTTCATATATATTTCAAATATCAATTTTGTATCCAATATTGAAGCATGTAAATTATATTTTTAATCGTTAATAAATTATAAAATAAATTATTTATTAAAAATAATAAGTAAATACATTTATATAAAAAAAATGTGACGTGAATAATCTAGGGACAAAAACTGATCCATAACTACGATTGATTACAGAGCGTTTAGCTTTTTAGGAAATAATAATTTCTGGCAAAATTTTCAATGACAGCTATTACTATTTTAGTGCAGTGGTTTTTTCGTATCTGATTACCAAAGCAAAGACCATGCTGATTCGAGTAGTTGTCAACTATTTTTTGCCATTCAAATACTTCTGACCTTTAATAAAAGCTTTCATGACAGCATACATGTTTTTAAGCATCTAGTACAGATCCGGCTGTATGATTTTTTTTTAATTAGTAAATTTCTCAAGAAATGAGAATTTTTTTCTAGAATCAGAATCATCAATTAAAATAATTTAACTAATGATTTTTAACTAAAAAAGTCGCAAAAAAATCAGCCTGAATATATTTAAGTTGTAGTTTTAATGAAATGATTTAATTTTACTGATATATTTGATTAAATGAATTTATTATTATTAACTATAATGAAATAATGATTTATTACATTTAATAATATTTTAAATTCTATACTTGTATTATTAAATATTATTTAATTATTAAATTGATGAACAAGAAACCAACTCCGCAAAACTCAATTCAATTTAATTATTAAGTGCGAATATTATTATTTATATAAAAATCGTTTTAATTTATTAAGTAATTTTTGAATTACCTTCTATTACTAAAATGTGTTATATTGGGGAATAAAAATTAATTAATTAAATTATTTATAAAAATTATTTGAGAAATTCCTCTCGCTTTCTGTTGATGTTGGTTTAATCTACAAGACCTTAAATTGGCATTGTAAATTATTTGTTCTCTTTTCTGTCGATTTAAACATTTTTAATTCTTTCTTCATTACTCCTTAGGATGTTGGTTTTGAAATTTTTTTTCTCAAACAGTTGCGCCAATGATAAATTTAAAATTTTTTCACTGGATTCTAGTAATTTATTGGAGTCGAGAGGGTCCTAAGAAATTTTTTTTTTTGACTAGGTAAAAATTTAGGAGTTTTCAAATATTTAATCAATGACATCAATGTCTGCTTTCTTTAAATATTTAATTTCTCTTTAATTGACCTATGAAGTTTCGAGCTTAGCTCATTATTTATATTTTCTATTGAAATTGTTGTATCAAAAATTTAAGGATCCCTTAGGCTGTCAATAATATTTGTGTGACAATTGTCAATAACAACTTTAACTACTTTACAAAAACTTTTTAGATAATTATGTTGTAAGAAAAATAGCTCTAAATTGTTTTGCCCTGCCGAGTCCCATGCATAATTTCTTCTTATCTAGGTAGGTTTTTAGATTACAAAGCAAAGATAAAACCGTGAGCTAGTTGAAGTATTACTTATGCATCGTTATAAAAATAGTAGTAGTTGTAAACTTTTTAAAAATATTCGAACAAATTTAATTTTACAGGAATAAAAATTCTTTAAAAATTTCTAAAATAACATTTTTATGAGAAATTATTGATAAATTATTCTTGAGAAAAAATACTATATATAACTCATCTAAAGCACATTAAATACATTATATATTTTTCTCTGGTACGGTAAGGCTACCAAATAGAATTATTTTTGCAATAGGTCGGCTCGCGAGTAATTAATTATTTTCCGCCCGACCCATAAAGACAGCTGTTATTTAGAACTCGTACCCTATGTTAGCTAGAGAGCGAATTTTTTTCCAAAACGGCTAAAGCTTCTTCCTGAGATTATCGCAGATATACACGAGCAAGGATATCATAAAATCATTGATCTACTCTAATAACTTTTTGGTTTCAAAGCAACATTGATGTCCACTACATTCAAATAATCCTAATCCCGTGATTTTAATCTCATCATTGAAAAAAGGTTTTCTGAACATATGTATTTATGAACAAGTGTTTATAAAAAGGTTGCTTGGTGTACGTAATGCGCCACACAGAATTTTGTATAACACATTTTATTTATATGTAATTAATTTATTAAGCTTTGGAACAAACTTTTTTTTAAGCATACAATAAAGTTCTGCTCCTAAAGGATGCCATTTGACTCATTTAATAAACATAAAGTTGACCTTATTTTTCTATAAATATGCAACAGTTTTTCTCTATTAGTAACAGGTCTGCAATGGGTTTCAACAGCAGTTTTTTTGCACAGAATATATATATATATACGCCACAAGCACATGTGTAAGTACAAATTTGCAGTGACTACAACTTAGTAGACTTTGCCTTGCCGCTTGGATCCATAGCATCTTTAATTTCTGTACACATATTTATGTATAATATGTACCTTGTATATACAATATGATTTTAGGTTGCTGTTATTACCAAAGACATATTTGTGTCTTTTTACCTCATTCGTCCTACTCAGTGGTGATAATATTTGACTGGAACGTTTATAATTTAAGGAAGCAAACGCAACTTTCTAGTGCTCTTGTATATACTGCTTCGAATTTCGGTTACGTAAGGTTGAGTTAGGTTAGCGTTAGATCAACCCGACACAATGCAGAATACACCCATTATACTCAGAATTGACATCACAAATTCCAAAAGACATATCGAACCAATTTTACCTCAGGCACGTCTTTAAGATTGAACGACTCTCAATCGCTTAAAATAGAGACTGCATCCCGCAAATTTAAAAGTGGTGGAGGCTCGCAACCCCTAACCCTCAGACTCACTCCCCTAAGCCGAGCGGCGCGCAGACATGGCAAGGGTTAAAGGAAATTCAGGCCAATATAAAAGTAAACGGATGGCGGAACATCAAATAATGCACGGCAATAAAATACTACGTAGTCGAGAGAAAGACGATCGAGGAGAAAAATAAGGCATTATCATTCCCTGGCAAGACGGGGTTGGAACGGAGAAATGCATTAGGGTAGCGTGGGCGTGGGATAATCATTTATTTGATTTGAACCACCCACCAGTCTGAGGATAAGTGAATATATTCATGCGGATTCACACTTCGTGAACTAAGGCTTAACCTCGTTTGCCGCGAGAACTAGAGAGTGAGTGAGAGAGACGAGCTATAATCCAATATTTAATGTTATCGCCCGAGTTGCGGGCTAATCGAGATACTGTGCTCTCAAAGATGGTAATGGAACGTTAGACTCGCTGCTGCGATTAGGTGGTTTTATTTTGGGCTCTGTGGTAAAAATAACAAAGAATCAAAAATTAACTATGGCTATTGTACTATGTTACAGCATTTTTTGTAATAATAATAATAATAATAATAATAATTCGAAAGTCGCAACGGTAAAATATTTTTTGATGTAATTTAATATAATGATGATTTTAATCTTTAAATAAAGTTAAAAACTATTTATTAAAGGTTTATAACAAACGAAAACGAAGCCTTATGATTAAAATGAATAATAAAAAAATCCACCATATATAAAATCTCATTATAGAATATGAAATTGAATGTTACACAGAAATATAAATAATCTTAAAAATAATACTGGTTGTATTTGTACGATATATGTAAAAAAAAACATTTAAAAGGTCCGCTTTCAGAATTTTAAGATCAGTAACTAATTCAAATCAGTAACAGTAACATTAACTCAAATGTAAATCAGTTACATTATAAATTTATTTTTAAATCGGTTGGTGTAGAAAGAAATTTTCCGCTAGCCGACACATAAAAAAATCCGTCATGCACAACTACCGCCCAAATTCTGAAATGCCTTTGAATTCAGTCGTAGAAACATTTAATTATTAACTTTCAAAAATATCGTCTTTTAATAATCAAAATAATATCACAAAATCCAATAATTTTATATATATATATATATATATATATATATATATATATATATATATATATATATAAATACGTACGTACATAGATATAAATAATTATAAACAAGAAATATCGAGTTATTTGAGATGGGAAACCTTTTAAAATATAAATTCGATATTGAGTGCTGTTTATTTATTTTCGCAAATATAAACCTAACCCATCTAAAAAGCTAAATCTATTTAAATGGAAAAAATTCCGATACGAATAAATTATATATTATATATAATATAGTATTAATTTAATATACATTGAATCTGTATACGATTACAAGAGCGTTATGTATGTATGTAATTTGTTTTGGTAATTAAATACACATGAAATTTAGACCCTAGTACGTAATAAATTATCTTCCTTAGTTTCGGTTGCTGCCAGAGCTTTTGGATGTATAAATCTTGAACCGCAAAAGTGTGTTTGCTCCATTCGCCCGACTAGGTTGCCGAGATGAGGAAATCCAACGAATGTGTCACAGAATTAATGAGCCGCATATAGAGACTTTAACCGGAATGAATTTTGGTTAATTCGAACCAGAAAAACCTTAACCGAAAGTAAAAAAACACTTTAATTGGTGTCCCTTGTCACAATTATAGTTTTAGATTTATTTAAAATATGGTTAATATTTTTTGGTATGTTTTTTGGTTACTAGGGTTTAAATTTGTATTAAGAAATATTGCATATACATTGGTGTAGGTACACAAAATGACACTTTTCTTATGAATTATAACAATTTTACATTCTTATACAAAAGTATTAATCATACATATTCTGCTACGCGATTCTAAAATTTTTTAGCTCAGCTTATAATAATACTTAATAATATTTGTATTTCCTTGTACATTTTATTAAAATTATAAAAAAATCAGTACATTATTTTCAAACCAGACAAGATATAAATATTTAAGAATAATGGAATCTGTAATCATACAAAGCACAAGGATCTTAATTAATGATAACAGAAAAGAACAAATCTCAGCATCTTGTAAGCTTTATTGTTTATATTACATATTTTAATAAAATTTGAATTCAGACCAGAGTACATCCTATGTTTAAAATATATATTTTACCCTTTACAATCACAATTAGTGTAATAGCATATCCTTGCACATTACACGTGCACGCGTATCGGTTAAAATTAACCAAACAGTTAACGGAATTTAGGATGCAAGCGGCGCGGTCGTATTTCACAATTCGTATATAGTAATGACCGATTTTAATTTCGTAAAGTGCGACGACAGCCGGATAACAATGATTATTTATTCTAATCACGACCGAGGATAATAAAGGATAACAAATGGATAAATATTGCCGCGAGATACATACACACACACACGTTTATTTGAACACAATTGTTGCTCTTTTCATTACAAGCATATCGAGATAATGGCAATAATGTATGCATAAAAACGTCAGGTTTGATTAGGAAGTTGACATAAAATGGTATTATATTTTGTTTATAAAAACACTGTAGCCATGATTTTATTTTTTGCCTTTCTTAGGGGTACTTCTTCCCCATAACACCACTCCATCGATTCTTGTTTACTCTCAGGATAATACCTGAGCCATTCGAAAAGTTCACGATCTAAAGTATAGATGTCGGTAGTATGATGTATAATATAAAACTTTTGGTAAGTTGTATTACTGTATAAACTGTCTTATAAACAAGTGTTGAAAGTTAAGAAAACTAATCTTATATATTGTTGGAAAATGTTGCTTTAAAAATGCATATTAGTGAGATTGGTAATTTTATAAAAAAAAATACAATAAAGATTACACTCTGATAACCAATGTCTTCGCCACTTAAAAGTGAATAAAAAAATTCGAGCCTCAACTACCTGGTTATACATTTGAACTCCAAGCTTAAATTCATAAAAGAATCGTGAAACTCGAGTCCAAAAAGCTTAAAACAAATATTCAAGAGCAGAGCATCAAAAAGAAAATCAGGAAGGAAAGCATCAAAAGTGTCAGTTTTTAAACTTGCATATCGGCCGGTGTACACAATAATTTCTCACTGGCCGATATGCCCACCTGAACGTCAACTTTTATCATAAGTGGCAAAGCTCATAACAGTTGATCTCTAACCTAATATTTATGGTCACTCTTTGGTCAACTTAACCAACATACATATGTATGTACGTACAAACAAATATTTACAATTTCAGGTAAAATAGAGAAAACTGCAAAGATAAGAATTATTGTGTTGGATATCATAAATGACTCGTTTGGTCGCAAAACATTTATTAAAAATTGTAAAATAAAAATTAAAAAATCACAAAACATCCCTCTTTTAGTGCTTCCTGGCGTAACGTGGGTTGGGGGCGAGTCGCCGATGGGCCAAATGTGTTTTTACTAATGGCGTCGTGAAAAGAGGGTAGTACGGCCGATCGTTTTATTGGCCGCGCGAACGGGCCACGTGACCCGAATGCCCAATCACTCATTTGCATCGTCATCGAAATCACGCCGGGACGAAATTAAGCTCGGCACGTATCAATGACTTTTACGTGATTCGAAACTTTGCGGGGGCGAAATTTTCCATTGCACTGCCGCGTCGCCCCCGAAACTCGCCGCTCGTTTATATCAATGTATGAAGAAGTTGGACGCCTCGATAATTAAACCGACACTCTCATAAAAATAAACTCGGGAAACTTCGCGACCGCGGAAGTAACTTTTGAACCTCTGGATTTTAACCCGGCGGGTGTGTTATAAGAACTTAAATAGTGTATGAGTTAATAAGTACATACATGTATGTAAAAAATGGGGATTTAAATATATGCTCTTTGTTATAAAATGTATAATTTATAAATATTGTGACTAAGAGTAATTTTTTATTTGATATTTGAGTTGGACAGCTGCAGATTTTTATGTTAAAAATAAAATTTAATTATTTAATGATGTATTTTTTTTAAATCCCTGACTATAAACACTTCTGCCAGTAAAAAGTTACAGGTTACGCTCAGTTAGCCGCCGAAACTAAACCTTTTCTGAACTTCTTGGGTCGAAAGAGTGTGTAATTATATGATGATTTTATATTGTATATCCTGATTAAAGTATGCTATGAACTTCGACAATGGAATGAACCAATGACAAACCTTGTAAAAGTCATTCTTAACATATTTATATGCGACATTTACTTGCATTTCTGCATCTAAAGATTCTGTCAATGTTTTGGTAAAAGTCAATCTGTCAATCTTTAAATAATTATTTTAAATAATTGATCAGATTCAACAACTTATTCAAAATTAAACAAAATAATTCGGAATTAAAATAAATAAGAGCTAGAGTCCCACAAGAAAGTGTCCTAGGGCCGATAGTATATTTGTTGTACACGTATGATTTGCCACAAATAGAGAATGTCACAATTGCAGCATTCACGGATGATACAGCAATCCTAGCAGTGGGAAATAGCGAATTTTGACAAATAAACTTTAACAAGCCGCTGATAGGAGCACCAATTGGAGCAAAAAATGTAAAATAAAGTTGAGTGAATTGAAATCAGCACATATCAACTTAACCAGTAAAAATATTAGTGATCAATTGCAAATTTTCATAAACGGCAACACTATATCATTTGGAAATAAAGCTAAATATCTTGGCATGACCTTGGAACGCAAACTGCGGTGAAAGGAACATATACAAAATAATAAAGAAGTACTTAAAATGAAATATAGAAAGCTATATTGGCTTATGGAAAGAAACTTTAAACTATCAATATACAAAAAAAATCAAGATATACAATTAAATTCTGAAACCAATTTGTCTACGTCATACAACTTTGGGGATGTGCTAAACAGTACCATGGCAAAGTTAAGTGCTACAAAATATTGTGATTGCTAGGTGGTGTGTTCCAACATCACGTCAACATCAAGGCAGCACACTCCTCAATATTGACAACTTGAAAAGACAGCTGAAGAGGACTAAGTCCTTCGAACTGATCTAGTTTTCATTTAATGAAACACATTTACTATTAGTGAACAGAAAACTTTTGCACGCCAATGGTTGAACATGGTGTTTAAAAACATAAACTATTAAGCATAGAGTAAAATTATTTGTTGATCATAAACATGACCAGTTTTAATATATATAAAAAATAGCAGAAGCTAACAACACTGTGTCTATAGTTTTTTATGCACAATTTGTAACTATTTGTATAAATATATAAAATGACATTAAAAATATGTTTTAGAAAAGCAGCGGAACTGACTTCGCAACTATGGTTCTCAATAAAAGAATTAAATATTTGATTATTGGAATTATTTGCTCGATTTTTAACTATCTTTTTGTCTATTTTTATTTTCCATTTGCTAAAAGATGACCGACAAACAGTCGCATATCGTTTACATAGAAAGCAATAAAATCGGCATTTACAAATTTGCTATTGACATTCTCGGATATACGTTAAAAAGCTTTTTTTGGTTTTCGAAATCAATTTTTTTGGAATAGAACATCATAAATAGTACTGTGCATCATTTTATAATTATCGTTATATATTAATATACAGATTATCTCTTGCTGGATATGGAATTCTTATAATCATATAATTTACAAAATTATATATCTGTAAGGAAGCGGTGGTATGTTGTCAATCGTAATATCATTTGCCTACCCTAAATTTTGCCATTAAAATATGTCTTATGTTAAAATACAAGATAATAAGACACTTCTAAAAAACATCATATTTAAGTTAAAATCAAATAATTTTATACAAGCTACATACACTAACATCTAACTTTCAATTAAAGCACATTTAATTTGACTGAAAGAAATTTTCATTTGCGCCGCATTTTCTTAAAATGTATTAAAACTGAGGATATAGAATCTACGCAATTAAAAATCAGTCAATTTCAATCATAAGTACAGGTTGTAATTTTATATATAAATTTACAAACTAGCAAAATTTTGCTCTAAAATAAGTATGATAAATACTAAATTAAAGTTTTTTTTGACGTATTTACTAATAAATAATTCGCACAGCATTATGCTATGCATATTATATAAAACTCAAAAAGTTGGACGATTCTTAAAGAATTATGGGTTTTCACCTTAATAATATTTTATAATCAATTGATTAAATGAATTAATATTAGTAAAAACCAAGAAAAAAATTACGAATATATTTCAATATCCAAAAACTTCATCCATTTTAATTCAATAATCGAACAGTTAGATACTAAAAATAATTGAAAACCGTATTTGCGACCCTTAAAAACGAAATCGGAAACCAAATCAAGCCTAAAAAAACGTACCGTATTTAACGTTTCAATATTTCACTATTTTTACGCAAACCATTAGTGTTTTATAAATGGATTTTACGCAAAAATTTCAAGTATGCTTTATGACGTTTATTTGGTCTTTAATACAATTAATAATTCAATGTTTTGTTCTCTTTATATCGATCTATCGGCACGCTAAATATTGTAGTAAAAATTTTGAAGAGTATAGTCGTACATGTACGGCGGTTGATCTTTCACTCTTTTGAGGTATCCCAGATAGTTATATATTTACATATAATATAATTGCAATATATTTACATGTATAACTAAATAAATAATAAATAAAAAATATGATTACTATACAAATTAATACCAAAAATATTTTATATTAATTTCATAAAATATATTGGAAGCCTCTGTATTGATAAAAAAATCCACAAAAGCAGAATAATATATAATAAATATGTAAAAAAAAATATTAAAACAAACTTTAAACATAAAATTATAAAAATAACTGATTTTTAAAAATATTATTTACTATAAATGCAATATTAAATATTAATAAATAAAAACAACGGATATATACGTAAACTTAAATCAGTTCTAAATGTATATCAACAAATTGACAAATGTTTATGAATTAACTCACATTTTAAATATCTTAGGTCCATAATTATACCTATTTTTATTTAGAAAATATTATAAGCTTGTTAATATTTTTAATTAATAAAGGGCTTGATTTAACTAACCATTAATTTATTCGAATTAGACATATATTAACATTTTATTATCATCTCTGAAACTTTACCTAAAAATCGGTTATATAAATTTACAACAAAAATCAATATGTATAAAAAACTATAATGTATTAAAGGATATTTTCAATTGAAAACAATTAATATGTATGTACATATATATCTATATACACATATACATCAATGTACGCTTTTGTTTGTATTGTATAAAATAACGTTCGTGGAGTTTTGATAGCGTATTAATATACGGCAGGTGAGCTGATAAACCGTATGACTAGAATCTATATTACACAGATAAAATATTACGTATTGATCCGTATGAACCAGTTTGCAATTTTTATATTTTAAAAATATAAGTACAATATATTGTATTTCTATTTTTTTAATATATTTCACACTTTTGAAATCACCGTATTTTTTACTGGGATCGTAAATTTAATACATTCACGTTATAACTTAATCTGAAATAGGAGTCGGAGATTAAGCAGAATCCTTTGTTTCCTGTTTGAATAATTGGATGGCCGGATAGTACAAAAGCACACGAAACGTAATAAAAGATTTTTTTTATTTCAACACATACATTTCGCTTGCAGTACTATGAAACGTACATGCAATTTAAAAATATCATACATACCAAAATATGTAGATGTATGGATAAGTATACGATTATATGCGTCAGTGAAATATTATGTTAATGATTTAATTACGATTTAAAAACTCGGGTCAACTGAAAAAAATAAATAGAAAAGCAATACATGTGCCTAGTATATAGAGCTATGTAATATAAATGAGGTCTTGTGACAGATACTTAAAGCCAAAATACAAGGAGAACGTAACTTAATCCTGGATATGATCCCTTCCTCAGTTATCTCCAAACAGTTTGAGAAACTGTTTATTAAGCGCCTCAAACCAATACTTGTGGATTAGCAGCTAATTTTGACTCACCGGTACGGCTTCGAGTATGAGCACTTAACCATAGATCAAGTTTATCACATCTTTATTGTCATAAAATATAAGGAAAAAATCAACTAATAAATATTATTAGATGTCGCTTAAACTTTTATTTAAGATGTATTACAAATATGAGATAAGAAAAAGATACACAAGAGTCGAGTAAGAAAATATGTACATACACATATTACGTGTAGTAAATTATGGATATGTACTGGGAACTGTACTCTACCCGTTGTAAACCAAACCACTACAGTTAAAATGACGGATAATACGACTATTCTATTTTTCAGAAGAACCTTAAATAAATTTGCTACTATACTGAAATATAATACAATTAGTAAATAGCACTATAATTTCAGCACATAAATCGTATGCATATAAGATCGATTCGCTAGCAATAAAAATCAACCGAGAAGTTGTTACGTATGTCAATATGGCAAAGACCTTGGATGTAAAGAAACGATGGAATGAATACGTGAGAATCAAACATAAATAACCAAATTACCGCTTTGTCAAATTGTATTGGCTTCTAGGAAGACACTCGATTGTCTTTATTAAATAAACTTTTTATACCAACAAATATGAAAGAAGGATTTATTGTATTTAGGTGTTGCTGTGTGATATTAAAAAGAGTCACATTTTGTAGTTAAAAAGATAAAAATGATAATTTTATCAAAGCACCAAATTGCTGTTTTTTGAAAGAATGTGATTTAATTGTTCGCCTAAACAAACTTGTTTGTTCGCCCCAGATTCATACTATGGTTTAAAATCTTGCTCTCCCGGATACAAAGTGTGGAAGTATGCGAATGTGGGGATATAAATTAATCGAAATTGGATGTGTCTAAGCAATAAGCCACCCCAGAGTCGTCGTAGGGTGAGACCCATGGTATCGCCGGGACAAATGGCAATAGCGTCGGAAACCAATGCCGCAAAGACAGACTAATCTGTTTACGAGGCCGATGGGATTCACAGGACCCGAATGAAATCCAGGAAAAGAAAACTCACTAGTGGTCCGCCCCATAATGCCGTGGTCGGTGTTTACATTGAAAAATTAATTTAACTGAACTTTGTTTGCAATGTATACAATAGGTTATATTTAGATCCAGGTATATGCAATATATTTAAAATATATTAGTATACAAAAGTTATGTTTCACTTTATTTTAATTATATGATGTTGTTGTTCTCGAGAGTAACATCAAATGCGATTACAAATAAAATAATAGAATAACAACTTACTCTAATTAATGCTATGTTTATTAAGCTTTATAATAGTATCTAATTCACTATTTTGTATTGAAAGATACATATGCTAATACAACATTACTAATAAAGGTAGTTTTTGGGCAAAAAAATAATAAATAAATCAACAAAAATATATTCTTCAACTAAACTATGTATTTAAAAACTAAATGTGGTATACGTTATAGATGAGTATTGCATACAAACTTTTGACCAATGTATTTGTGGGATATTTAATGCTCTATGTTGAAACTAAACTTGGTGACTAAGAATGTAACTTTGGACCAGGCAGGTTTTCACTATCAAGTAATTTGTTCACTACCAATGTGCGGTATTAACTTATATTATATTTATGTTAACAATTATTTTATCAGCTATACAAGTTTTGCATGATATTTAATATACATACAAATATAAAATTTATGTTAGTACTATGGGATCGTTTGAGCTCTAGTTCTACGTCGAAGAGTTACTAAGCCATATCAATAATTAAATTAATTACTTGCTGCTCTGAAGGTGCTGGATTTAGTAGTTAAAGCTATAATAATACTGTATTAGTAAATTTAAAGAAAAGTAGAGTTAAGACCAGACTTAAATATTACATTATACTATAACTTTTAATTTGATACTATCTTCACCGATGAGAGGATAATAAAACTTTATCTACCTTTTTACCATCGGCATTATATTCAAATAATAAAGCAATATATAAATACCTTACATTATCACAAATAAATAGGTTATGTAAATTGCGTAAATTTATAAACATATATTAAAACGGCTCTAAAGACAAAATTGTGTGCGGTTTTTGTTTCGTTTCCTTTGTGATATGTCAGTTGAATATAGACGTAACATAGCTATCTCGGGAATATGAAATTTATATTTTTTAATCAGTTTTTAAATCATATATGTAGCATCAAAAGTGATATATTATGTATACTTTAAAAAAAAATCTTACCAGTATATCATTCGCATCAAGTCTAAATTCATCATGGACGACAACGCCTTTGTCGTCTTCAAGATTTATATATTAATTATTAAAAATCATTTGCCATTTCCAAGAGCAATTTAATATTTATTGATAACCCCTGATACACCAGAAATCATCTAAAGTCACAGCTATGCTTAGCTTAGACCGAGAAAGCATCCGCTTCCCTCTTCACGTCATTCTTGGTTCAACTACGAAAATCGAAATTCAGAGCTCAACCGAACTTCTAAAAATGACTGGATTATACAGGACGCAGACAAGGCTACGAGAACATATCGTATTTATATTAACTAAACAAATTGTACGTTAGTAAAAAAACTTTGCCTTATATAAAAAAATCTACGCATGTCAGGATCTGTTTTATATTTATGACATTATTTTTAATAAGTTGTAAGATCGGTGTTTAGTACTAGAAGTACCTAAGTATGATTTTTTTATGGAAAATAAATGGATAACGTGATTTAGTATTTTTACAAATAAATATATATGTGCATAGTTTTATGATTTGGTTTTTAAAGGCTGAACCGAATCTAAGCTCTTTTCCCTCTACATTTTTTTAAATTAGTATTGAAATGCATCGATAATTTGGCTTCTGTTTCTCGTAGGAGGTCAGACCTTATCCTTAGTCTGCCTAGTGTACTAAAATGAATGATAGATCAAAACTACTGAACATTTTGCAAGTACGACGCGAGAGCTGGTAAATTTTAATACACAGCATTCAAAGAGGTAAAAAAAGCACTTTTTATTTTCAGGAGGTTTGTAGCTTTTAAAATATCTTTTGCTTAAAAAAATATATATAATATCAAATTTAATTAGTTTTGACTTTATAAATGCATTTATTTGTAGTGCTTTTAAATTAATTCTCAAGTTATTATTTTAAAAATAGTTGCACACAATGATGTTTCACATAAAAAATGTAAATATTTTTAGACTCCTTTCACGGGATGTGGCACATTAAAAATTTACCCCTCTAGCTTGCAGGGACACTACTACCTTTTCTCTCCCCGAACAAAGATAGTAGTCGTAGAATAAATAACAGCGTGCAATATTAACATGCAAATAAATAATTTAGTGCGCTCGGGCAAGCAATACAACAACAACAACACACACACGCTGGCATACAGGGTGATGCATGTTTCTACCATATTTCTTCCATTCACATACGGGCGGAGCAAAGGGGCAAAAGGCGCCTTATTGTGCGGAGCGAAGCAAAGATTTACTCCACTTTGTTGGAATTTACCTAGCACGTTTCGCCGCCGGCAAAAATGACCACGTAAGGTGTTTCATGCACACAAAATATTCCTCAGGGCTTCAATAAAAATTTGTAGACACACATATTGCCGGATACATACATATATAATGTATATTATGTACATACTAGTGGCGGTAGCTGAGTAGTGACTTGGTGGGATGCTATGGGTTAAATGTCGTACAGATTAGTGTTAACCCTTCATACAGGCAAAAACAAGCGCTGATACCTAGTTACTAATACGTAAAGTACATGCGTAATTAACACATAATATAATTTAGAAAAATATTTAATTAAAAACAAACAATTGTAGCAATATCATCACGTGCATAGTTCTTTGAAAATACTGACTAAGACTGCGCATAAAAAAAAAATTGTCACATCTTAAATAAAATGAGTTTTTTCTAATATAAACAAAGTAAGTTTAAGTAAATCCAGTTGAAATAAAAGTAACATATTTATTATATATTATCTGTATTTTTCAATTGTGTGTCAGGGTTAGGGCACTATATGCTTTTAAATAAATATATAAACATAGTATATAAAAATTATACATTTATATTTATATCATTATAAAATAATTACCGTCTCAGGTAGTCATACTAAAATTTGATATAATAATTTCATATTATGAAAAAATCTTGTCAGAAAATACGGTCTAAAATTATTTTTATATTTTGCAGTAAGAATTTTTATATCAAAAATAATATAAAGTGTTTATTCAGCGGCAATATTCGCAAAAAGAAACGTATCAAATTTAATTTCAATTATCTCTAGAGAGCGTTAAAATTACGGGCGAGAAGTAGAAGATGAGCGAAATAATACACAGAGAAGACGAAAAACACGAGAAAAAATTGCTAGCGTTTATTATCTGCTTTTTTTATTTATTTATTTTTTTAACAATATATATTTAAAATATAAAATAATACGTTCAAGCTTAAGATTTTCGAGTCCGGTCCCCATTTGTCTGGCTGCCGTCGTAAGCGAAAGATTTACAAGGGGAGAATTCCTTCCCGGAGCAACTGAATATTGAATATATTGAGCAGTTCTCTCTCCCACGACCGTTTTGTTTTTCTTTTTGGTTATATGTTTCGTGTATGTGTTTTTTTACTGGGTTTTGTTGTGCACAGGGACCACCTAGAAGCGACCCCACACCCAAAAAAAACACACCCCATATTTCCACCCATAGCTATCCTATGGTACTTCTTGGAAGCACACACCGGAAAATGGATCATTGAGCGTACAAATGTTTCCCAAAAACAATACTACAAAAAAAACACACTAAAAGGCGTTTAGTTCTAGTGTTTGGGGAATGCAATTTTAGACATCAATAATACAGGGTTGTAATATAATATTAATTTAAGATTTAACCTTAATTTTTTTGCACGCGAAATTGCTTAAAATAAATTTTGATAATTATTATAATTTAATTTTAACAATTTTTTTATTAGCTACAAGTAATAAAAATAAGAATAAAAAGTACGTTGGTTGTTACAATTTGAGGGGCAAAAACTAAAAAAAAAATTTTAAATTCAAGTGAAAGAAAAGAGATAAAATAAAATACATTTAACTGAAGATTAGATTAGAACCATTAAATGTGTTCTTTAGCTTCATAATCTCCGATTAATGTGGGTTCGCAAAGTATTTTTTGGTATGAAAATGATATTGCTCTTTAATCGTTGGTATTTCTAGGCTATTACACTTTTTTTAAATTAGTTATTTATTTTTTAAATTATTTTCTTAATTCTTTTTTGAAGCCTTACAAATATTATAAATAGCTATATTGTATATAATTTGTAAAGCTTAAAATTAAATTAACAGTGACATTAAAAAAACTAGATTTATTAACAGATAAATAAATATTCTTTACACCAAAAAAATAATTTTATTGTAATTAAATAAAACGTCAAATGCTCAAAAATCCCCAAAAAATTTAATTAAAAAAATTGCAAAAAAAATAATATATTGTTTTTATTACTAAGTACAACTGAAAAATGTTGTGTATTCTTTAGCATATATTCTCAATAAAAAAATATATTATTACTTTTGATAATAAGTATCTATATAAATCAATAATTTAACTTTCAATTTAAAAAGTCATCAGTAAAATATTGCAAACATTAATATAAAAGTAATAATTCATTTAAAATTGTTAATAATAAAAAAAATTATAATCGCAAATAACAAAACTTGTGTTAATAATAATATCAATAAATTGTTACTTTCTGAATCGTAAAAATATTATTTATATGACAACAGCTTTATGGAAAAATATGTTTTAGTTATCTAAGGTACTGTAAAAAATAAAAAATCGTTTTATTTTCTAAATGGCTTATGAGTATATAATAATTATGGTATTACCTTGAAAGTTCATCCATAAATCAAAAGGGTTTATAATTATCTAACTTTTTAATTGCGATAACGTTTCATTATATTTTTAAATATTTATGTTATTAAAATATCACCTATTTTTAATTTATATACAATAGGTTTTCCATATCGATAATCGGACCTCGTTAATTTAATGCGACTAAGATAGTTAATCTTGATTACGTAAGGCAATAGCTTAAATGCGTTATCTACGTGTATTTAAATTTATTAAATTAAAGTGTGCTCAAAATAATTAATTGTTATACAAGTGTCTGCGTAAAAATAGCTTAAGTGTATATATATATTTTATGCTTTTGATAGATATTTAGCAAGCGAAAATATAAAATCCAAGTATATATTTGCAAGATTTTATTGTGTGAATTACTTATAATACTATTAAACGATCTAGTTTTATTAACATTTTTTGATTATAGTCGAAATCAATATACATATAATAAATGCATGATTATAACGACTTATAATAGTTCAATGTTCTATGATTAATGGCAAAAGTCACACATCTGTCTGTATTTTCTTATAAAACGCTTAATACAATGTGAAAATTAAATTAACAGACATTTTATGTAGAATTTATTTTACTGTTTTTTTCATGATAACATGTGTTTAATTTTAGAAAAACGTCACAAAAAAATTACTAAAATATTTAGTAAATTGATCAAAAAGTATTAAGTCAAAATAATACCAAGTTATACTCTTTGTAATGTTTTAAAACATTTATATTATTGTGTTGTTCATTAGCAACTTGTTTATTTTAAATTCAAGAAACTATTATACATAGTGATGGATTTTAGAACTGCAGCATCATATTTAATATAGTATGATTCGGCCATTTAAAACGCGGTTCGTAAAATGAACGTTGCCAATTAAAAAACACGTTTTTTTAGTTTAGTTATGTAAATTCTCTTTTTTAATTATTCCCCGTAATTATTTGTAATAAACGAGTATTCTAATATTCTAACCCATTTATATATAATAACATATTTGACACGTTTCTGGCTCAGATGCCAAAGCTCATTGATTACCTTTCTCAATTTTATTATCATTGCTTTTGTAAGCAATTGACTTCAATCAGTGTACTTTAATAAATTTTTTTAGATATTCTCTGCTGTTTTAATTAATGCGATGAATATAATATATAAGCCAGAGAATTGATTGACCTTAAGCAGCTAAGGTGTAATTTAATTAATTCAAACCCTTCACAGAAACACTTAAATGAATCCATTTCTGTATTAAATCGAACAAATTAATTACTGAAAACGCCAACTGCTAGCATTTTTTATCGCGCGATAATCGAGCCGGCATTCGTGAGGTACTTGCTATAGAGCAGTGGGGGTAAACGCTACGCGGTGGAACGGCGTTCCGTTTCCCCTTAACCGGCGATCGTTTCGCAGCTAAAACGGAATTAAATTAATCGTTGTCGTCGGACGATTGTCGGTGCGAATCATTGTGATTCTAACAGTCCTCGAAAGATGTGTAAGTAGGCCTTTTTTGCGTTCGTGTCAAAAGGGTATTCAAATTAACGCCGGAGTGACGGGACAAAGGGGCGCTTTTCGTATATATCAAATTTCACAGTTACTTAAACTCGAAAATTGTAATATTAATTAAGTTGCGGTCGGCGCCAGCCAGACAAAGCCTCGCGGAAAAGCTCATTTACACCGGGAGGGAAAGAGAGAGACTGGCTAAAGCGGGAAAATGTTGGCGTGGAAAATGATGAACGGGAGACGAGCATATGTCCTTCTTTGTCTTAGTAATACAAATTTGAAAGTGTGACGATCACATTACAATTTTAACTTTAATACTTTTTACATCTTAAAATACGATGTGAGTATTATTTTTAATAATAGTATATTAGGAACAAAACTAAACTAGGTATATAACTAGAAAACATATAAATAAATAAGGCATTCCGTAATGCATAAAACAATGATCCAATCGGAGAATAAAATATCTCTGATTCTTATTAAAACGCTGTTGTTCAGAAGCATCTGAGCTGCAGATTTTAGAAGCACCTCTAAACGTGCAGTGACTTCTGGAAGCCCTACTGGCTAAGAATAAAGTCCTGGCGGTATAAACTACCGGACTAATGCCTGTCATATTGCAACGAAAGAATCTCAATAAAAAAATAATATTGTGGAGGTATAACGTTAACGTATAAGCCTTCGCATGAATTGTAACTTTGAAAGAAAAAAAGACAAGACCTTCTAAGAAATAGTTCATCACGGAAAAGCTTAAATCAGTTCGGAAAATAAGTCATTGATAAGTTTTATTAACGAGGATATGAGAGTAAAAGTACAAAAGATACTCGGGAATTTAAGATACTAAAAGCATATTTTTTCAAGATACACTTTAAAAGCTTTTTAATTAACATACATCTTTTTATTTAGTTAGGAACTTAGTATAGAATATTAAACTTACTGAATATTCTCAGTATTAATTATAATAAGTTATATTATATATCATAGTAAAATATAGTAGTTAATTAGTTTTTATTTCCCATTCTGACGACACATTTTCTCAACAAACACACCCTTAAATGTCAAAGCGACCGCTCCATACAAGTCAAAGGAAGTGTCGTGCCTTATTCATAATACAATCCTCTATGTTAAATTATACACGCACCCAACTACCGTGTATACAGTATGTGAAACTGCGAGCCGTGGAACGGCGCTAAAAAGGGCTAAACGGGGCGCTTATCGTTCGGGCCTAGCTAACAACCAAAGATATAATAAGGTAAGCCTCGCGGTTAGCTAATAATACATTAAAATATCATGCACACACGGCTCGGGCCTATTTGTTGGGCACCCATAAAGGTACCGAGGGTTAATTAATGATAGCGCGTATCATGGCTAGGCCGCAAAACACTACAAACTACATCCCCTAGGTCGATTTATTGTAGCGGTGTAGTTGGTAGTTAAGTCGCTTTTCGGCACTGATACCGTCGGTGTTGCTCGCCGATCCGGATTTGAATAACAGCCAATTACAGACGGGATTTGTGTAAGGGGCACCTGTTGATTGCAAGCACCTGGTCGTGACAGGAGTCGATACGGTGTAAAAATACGAGATTTTTCTGTTGGAATTTTTAAAAGGCTTTTATTGTCCAATATTTCGTGGAATATCTGGGTTAAGCGAATGTGTGGATTTACCTTTAAAATGTGTTTATTTTAACAACTAAATCACTTTATGTGCAGTTTAAACACTTCTAAATAAATATTGGTAGTTTTTATTTTATTTAAAAGAATCGATAATGTTGTAATAATGACCTTTGTTTTACTTATTTAATTAATTTAATAGCACACATCAACTAGCAAGAAAATAAATCTATAATACCTAATCAAAAAAGTTTTGAATCTGTTTATCTTTTGTACGGTAGAAATACTGACAAAGTTCATAGAAAATAAGCAAATACAAGTGAAAACTTTTCTATTTTTAGATATATCGACAATTGAGATTTGCAAAGTAAGCTAAGAAGACCTAGCAAAGAGTTTGTCTCTTTCGATGATTTTTTTATACATATAAAATATTTGCTATGAACTGAAGTAATTCATTATTAGACAATTTTCACAATAGATTTATTGCGATATTCATATGTGAAAATATAAAAATCAATGTAAACTTAATTTGTGATAATTGATCGAAATTACAATTATATATTAATCAATAATTCTAATCTCCCAGACACAAAGAAATTAAAAACATTAAGATCCATATGGGATTCAAACCAAAGACTTTCAGGTCAATAGTCAGCGACTTGTACTACAAGTGTATTGCAATGGTTACTAATATTATTAATTTACTAAGCAAAATTGTTATAGCGTAATACTTTTAAAGTACATAAAAACTGTGTAATAGTATTTCGATAATTAAAGATTGACTAAAATACACGATATTGAATTTTGTTTTACGATTAATAAAAGCCCTAGTATTATTTGAAAGTAATGAATGATAGTTATTTTACTTATATAAATTTAAATAATTATAATTACATAAATAAGATGGGATATAATAAATATAAACATGTTTATTTGACATATATTAAAAAAAAATTAATTATGTATATAATCTATTTTTCTGATATTATACATATTGGTTATTTTTAATGGTTCCTATATGCAATTTTTTTTAATATAAAATTTAATTATACATGTTAACAGGAAATTAAATAATAAGTAGATAAATTAGCTTAATTAGCAACTATTTCGATAGCAAGAATTTAATTTAACATAAAATGTTTACTTTAAATTAAATTAAATTAAAAATGTATTCTAGATTTGTGGGCAATATTAAAATTAAAATTCTACATGAACAAAAAATGTCTTAAATTTAATTTTTATTGAATTTATCGTTTTTTATGTTTCATACATATAACAATATTATATATAAAAATTATATAAATTAGATTTTTATGGTTGTTCTAAGAATATGTTACCTAAACCGCACAATAACGCCCCTTAAACCCTAATATAATGACTCATGACTTATGAATAGACAAATTACTGATTCATGCAAAAATCAAAATCATTTTATCTCAAATGATATATTTTAAAATTATTTTTAATACACAAAAAAATATTTTAATACGAAATATGTAAAATAATAAAATATAATATTGTCATTAATTTTTCTTAATAATATAGTAATTTTTACATATTTTAATTATGTGATTTATATATTTAGAAGCAACGTTTTCAAAACACCTATTTTATATATTTTGATTTTTAATTAACGGTGTTTTAAAATAATATTGTTTTACCAAATAACTGTTGTACTCATAACGTTTCTCAATTTAAACTAAAGTAAATTAAATACATCTATTCTCTACGAGATGAAAATAAAGTATAGAAAATCATAAGATTTTTTAAAATTTATTGTATATATTAGGACGTTTTTACGTTGTGTTCAGGTTTTTTTCTGATAAAAATGATGTATAAATTGAAATATTATATTTTCAGTTAATACATTTACCAACGAAATGCCACTAATTTTCTGCTAATATTCTACATAAATTGACTTAGAGGGAGTCGCCGTTCCTTCTACGGTAGAAAGGACTTGTCACTGTTAAAACGCCATCTTTACAGGAGAAGGCAACACCGTAATTAAATCTAGTAAAGTAGGCCTCATAAGTCTTATGCAGATAACTTATCTAAAATCTTATCTAGGGAGATTAGCATTACAAACATTGAAAGATGTAGGAGAAGGTAACTCCAAGATTATTGAGAGCAACAGCACTAATCAATACTGTCCCAATGCTGAAGATAATCAACATCGATAAAGATTAAAAACAAACATTCACAGTCGGAGTTGTATTAACAGGAACTATAAAGGTAATGCTGTGAAACTGCGGTACGGAAAACAAGGGGAAACCACCGTACTAATCTTCCGAAAACAACCACCGTATGTGGTCTGGTGGCCAACGTCTGGAAGCAGACATGACACCAGAAGAAGAAATTCTACATAATACTGCTTTAAATAATTACACATTAACCCATTCACGCGCTCATAAATATGATGATGAAGTTTTTAAAATACATTAAAAAACATATAAGTTTAAAAAAAAATTGTAAAATTCTTAGAAACACTGCTTATTATTTATTAAAATTGTATTATTATCTACAAATAATATTTTAAAAGCGAATTAAAAACTAATTAAAACCAATTTAGTTATCAATAATAATAACATTTGATACATTAAAACTAATTTTATAAAATAAACTTTAAATTTAATGCATTCTACAATATATTTATTTACATGTGTTTATGAAATCTTATTTTACATATTAAACATGTTACACGTTACTAAAAGTAATTCTCTCATAAATTTATTAATCATGTGAAAGTCTGGATATATTTTTAAACACGTGTTTTATACTTTAATGTATATATAGTGCGTGTCGGAATTTAGAGCTCCATTTCCTACGACATTAATCGTGTGAATAATGATAAAATATGGTAATTTTATTATAATTCCGCTGGAAACGTACAAACGAAAAATTAACAAAAAATATTTCGCGCATGTTAGCAGAGGTATTTATTTGTATAAAATAACTGTGCAATGTAACGTTAAAATATGAGAGTTAAATATGTAATAAATGTAGCATTACATGAAAAAATATGTCGAATAAATCACATTTTAAATAATGAAAGCATCCGTTCTTATCTCGAACATTGTTCTCGGCATTTGTTACACGAAATGTGAAAAACGAGATGAAGTTGTTAAGTAAGATAATATTAACGAGAGCGAGTTGTTAAAGCAAGAAAATAAAACTTTAAATGTGAAGGTTTTCAATATTTAATTTAGAAATTTCGCGATTCTGAAGAAAGTTTAAAACAAGAATGTTTAATGTGTAATCAAATATGCATCAGGTGAATTACTTATTATTCATAAGGAATACTATTACATCACTTTATATTCCTTATAAATCTACCTTTAACTTGACAGTCGTTAACTAAAGACGTTGCAAATAGATTCACAAATTTTATTTTGATTGAAAATTTCATTCTACATCAGTTTATCTAAAAAAAATCTGAACATTCTCATGTCACTTTATCAAAAGACCTCTAATGCTAACGGTTAGTGTCCCTTTGTTCTTCGTTGTTAGTGTGCATGTTTGTATGTGTGTACATCGTAAAATTAAGTATATCCACACAATATCGGCAGTGGTTAAAGATTGAAATTTATTACCTTGTAAGTTCCGAGGTTCTCCACAACACACGGCAGATTAGCATCTCTTCCCAGAGCTACTGTTACGTTCGGGATTGGCTCGGCGAACCGAGGGTCCTCGGTAAGTACTGAAATTTATAATAAAAGCATGTTATTAAAATATCTCACCGATCCGAAAATGTGCAATAAAGATCGCTTTATTGTTACTTATTGCATAAACAAACCCGTGTACCACGTCGGCGATAAAATAAAATAGAATTTGCCTACAGGAACACACGTGGGAGTAAACATATTTTCAATACGACGTCATATAACGAATATTAAAGTAGAGGCAATAGAAACATTTTGAATATTTTATAATAATAAGTAGCTTAAAAAAAACATTTTATTTTATCTACTTTTATATTACAAAGAATATTAGCATATATTTACTTGATAAAAAAAAAGTTTATCATAAATCCAAAGGTTGAAAAATTTAAATGGTCAATGTTAAAGGATATTCGAAACATACATATATGTACTTTAAATAAATAACACAGTATTTTTATTTAACTCTTGTGTGAGAAATTAGGAATTGTAATTTTCTGTTCAACATTTTACCATTAGATAAAATAATTTAGAGTCAAATATAAATGTAAAATTTATGAGCGTCTTATATTATTTATACTGAAGAGCAGTTGATGCATTAATAAACAAAATAAAAATAAATGTTGACATTTTAAATTTCAACACAAAACACGCCACTTTATCTGGCGAAGAGCACATAAAAAGGTGTCAATGGGAACGTCCGGCCAAGGTCAAAAACTTGGCGAATATTAGCTTGCTACGGTGCTGACCTGCTATGTTTTGTCTTGATGTCGGAGTTATTTTTAGCCTTTGGCTTAAAATAACTCCGACATCAAGACAAAAAAAAACAAAGTGCGCTATTCTCTATGCTCTTGTTAATAACCCAAGATCAATGTGTTTAGCGTGGCTTTTTTAAAATATATATATATATGATATTTTTTATGGGCTGGAAAAATCATTATTAAAAAAATTTAAATATTTTAAATGTACGACCTAGCTCAATTTTAATTAATTAATTTTATTTTTTTGACACTTATCGAGATACAATTATGATGATCAATCGGAAATATATTTATACAAAAATCACTAATTCCGATCTTCCAGACACAATAGAAATTAAAAAGCGCTAAGGTTTTTATATGGTTCGAACCCAGGTCTTTCAAGTCAATAGTTAGCGACTTATACCACTCGGCTATCGTGTTAACTTATAACTGTTACTATTTCTAGTGCTTGGCATAAAGAAGAGGTTTCTAATAAGCACTTAGAATCGTGTAAGAAGACAACAATTTATATTTTTTCAGAAAGTCTAACCACGGTTTCTTCTCTCTATTTAAAAACAAAATTAAAAATACATATGTATGTGAAATGGTAATCGGTCATTACACGTGATTTATTATAAAATTTACGAGTGAATGAGTAGGGCAGACATGTTTTGTTTTTTTCATAAATGTGTATTAGGTTCGCGATTTTAGTTTATTATTGCTGTTGTTTCTAATATTCACATACTTGTTGATTATATTATATTTATTTTATGTGATTTTTGTTGATTTACAATACTGACCCAAAAATAACGTCAAAGCGACTGCAAGATCATCTTATAAAACCCCAAGCTTGGATATTTATATAGTGAATCCGAAATAATGAAACTAAATCAAACTATATTAGATTTAAATTAAACAATGAAACTTGTTCTCTGGTACATCTATAAATTAAATGAGTACCAAAAAAGAACTCCACCAAATTTCTTGAAGTTAAATCTGACCTGGAAAACTCATATTTGGAACAAAGGGTAACATCTGGGATTTTAACCTCGCAGGCTGGACTGGCTCAAAAAAAAAATGATAATAAATAACTCATATCATTAAACTTAGATTTGGGGTGTGACTTCCATACCTTCTATCAATATTCTTTAAAAATTACAAAATAAATTCCTCATGTTAATGACAGGTGTTTCTTGATTTATGCCTTTTCCTAACAAGTATATACTAAGTAACTGCAATTGTGTCAGCGTACAATTGCAGTTAAAAAGATAAATGAACAATATTTGGACAGATTAAAAACTCACCCTAACATACTGCAAGTAATATGCTAAAATACAATGTTACAACTAAACGTGTAAATATGATAAAACTAATTAATAAATTTAATTAACATAAGCAATATTATGACCAGAAACAAAAAACCTATAGTAAGATATTAAATTATAATAAGAGACAATACTATAGTTTTAATAAAAATATTTAAAAGAAGCTTCCAGTGGAAGACTTCTTACATGTTATTTTTATTTTGCCTTTCCTAATTGGCTAGTTGGTGGGAAAATATATTTTATTAATAAGTTATTGTTTAAGTAGAAAAACTGAATTTTAATAATATTAAAAAACATATTAGATATTTTCAATAAAAATATCAATCACGTTCTCAAGGTAAAAAAATACCATATTTTTATTTAAATTCGTACAAAAATGATTTTGTATGAAAATGTACATATATATATAAATATCGATTTTGTAATAAGAATAAATTAGCATATACATTTACATAAAAATCAAACCATTTAGGACTCATTTGACATATTTCTAAGGGGCGATTCAAAAAATGTTTCGGTAAGAGTTGGTTTGATATATGGGTAATAATAAATTGTATAGATTTGGGTATTTTTAGGACTTTAATGTGTATAAATATACATTTTATTTAATTTTTTTGCAATAAAAATATCTTTAAAATATAAATAAATTTGAAACAATATTTTTACTACGTATCGTATAATTTTTATTAAAAATAAAAATGTTTTACTGTAACATGGTTTACAATATCATTTTAAATATGACCATATCTATTTATTAAAAAAAAAATATATTTCTGTTCTACCTATTAAAAATATTACTTACGAATATATTCTTGTTAAAACAGCTAATTGTTACTTAAAAATTTTTAACATTTTTTATTCTAATTTTATTGTTAATGAGTTAATTACATATTTAAAGTTATTAAATATTCTAAAATTTAATAAAATCCTGTTAGTTATAAATAAACTAGAGTTTATAAATATGTATTAGAATATAATCTATCTATAAAATTAATCTTTTTAATAAGAATTATATTTTTTTTAATACATCTTAATGTGATTATATAAATAATGAGTTAGTCGTAATAGTTTTTAAATTTAGTTTTATATTTAAAGGGTGTTTGTCATTTATATCATATTTTCAAATAAATTGGATTGTACTGTATCCTATCTCTTTGACGCGTTATTATATAATGCAAATTTCACTTAATGTTGTCTCGTAGTATCTTAAGAGTTCATTATGCCAAAATTTATTAATATATGCGTTCGGTTCAATGTCGAAATTGATACAAATCGTCAAAGCGTAAGCAGCCAGATTTGCAAGGCTAGTCGGCATTATTCAATATTCTAAAGATGATACATGGAGTACCGAATGGGGTTTGATACATAATTTAATGCTTATGGATTAGAAACGCCATATTGCGGGCACACACCAATAACTTATGGTTATCATTATTCATTGCAGTCGCTTCGAATTTAATGTAACGTTATGGCATATTTCATTTCGATACTTATAAGTATACAATAAATGTATTGATCAGTCAGAAGAGCTTTCTTTGTGTGACAAACATTAATCAAATCACGACACGATGGGGAAAGGGAAGTGATGGTTTTTAAATATTATGTTTGATCGGTAAATACACACAGAATTTTTTTATAGAAATAATAAAAAAAGTGTATATTATGATTTTTAAGGTATGTTATAGTTTGATTTTGCTACATTTTACATTTATTGCTCGCGTAAATTATTGTTGCTACAGGTTATGTATTTATTTTTAATTAAAAAAATTAAAAATTAAAACATTTTTTCAGTAATAATATTAACAAATATGATCAATTAGGTAATCCATATAAAATATGAGTTGGTAACCATATGACCGTTTTCAAAATATTTTGACAGTTGTGAGTGATTAAAATTTGATAATTGGTTAAATCTGACGCTTTTGATGTATAATAATTATTTGGGGTGTTTATAATTACATAATAAACGTTTATAAAAACAAAAACTAATATTTTTGTTTTTTTATTTATTTTCATATCACTCGGTGATGTTAATATTATTCGCAAGAGCGTAAGAATACAAAATTACTTTTCGTAGAATTTCTAGCAACTTACTGCGCGCAATATAAAATATCGTTGGATATAATATTTTGAATTTAAGCTAGCTGCATTTTATTAAGATTACATTGAAAAAAAATTCTATTAATTCTTAAGCAAGGTTCAACAAGGTGTACACCATACGAACTAATTGTTCTTAATAATTTGTTTAGTTATTCGTCGAAGCTGCTCGCATGGAGCGTATAAAAGGGCTTTAAAATACTCAGACACTTATTTATTTCAAGATGCATCAACATTAGCTTTTTAAAGACTTTGGACTCGACGATCTGTTACACCACTTTGAACTTGGCCATACCGACATCTAAACATATGTATAGATAATTACTAATTAAATGAAATATATACCAGACAAATTCACTGCGTGTCTTTGAGCTTAAAAACCGAAAACTGTATATGATTTTATTACAGAAACTAGTCTTAGCGTAAAGTAGCCATAAATAATAACTAAAATAAAAAGTATCTAAATGTAAAAAAGATTGTTTAAAAGCACAGAATATCCATAAACAGACATACGGATAATTGGTATTAAATGTCAGCAAATTTACTAAAAATTTATCCTGTTTGTTTATTATATTTAAAAAAATAAAAATACGACAATAGTTTCTACATCTTCATTCAATTTCTTGAAAGAAAATGTTTCAACTCTCAAATTTTAGATTTAAAAAAAAATCATAAGCATGTAAAAACATTCAACAATATAATACAGCACAAACTTAGCAATGAAGCATTTTGTTCTACTTTGAAGGAATTGACAGTATTTTTTAGTTATTTTTTAATTACCAATTAACACTATATTTACGGGCATAAACCCGTCAATATGACGGGTGTCATTAAAAATAGTATATAGTGACAAGATTTCTTAAAATAAAAATGGTGCTAATATATTTGCATTGTTCAAAAAATTTAGAAAAAATATTGTCTGATACAAATCAAATCATATACCAGTTAATTTGACAGGTTCCATAAATTTAGTGTTAATGAAAATAAAATAATGTAATAAATCTGTTAACAGTCAATATCGGTAACACCGGTATTGACTGTTCTCTGGGTAATACTGGTATTTAAAATCTCAGTAAGAATGTCGCCATTCTAAGAAAATTGAGTATTAAAAAAAGTCTTTTAATAACTGTATGAAGCTATTTTTATTTGACACGTCGCAGGAAGAGACAACAGCCTAGAGAGACTGGTAGTTGTCGGCAGCGTGGAAGGAAGAAGAGGTAGGGGAACATCCCCAATGTGCTGCTCTGACTAAATAAAAACACAAATGGGCTCTTCAATGTTCAAACATTCCGGGTAAAGAAATCAAGGGTAAACTGAAGGAGCATTTTGCACGAGATTGGAACACATCAGGATGGTTACAATCCTCAGTAGTGCGTGAGTGATTTAAAAAAAATATGCTTTAACCCTATAAGTCAGAGACTTTATTTTGTATTTGAATAAGATTTAACATACATATTTTCAGTAAAGAAACTACGTATATAGATTTTAAAGATGTCATAAAAAATCTTATGTTGAAGTCACTGTTAGCAAGTAATATATTTTTAAAGAACATACTACATAGATTTAATGTAAGTGAATATCTTGAATTTGACTATTCCTAAAAAGGAATGATGGCACAAAACATAAATTTAATAAAAACCATGACGTATACATACATATTTTTCCTAAACGGAACTAAAAATAAGTTATTCTTAGATATTTTGGTTGTCAATTATTCCAGATATGCAATCACATATTTATAATCATTGTAAAATGTCGTCTATTAGATAACATCCAAGAAACTACCCATATGTATATATCAGAACGAAACGATCTAGGTGATTTTTTTTGCTGCAATAATGGTTTTAATTTATTTTGCTGTAACCAAGCTTCTTCAGTTAAATAACCGACTGCATCACAATCATTGTCACGCGATCGTCATAAAAAATAGTATTCCCAAATATCAATAGATAAAAAATACGTTTTATTAGCATTTCAATCTTTATACGTACTTAGTATATATACATGTAGTCAAATCTTACGTATATGTGTATTAAATCAAAAGCAATGATAATGTTAAGGTATTATAAAAAAAATACTCACTTTTCGGTCTCGGAGCCCATTGACGGGTATTCAAAATTTGAAGATTTCCTTACGAAGATTGTTTTATGATGGTTTATCCAGTTTAATCAATGTATTCTTCTAATCCTCAACACATTATGTATATATTTAATTTTTATGGTTATAACACACCTAGTTAATTTGCAATCCGATTATTTATATTCATTCAAATCGAACAAAACAAATGACGAATTAATGAAAATTATTGTTGCGTAGCAAAATTTTATTTATAAATAATAATTATTCAAAACTGTTGTCATGTTGATGTCGGCCATTTTGTTTTATATTTAAATGCTTGCTTTTTTTTGGTCGAAACAACCGAATGCGGCTGCTCGAAAATCAATCGGAGTAAATTCAATTTGTATTTTTATTATTATATTTAAATAAATTTCCTTTGTCTTTTAACAACGTAAATGACGATATTTGTTATTTTTTGACATGTTGCTTGAGGAGACAATAATCTGAAGAGAATGGTGGTCATCGGCAGCGTGGAGTGAAGAAGAGGGAGAAGAAGTCCCCAAATGCTGGTCGGACTAAATAAAAACACAAATGGGCTCTTTAATGGGTATTTTATCATCACGTTGTTTCAGAAAAACATGATTTCTATTGACGTAAAAAATATTTTGCACATTAAAAAATAATGGTAGCTAGTTAGCGTTCGTCAATAATTATCATTTTCGAATCAAAATTTGACATTTTTGTTTGTTCCATTTTAGTGCCACCTTCATCCTGGATCTCGTGCATATACAACTGCTGCATCTGCTGCCTATCGATTTGATGTAGAGGAACGGAATCTGGATGCTTGAAAATATGTTACACAGCAAACTACGGGTACAATATATTTTGAACATTAACCTACTCAGGTTTTTTAAGGGTTCGAAAATAACTCAGAAGGGAGGGGTTAGGTTTGTTGAGAGTTTGGATGCGTAGGACTCCGCGATGAATATTAATGTGAGCCGCGTCGTTAAAAAATAGTACAACCATTTGTTTGGCCCGTACTCAGCAGTTACTCAAAGTCTCCGGTTGCTATCTTCCCGTTTATCATTTTCATTATCCCGGTCCCCGTCGCGGCCGCGGCGTGCGGTGCACATAAATCAGACACGAGCAGCCGGGATTTGGCCGCTTTTGTTTGACGTTGTTGTGTGATACAATATTGGGGCACGGGCCAAGTGCCCCCCTGGCGGCTTGTGATGTTTGATCGGAGAAGTGCCTAGCCTTCGCACCTGAGAGTGAAGTGTATCTAGTTAATAATCTCGACGTGCTATATATGTCTGCATGATTTACAATAATTGGAGGAGCACCTTGGCTACTTTTACTCTTACATGGTGTAAGTCTTCAACTGAAGGTTTGATACAATTTTAAATTAAGTATCAATAAATTAATATAAGCAAAGATATAACTAAAAAAAACATTAAAAAAAAAACAAAATAAAATGATAGACTGTGACATCGTTAGTCAGTAATTTTTCCTCGGCGGCAGTCCAACGTAGACGTCCTCTTTATATCCTTGTTACATGTAATATATGTCTCATTGCCATCATCATTGCACATTCACTAAAGCTATCATTGTCAAAATTAATCTTGGACGCCCATCATCTGCCATCCGCCTTGACAATTTGCATAACAACAATAATCCCCAGCGTTTAATTCCACTGTGCGTTCATATTATTATTGCTTAAACTTGTACAGTTAATACAGTCATTGGTTCGTTATTGCTTAGTACGAGAGAGTGAAAAAGTGAAAGAGAGGGAGAGAGCTATAATAGGGGAATCTCTGCGCGCTTTTCAAATACAATTTGACACGAAAACAGGCAAATATAAGGGGGCAGATTAATTAACGCGCAAGTGTCAATTTTAAATATTTACTTCTTGTTGTTATATATATTTGTATATATATAAATGTATCTATGTAGATAAAGACAAAAAAGTTGTTGAAAAACATAAGGGGGCAAATTCTTCAATCTGTACGTTGATAAATACAAATTTAATTAGTTACGTCACACGCCAAAAACGGTTGTTGTTGAGTTTGCGCGAACGCGGGATAAAACTAACTTAATTATTTTGGAGTTTCGAGTATTGTTACACTGCTGTAAAAGCGAATAATTGAAATCGTGTTTTGGTAAACCAATTTGTAAGGGAGGTTGTGTTTGGGTGTGCGAAAAATTTTAAGGCGCTCGGTTATGTGAGAAAAAAGTCAGTGTAGAACTAGGAAAGCTTTATAAAGTGAGTCTGTATCGTCGAGGATCGCTAAACTATCATTGTAGAGTTGTGTAGCTTGATAATTTTTTTACAACACTATTGAGCGCTCTGCTATTTTTTCAAATGTTCTAGGATAAATTCCATTTTGCCAATTTTTTTCCACGATATATAGTTGTTTTATAAAAATAACTACCTTTTGTATGTAATGACTAGTTATTTAATGGTTAAAAGAAAAATATCGTTGCACTTGATATCTTGTATAGGAATCGTTAGATTGTATTAAGAACGATTCTAAGAAAATGTATAGCCCGCAAATCACCGCCAGCAATTAATCGCTAGTATTTTATCGCTGCTTTAATCAATCGCTTAAACAATTTATAGCCTAAAAATAATTACATAATTAAAAATAGTTACATAATTTTTGAATAGTACTGAATAGTACGAAAATAAAAATATAGGTGTATAGAAATATTATTATAATGGATAGATAATATATTTTAATTAAAAATATTGTAAAGTATCCACTATTTAAACAATAATTTAATACTGAATAACATAATATAACAACAAGTTAATTTTATACTGAGCTAATTCAAATTTCTGAACTATGATAAAACAGGCCCTAAGTTCTTAAAATATAGGTTACTTATGTTTCGGTTATGTATTTATAGAAAATGTATACTTAAAATATAACCTTTATTTTTAGCTGCACTTAATTTTAAAATTAACACCTATAAGAAAACAACTTAAAATAAGCCATAAATTTATATAAATTATATGTATTGCCTGGCAATAAAATATTATAGCGACCATTGGTAGGCTATGAATTGTTTAATCGAAAATTAAAGTAGCGGTAAAACGTTTTCGATTAATTGCTGGCGGTGAATTGTAGGTGATAAATTTTTCAGACAATTAAAAACATCGTTTGTAATATGTTATTAGTGGCAATAAATACAGTATTTTAGCAAAGGATAAGTAATGATTTAAAAAGTTCGAGTAGTTTATATGTTACAGTAAATGTATATTACAAATAAAATATAATTTTAATGTAGTCATATAGGAATATATTTTCACTAGTATATGTATGTGTATATATATATTTCTAATAGTAAAAAAAATATTTATTTGACAGGTGTTAGAGAAATTATATGTTGCTCTAAACTGCCATTTGACATGCGTAAAACATGTAAAATAAGCGATAAAAATGCCGGTCCTAAACTGACAGTTGTAAGCGACACTTGTTAAATCCTGTAGGATACCATCGTATTTCTTTTAAAAAAGTAGTTGTAGGATGACACAAAAAATGTTTTGAACTTACGTGTACTAGATCATTAATACAATTTCACTCATATTGACTAGTGAAATTATAAATCTATTTTTTTGATATAATTTATCTGGCCTAATTAGTGAAATTATATTTTATATAAAATATTACTTCCCTCAAAAATACACATTCACTATAACAGTGAAAGATACAAATGGACGATACAAATGGACGTTTCGCAACTGTCAAATTAAGTTTGATAGATATTGTATAGCAGATATTGTTCATCAGCTCATTAGTTAAAATAAATGTTTACTTTTAGATATCAGTGAAATATAATTTAACTTTACAAAAAAATACACTTTTAGTGTAACACGTAAACACAAAAACCTTAACCTTTATTATTTTAACTGGCAATACAAATAATGAGTATTAGAAAAATCATTAAATCAATTAATATATTAATAGGCGTATTTAATGATAAACATTGGATTTTTACCTGTTTTTTTACAAAAATAGACAAAGAAAATGTTTCAAAAATAAAACAAGTTCTGATAATACAAATAAAACAACTAAAAAAGATTTCTTTTTAATTTTTTTCCCAAAATACATTCTTTACTGCAAATATGTCAATAAATATATTATTATCACTAAAACATAATAAAGTATACAGTTAGTTTAGTTTAGTTTGGTAAAAAAAAAATACATCTACCTAAAATATCCCGAATTATTTTTTTTAATAATATACACAAAAATATAAAATTAATAATATTTATAACGACAACTTTTTAATAAATAAATTAAGAAGTGAAAATAAGGTTTACATTACAAGCTTTGTGTCTTCAATATAGGTTAAAATTAAAATTCCTATAAGGATATAAATGTTTTATTATAACCTTTGTTAATGTTAAATATAAAAAATCTTTTTATTAATATTGTGTTGTGACTGTCTTTTTTCAAGTTGCAATTTGAAGAGCAGCATATTATGTTTGTGTATTTATACATATTATGTAGACATTGGTTCACTTTTCTATTGGAGAGAAATCGATCATTCACCTTTAGTCCTACATTGAATATGCGTCTTAGTCCAACCATATTGGAATATCGGAAAAAATAGACGTTTTTGGATTACAGTTATATTGAACTAAACCTTGGTCATTGCTTTATTGATTCTGCATTTTCCTTGAGTTCAAATCAACCATGATAAATCTTAATAACAAAATATTTTTTTTTTAAAACACTTCACTTTGTTAAATTTTAATATATTCATATAATTATTAAAGTCAACAATCATATGAACCTAAATTTAAAAAAAAACTATTTTTATACTTCTAATTTGTTTGTCTTCTAACTATTTTAGTCATGTATATGACTAAAACATAGCTTTTTTAATTCTCTATTATTTATTTTTATGAATGAAAGCACTTTTATAGTAATATTGTTTACTCTCACTATTTCAAACGATATAAAATATTTATTAGAGCTCTCGAGATAGCAAAACTGCTGTATTTTATTTACTCTTCCACATTATTAAATCTCATGTTGTAAATTGTTTTAAAACGCTAGAATCTGCATTTTTTGGAAAATCTCAGTAAATTTATTTTCAGAATTAAAATTAAAACCCTTACTAATCAACATTTTAATAAAGCAACAAAAATACTAGGAGTTGTATTAATATATGCGAGGCACAAAAATATACATATGAAATATTTTCGTTTGTAGATGTATGGATATTTTAACTGTTTTTTGTGTTAAAATATAAATATAAATGAAATATATAAATATAAATGAAAATTTATCATTTTACAAATATTAACAAAAATAACATATTAGTGTAGGAGGCTGATTTATTTGGTTACATTTGGTTTATATAAAAACAGGAATTAAGTCCGGTTTTGTAGAGCAACTACTTCTCAAAACTATAGTTTATGTCTTAATGTCGATTTCGTTTATGGTTAAAACGGATAATCAGCTAGATTGTGAGGTCAGATTGTCTTAATTGCGATCGGGAGCCAAATATGATTTGTTAAAAATATTCTGCAAAAGCATCAGCAATATCTTTATAGCCATCGAAAGATTTTACATGGCGATGGATCACTGTCATATTAGAATCCCCGATATCTTTAGTTGTTTTAAAAAAACTAGTATCTTATTTATTAATAGTAGTCTCTATCAAACATGCTTAAAAAGTTATTTTATTAAATAAATTATATTAAAGAAGCTTAAAAAATGTATAATGTACTACTTAATGTGAGTTAAAACAACAGTATACTATAATTGTTATAAGTCCTGATTTAATTTATTTTAAAGTATCTTATCATATTTAATTTTTTTAATTTAAAAAAAGTTTGCCACTTTATTATTATTATATTTATTTCTGAGCACGCGAGCGTTTAATAATTTGTTATTCTTGCTATGTTTTTTTTTATTTCAATTACTTTTTATATATATAAGGATAAGTTTAAAAAATACATATAATAAAATAGACAACGTTTTACTGATTCACGTAGTATTTTAATAATAAGTATACTTTCTATGTATTCAAAAAATTATTGAATATAGATAGAAGATATTTTAATATAAATGCAAAATCTTTTCTATTCATGAGCAATATCTGATCAGCCATTTTACCTCTAGCGAAGCTTAAAACTTTAACGAATTCGAACGAATCCTGGTTATAAATTTTAATTATTAAAAGTCAAGTTTTCCTTTAACACCTTTTTAAAACTCCGAGAGAGGTGAACGTAGTTCTAATGTAAATTTTAGATTGCACATACCTAAGCACGTGTATGTGTACAATCGTGTATGTACATGAACAGAACTTCCAAGTGCAACGTGCAAGCAGTAGACCAAGGCTTAAGGGAAACGTTTCGAACTTTACTTTCCTCAGATGAAAGCGGGATAAACTCAAGTCGCCGGCTAAGAAAACGGACTCTCTCGAGACTTCGCTTAAATCTTTCACGTCAAAGGTCAGGAGTTATTTAAGAAAATAAAAATGGAGACAGATGAAGCAGCTCGCTCAAAAGCGAATTCCCCATATGAGCTAGCGGACATATGAATAATTTATTAACTGGCATCAAAAATGCACGTTCGATCTTTGAAACGATGCAATAAAGAAAATACCACATGTCAACTGTCATTTTGCTGCAAAAAATGTTTTATTTATTTATTTACTCCAATCTACTCTGATATTTTGAAGTAGTATCGTCTTATGCCCTACTTTAATTGTGCTTTTTATAGTATACATTATGCATATGTAAATTGATCATATATATATATATATATATATATATATATATATATATATATATATATATATATATATATATATATATATATATATATATATATATATATATATATATATATATATATATATATATATATATATATATATATATATATATATATATATATATATATATATATATATATCAATATTTTGTTACGTCATGAACATACATTAAAATCTCGTTCGATATCAGAGCAGTCAGGCATTAATATTTAATCTAAATTAAAAGCTTTTAATAAACTGCATTGCTCATTAGTAGTATACTAAGCTAAATTACATTTAGTAAAACATTAGCGAGGAATTTTAATATTTAACAAGCTAATATAAATATGTTTTTAATATAACCTGTGGCTGTCGCGTAAAACTTGTCCGAAAAATTCCGCTCTTTAATTGCGGTGCAGTCGCAAATGGAAAATATGTTTTTCTCGACGGAAAAAACTCAGCAGAAGTGTTTTTTCCGGAAGCGGCCGGGAAATATTCGTCGCTTTTTATTACGTTTTAATAGGAAACGCCTGAAAAATTGTGTGGCTCTGCGAAATGAATATTTTCGCCGTCCTGCCGTGACTTCCCACAATCCATCACTTTGTCGAGCCAGTGTTGTTATGCTAATTTGTTTAGTATAATGAAATATGAATGGATAGTTTTGTATTTAATGCTAATAAAAAATAAGCAGATATTAGGATTATTGACGAAAATTTATTTGCATTTAAAATTCACAATAGTTTTAATTTTTGAGAATTTATTATAAATTTATGGTAACAAATTGATACTAACCAAGTAATTTTTTAAGTATTTGTCAAATGAAAAGTAGCGTTTATTTCCGAGAAAATGGTTAAATCCGAGAATTATTATTTCTCGAGAAATAAGCATATTCTTTTTTGTTAAAAATTAAATTTGTACGAATATTTTTAAATAAAGTTGAAATGGCAGATCTGAGAAGCCGGAAAGTCTTCGCTGGAGTGTCGAGTTGAATTGTTATCAGCTGTGGTTTTGTGGATTAGCTTTGATCTATTGTGATTTATTCTAGTGATGAAGCTGGACAACACTTAAATATGTGTCTCGTGTTCATGCAGTGTCCTGGCTCGTCTCTGCTGCTGTGAATTCGTAGTGTCTCTTCTGGTACATCTCTGACAATGTTAAAAAATGTGACATGCTGACTTAAAAAAATTCGAAATGTTCACAAACTAATTGTATCGCTTTTTGAACACACCTAAGAAATGTGTTTACGTCTTTAAAAAACAAATGATCGATAACCAAAAAGTAGGACAGGTTAGAGTGTATGATATAGCAAGCATCCTTTCCAAACAAAGTGTAGTAAATTAAAATAGAAAATCACCTCTTTAAAAGTATGCCATTTAACAAACTTTTTATTGTTTTTGAAAAATTCTTTCATATATCCTGTAAAGCAGTTTTTTATCATTAGCTTTAAAACGAAATTAAATTACTGTGATATATTTGATCAGTTTCACTAATTTTTTTTATTTTTTTGCACTTGTATTTCTGTTCTAAAATAATTTTGTTTTTCTCCAACAGGTGATGCATTGCATATAATATTGCAAAAATAAACTCTGATCATCACATGAGCATATTATGACTGCTGTAAATTTATGCTGGTAAACTCAGATTACAACACTGATGAAAAATGGTTAATTTATGCGGTAAATATATTTATTTAAAAACACATTAAGATTTAAAAAGTACGCTGATTAAGCAAATCGTAAAAGCATTTATACACAACAAATATATTTTTTGATTTATATTTAATATTTTCTTTATATATATATCAATACATTTGTAAAGCTTTTCGATACCAACGTCATGATAACATTTTTTCTGCATGCAAAGATCATGGACCATTTTTAACATTTTAAATAGTTTAGCAAACGTTTATTGAACGTTAAATGCAATTATTGTAAATTAATTTTTAAGTTATTCATAATCAATATATTATATATAATTATTATTTATTTTTATATTAAAATACTATCAAATGTAGCGAACTTATAAGTCTCAATTTTATACACCTTTCTTATATTTTATTTCTTTCTTATATCTTCTAACAACTATCAAGGTGATGAATCGGTCATTCGTCACTATTCTTCGTCGCCGACTGTCACCGACTATTGAGTACACATTCTGTGGGCCGTGATGAATACATATTTTCCACGATGAGATTGGAAATCGATTTCCAATGTTTGGTAACGGCCTTTTGTCCCGCGGCAAAACGGGGCCTCAAACAAAACAGGACACGGTATACTTAGGTTCGTAGGTATAGCCATAAAGGGCGATTATCGGCGGCGATTGTGTTCTTTCCGTCGCATTTGGTCACTGGAATTGTGCGGATAGAGAAGAGTAAGGGTGAAATTTACGAAATGGTTGGAAAAGAGAATTATTCCGCAAATTCCAACCCACTTGTTTGAAATCGATGAGATTGAAATGATAAGGAATAAAATAATATAAACGTCAAGTGAAAGAACAACTAATTCGTTTTTCAAGAAAAAATATTTTTTAGACATTTGAGTACTGACTTGAAATACTCGAAAAAAATGTATTTGTTCTGATTTTTTACTTCTTTCGTTCCACACTAATTCTACACCTCAACCAAATTGAACAATCTAGTAACACATTTCAATATTATCTTTGAGAGGTATTGCTATTATTATTAATATTTGTTAATAATATATAAATATATAAGTATCTTTATATTTTATACATACATACATAACAAACTAGTATTTTTATAAAAACTTAATTTTTTCAGGTATCATCAATTTTTCATCACTCCTGCGTTATCAGGAATAACATATGGCATTGTGAAGAATAAATGACCGTTTAGGTATGTTGGACCTTTGGCAGCCGTGACCGACTAGGGAAAAATTCCAATTAAAACTTTGAAATTCAATCGCGTGTTTGTCGCTGCCACCCTTGGACGGTCGTCGTTTAATTTTGCATTTTTTATTTTATTTTATTATGTGAAAAAGTTGGTGATTAATTTTAATAATTTAATTACATTGTGTAAAGCGAGGAACGCTGTTAATTACAATAATTTTATATCACTTTACATTTTCTGTATAATTAAAAAATAATAATCTGTTTTTTGACATATATTTTATTTTATATGTGCATATAATATATGTTAATATGGGTTATATAATCATGAAATATATGTGACAAACACTATTTAAGTAAAGTACCACTCAATTGAGTGTCAAAGTTGAAGTATCGTATAAAAGGCCAATAGTCTGGATTTCTGGTAACATTAAAGTAAACTTTAGCAAACATTTTATTATGTAAAACAAGCAAAAAGTCAAGACATAGTTACATATTAAGCAATCATACTTAAGCCATTATTTATTATTCTTATTCTTCTAGTGCTTCTATTGAAAATGTTTGCAAATATCATGGGCCCTTTTCGCATTCCAAACAAAGATGTAGTATTGTTTTTAAATTAGTCGTTTATTTTATTGAGACACGACGTTTTCCTTTTACTAGGTTTTCATCGTACGGCGATTTCTCCCTAAGCAATAAGTTGTACGATTTTATATTTGGTATTTCTACATGAACAATATACGAGAGTATCCTTCTTTTAACTGTTTTGAAAGATTACTTTTATATGTTATAAAAGTAAGCTTAGCCCAAAGTAGGATAACATACACCCAAAATGGTTTGAATAGAGACTGGTAGTTTAGTTACTTGCAGTAAAAGTTTAGTTTGGAGTATTTTTCAGCAATAAAATATTTCTTGTTTCAATAATATTTTTTTTATTAAATTTAAAATATTCTCTATGAGCTTAATTATCTCATTATCTGTGTATTTTAAATACCTAATATATACGACCTAGCTCGATTTTAATTTAGTAATACGATATTCATCCGTAATGATGAGAAAAATCTAGATAAATCTACTCTGTGATGCTTGATTGAAATTATAATTCTATAATAATCGCTATTTTTGATCTTCTGGATACGATAAAAATAAAAATAATATTGAACTCGGCATGCTCAATTTAGTTTTCGTGAATATCATTCGACTATGCATATGTTATTGCAGTGCAATCAGGAATGCTATTCCTGTTATTGGTTGATAAGCAGTATAAAGTATATACAATTTAGTTCCTAAGACTGATTTTTTGTATGGAAAGGAATGATTCAAGTCTTTTAGGTAATACTTATCAAAAGAAACATTTTCTTCAAACTTGTTTTACATATTAACAGTAGTGTTAATTTCTAAATTCAAATTAGAAGTCATGTACATTTAATACAAATCCAAGTCGTTTTAATTTAATTTTTTTCGATGTATACGCCGTCACTTGCTAAGCAATTTCGATTCTTATAAACTTACTGTAACATTTCAGTTATTTTTGATTATCCATATTTAATTTTTCCGCTGCAACAATAACTTATTCGATATTTTCAATGAATGGTTAAGCACTGCACTCACTTTATCGTTAGGCTTAAAGTTAGCTAAAGTTACTATAATCAGTTTGTAACCAATTCATCTTATTTTTATAAAAATTAAATTATTTATTTTTGTCCATGAATTGCGGTTTTACATGCCTTTAAAATTAAATGATAAGGCATCACATATATATGTACATATAATACAAATATGAAATATCCTTTTAGAGATAATATGATACTATTACGCTATTATCATTTTACTATAGTCCCAAAATGAGTAAAATGTCAATTTTAATATAAATTACATTATATATTTTCATATCACGCCATTTGGGTATTACATATCAACCGTTTTTAATGCAAACCATGCGTTTAACTTTGATCTAACCGCATTTCAAGTTAAAGTGTGATTCGCAAGTTGGATCAAAAGAAAACCAAACCAAAGGTGGCGTGATGCGACGTGAAAGGAACGAAAAAAAAGCCATTAGGCTAAATCCATTTAGCGTTTCAGTCGTCAGGATTCCAAAAAAGCATACACCGCATGATGTCTTCATAAAAGGAACTGTCTGAACTGTTTGCGAGGGGAGGGGGTTGTAAAAATGGGTGGGGGTAATTTTTGGAAAATCATCAGCCTGCGCCTGACTCGCGGAAGATTTATGGCCGTGGAAAACTTTCACGTTTTCGCGGTGCTGGTCGGTGTCGTGGGGTCGAAGGGTTGTACGTATTAATTTCGACGTTGGGGTGGTTTGATTGAATATTTTATATGAAAGGGTGGGTTGCAATCGAAAGTCATTGGTTATTGTTTGTGCTTTGGTAAGAAAATTGAAAAGTGGTGTTTTGTATTTGAGTTATGACTTAATTATGAATTTATTAGAGTTATTAAAAGTAGTAATACACATATCATGCCAAAAAATTTTTAGATACGATATGCATACAACATAACGTCAAAACCGATATTATGCTATTTTAAATACCAATATTGATTAAATAAAAAAGTCTCTCATGTTGGATGGGAAACTAAGAGTATACTTTCACTCCAATCTTAAACTTTTCTCCATCATGAAGGCGATGCATATATTTTATTTATCTTGCATTCAATTTAATTTCCGCAACTCTAATTTTTAAATAAATAAATAGTTAGTTACACACGACAATCACACATTTCTTCTAATGATGCAATACTGAAAATGTAATCCTAATATCCACCGACATTTTGGCATGGCTTCAATCGATCGCAAAAACCACCGCGCGACATCTCGGTCGCAAAAAATATTAACTCCCTCGATTCTATTATGTATTATAATAATATACACATATACCTTTGTATAATGTGGTAGTTTACAAACATACACAGGTGAAATGTTCAACAATGGACGCGTTTCGGGTGCAAACACAAACTAGCTATTGTAAAAGGCCATTTCTATTCGGATGGCTCGCTTTTACATCATACATGGGTATTCAATAATGCACCGCGGCCCGGGAAAGGCCTGGGGCTTGCGCGGATAATTCATTGTTTACACCTGTTAAGTATACATTAGTCCTTTTAACGTCCAACCCCATTAGGCAAAGGCGCAAGACATAATTAAGTAACAAGCAATTATATACGGCTTAGCTCTGCACAAACACGGAACGAACCCGGCCCGGCCCGCACACTGACGCCATTTGATTATAATGTGTTGAACGAGGGTTGGTTTTAATATTTGGATTATGCGTGTGAGAATAAACATCGGTGTGTTTAATAATAAATTTACAAAATCTTTAACAGGTTGAATGCGCTTTTTAAAGTCTACTGTAATCAAATAATAATTAGGAGTATTAAACGCACTAGCGTTATTAAAAGATTTTATATTTTTTTTAACGCCTCTTAGAGATACTTAACTAAGTATTACAATTTTAAATTACCCAGACAACGGGATCACGTAGCACATCAGACCTGAATTATACATAAATAAATATTATTGGGCGTGTAAAGGGGATTCAATGATTAATTTAAAGATTCCAAAAATTTAAAATAACAATGAAATAAGAATTTTTAAGATGACAATATCGTTGTCGTTCATGGTGAATTTGAACCTCACGCGAATAACTATGAAAGTGATGTGCCATACAACAAAAGGATAGCGTTAACAATGAATATAGATATCGTGCAGAGCACTCGGTATTGCACAATAATCTTAAATTTTCAAAAGACAAAAATAATTATACATTTTTGCAGCCACAACAAACTCAACCTTTTCTATGCGTCGGGAAACGCCAAAGACAATACGTCCGAATTTGCAGCAATTGCCATTGTTCTTCGGACTCTTAGTTAGCTATTGCTTTAAAAAGAGTCATAAAAAAGATACATACAAAGATACACGTAAACAAGAAAAATATATTTAATTATAATTAATAAAAGAAAAAAATAGAGTTGGCACGATGATTTTCGAGCCTCTATTAATGTATTCTTTTGTTGTTGACCAATGAAATATAACATTTAAATATAAAACAAGATGGCCGATAGTAACGTGGCAACAGTTATAAATAATTATTATTTATTAATAAAATTTTTTACGTGACAATAACCGTCATGTGCGTTGTTCGATTTGACTGAATATAAATATTCGGATTGCAAATTAACTAGGTATGTTATAACTATGAAAATAATATCTATATATAATGTGTGTGAGGATTATAATAATACATTGATTATACTAGATCAACAACAATAAAACCATCTTCGTAATGAAATCTTCAAATTTTGAATACCCTTCGACAGACTCCGAGGCCGAAAAGTGAGTTTTTCCTTTTATAATACCTAAACATTATCATTGCTTTCGATTTAATGCACATATACGTTAGATTTGACTACATGTAATATTTATTAAGTACGTATAAAGATTAAGGTTAATGTCGAGTAAACCGTACAAATGCTAATAAAACGTAATTTTTTATCTATTGATATTTGGGGATACTATTTTTTACGACGATCGCGTGACAATGATTGTTATGCAATCGGTTATTTAGCTGAAAAAGCTTGGTTACAGCAAAATAAATTAAAACCATTAGTGCAGCAAAAAAAATTCACCCAGATCGTTCCGTAAAATTTAAAAATAAAATTTCGTAGTTATAAATATATACAATTTTTCTAATGCTGTTTATCGTTCATTATTTGTACAAATTTATTTTAATTATTAAAAAATTTTAATAAATTTCTCCCGTAATAAAAATTCTCGATTTGGCATTTTTCTTGAGAAATTCTTGAGAAGAAATACTAGATTTATGTAACACAAACATTTCTAAAATTTTGACAGTTTTCAAGGAAACACTGATCCGTTTGTCAATCTGCAAAAAGTTTTCAGTGAATATCCTGCAAATTATTTAAATCACAAATCCCTCATTTTTAGAAATCATTATTTTTTAATCATTATTGTATATAGATTATTTTTTTATTTATATTAAATAAAATAATAAGCTTACAACTTTTTTAATTTCTTTTTTTAAAGTTTTTTTTGCGAGTTTTTTTTAATAAATGTGGTCAAAGTATTATATTTTTCTTACTTTATTCTTTATCTTTGGGTTTTGTAATGTTGTAATATAATATTATTTTTTAACTATCGTGGTGCATTAGGATAACTTGTTAGGTAACGATTGACTTAACTCAATTTGAATAAATAAATAAATATAAATTTATGACATTTTATAAGCAGTCCATAAAAAATATGGAGAATAAAAGTTTTGCGTGGTTAAGGAACATTAGAAAATGGATAAGAATCGACACGATTAAGTAGCTCTTTTACTTCGCGAGGAACGGGAAACACCTCTGGGATGTTCTTAGGTATTTTAATCTAAAGAGTTAAACAGATTTAAATTCCACTAGAGAAAAATCGTTTTTAATGGTTCATGCTTATGGATTTTTATTTTTTGTTTATTAAGTTAGCAAAATTATTCTTATTTTCTACATAATTCTAATGATAATACACTTCATTCTAATGTATTTGATGTATTTTTTTATGTCCGACCCCTTAAAAAATGTAGGGTTAATAATAAGTTTGTTTTAGAATTATAAAGTACAATGGGTAAAAAAATTCGGTAGACTAAAATAGTATAATTTTAGGCTGCATAAACAATAAAATGTGTAGTAAAAACGATTTTTTAGAAATAAATAGGATATCAAGAGCATGCGTAGTCGTAAAATTTATTATTAATAAAATCGTAAAAGTGGTATAATTGGTATTACTCTTTAATTATAAATAACTATTTTAGTTTAACCTAACTAGCTACATTGCTATAAAAATAGTGTTGCGGCTTTTATTTATGTTTTTTTAAGGACTAGCCATGCCATTTTTAAGGACTTTATTCGTTTTGCAATATAATAATAAATTTTAAAAAATATTATCGCTCAATTAGTCATAATATTTCTTTCATAAACTATACATAAATTTTTTTTTAGATTTAATTAAACATAATTTGCGTACTTTCCATTGCTTCCCTCTAATATTATTATACCAAATTCTCCTATGGAATAATTTTTATTCTTATTCTCTTCACCTGTGTTTAAACATTCATAATAAAATTCATGATATTTTTTTAATATATTTACAATATTGTTCCACCTTTGCCAAAACATATACATTTTTTAACGTATAAAATTTCTGGTTATTTTTTAAATTATTGAATAATGTAATTATATGATCAAAATATTTTTTTTGTTTCTATTTTTGCATCAAATTTATTCTTAAATATTTTTTTTTACATTCATAAATGCCTAATTACCGAAATATCTATCTGAAATTATAAATGCGTTTTTCTATAGTAATATTTTTTTTATTTTTTGATCTATTCTTTTCTGTTACTTCCGCGAGCTATTAAAAGTGACTGTATTGGTTCCTGTTATGTTTGTTAAATATTCTGATAAACAAATATCGCGAAATATATAATTTGAAATGTTATTTGTAAATATTAAAAGCTATTGGAAATATACAATATGTATTAGATACAATACAAACACATAAAATAAACGCGTTTGATGTATTTCAACAATGCAAAACACAAATTTCAATAGATGTGCCGTGTTCATAAAATATCGATATACATAACATAAAGCGACAAATAATAGAACCATTGTCAAATATACACACAACACCATTCGTATTGCGAGTTTTTTTTTATATAAATATATTAAAGGCGGCATAGAGTAAAGGTTAATTATCCTTTTAATGCATTAGAGCGGTAGGGACTAAGCATTTTAGAAACACGACACACGATGAATCTAGTCGTTTAATACTTTAGTGAACGTCATCAAATTTGCCAACTATTGTAATATATGTGTTTTTGCAACCGCGTCATGTCATCATATATTCTCTTTAAACTAAGAGTGAAGTAAAGCTTCATTTAATTTTATAAATATCAAGTTGATTCATATTTGTATGCTCTTATTTATACTATAAATAAATACAATAACACTAAATTTGTATGATACATATATTCAGTTCTTATTTGTAAAAAAAATGTGCTGAAACTCACATCTTTTAATAGAAAAATGATATATTTCGATTTTTACATAAACTTATTTATTATATTTGAGATAAATGTTATTAGTAAATTGACAAATTTTGTCAACTGAGTAACCACAGATCATCGTACTATAAGAAATTTAAAAGTCTCAGATGTGATCCGACAAGTATGATAAACAAAAATGCTAAATTAGTCTTAGTCTTCAACAAAGCTCTTGTTGTAGAGGTTATTAGTTTGCAAAACCTGCGTTCATATTCATTTAAAAAAATAGGAACGGTATTTAGAATCTTAGTTGCAGTTTCTTATTTATAATTCTCAAAATGTCAATTGAAAATAAATTAACGAATGACCAATTCGCTAGCTCATGCACTTGTTATTAACCAATCTCTTTTCGATTGACTCTTTCAATTTTGTATAAAATATACTTGGATCAATGGGAGAATCCTTTCTTCAAGTTTTTTGTGGAGTATTACTTCACGAAAATTAATATCACGTACAACAGCAACTGCACATTTATAATAGTCCCAAAGTTCTGTCACCCTTCTCTTAAATTACACTAGTATTTTTACTTAAACATTTGCCATTTACAGGTTTAAACCTAGTTCTGATTCTCGGAGAGCACCATATATCAATCCAAGGTCTAATAAAAATTTTGCAGATGTGATTTTTCTTCTTAAGCCATCATAAGTGTATCATCTTCTATATGATAATGCACTGCTTCTTCAAAATGATACTCAATGAGTTCAAAGTTATTTCACACAGGCAAAATTGTACGCAAACTAGATGGCACTCATCATGTATTTTAAATTCTTCCAATTTTTAGCATATCTGCTGCCCCCAATTTTTATACACATAAATACAGCTCTTTACTATTTTTCCGAAGTATATGACGTAAAGTTTATTAATACATTATTTAAATCTATTTATTGTTTTATGTACTCATAATTTTATTATGTGATTAGCACAATGCCAAATAATACTAGAAAGAAAACTTTCTGACAACAATCACAACAGCACTGTCGCACGCCAGAAAGAGTAAATATTTTATTATTAATCTACTGTCATCACAAGTAAGACATTGAATTACAAAATTAAATACTCCTTCTGCCATTACTATTTCAAGTTCTAACAAGCCCAAAAAAACAAATTTATCTGTGCCATTATCCCCAACACGTTCAATACAGTTATCCGTCGAAAAAAACGTCATTTCGGTGCGTTATATGACACTGCATATAGTTAACCTTTTGATTAGTGAGTTAATTTATACACATTTGTTAGAATACACTAGGGAGTGAGTTAATTTGACTTATGTATCTATAATTATTTCTGTTGTTATTTATTCAATAATATTTAAAATTAAATTTATAATAAATTATAGGTAAAAAATTAACATTTTATTCATTGATTTATTTCACTACTTTTTTACAATAGTATATGGCAATATTTTATTTTAACAGTTTTTGTTATTATTTAAATTAATTTATCTTACATATTTTAATATATTATTTGGCTTTTGTGGTATTTTTTTATATCAATTTAAAAGCTCTTAGGATTTTTTATAACCTAATATATAATATTTTTTGTTATGTTTATTTATTTTGTAATCTTTAATTTATTGGTAATATTTTCTATAAAAAAATATTTACATTAAGCCAAATTTAAAAAAATATTATACATATGTGAATAAATAACTATCTGGAGTATCGTAAAACCGTTAAGGATCAATCATCGTTCGTGTACACTGTACGGCAATACCGCTTAAACGGTTAAAATCAGTAGCTCATCTACTGTAGCATAAATTATCACAGTTATTGTGAATTTATTTTTAATCACTCACTTTTATCTCCATACACTAATCTAATAAATAGAGTTTATTTTTTTCAAATAACTTTTAAAATCTTTCAAATCTGTAGCTTGAATAATAGTTAATAAAAAAATCCCCAGATCGGAATTTTAAAACTACCGTTTTGTCTCTATATATAAATTATATATCTACAATACAAATGTTTTTATTTACAAATAATACATATAATTAGGAATTGCGTCAGATTTATAATTTAAAACAAAATATAATTCAAAGCAAATTTGGTATCACAAATATATATTAATATTAATAAGATTTGCAAGAAAACGTGTTAGTAACTGTAAAACCTGTACTTACAAAACATTAAAAAAAAATCGTGCTAGGATGGAGTCAATATAACAACGAATTTTATTAGATGTCTCTCTAGTCTGACGACAATTAATATATCAAAATACTAAGCCTCTTATGTGCCGTACATTTGTAGTTCAGGGATGATTCAAAGCCTGCAAAGCAGCAACTTTCACTACGCTTAAGTATGAATTATTAAAGAGCTTAGTTTTCACCAAAAAAAAATGATGTCCCTTTAATTTAGTTATTTAGAAAATTAATACAAATGTCCACTCTCAAGTACATGAAAAAAATATATTTTATAAAGAAAATATTATAATGTGTCAGTTCGTCGCTTAATTTCTGAGCGTTTTGTCGAGAGCGACGGGAAGTCGTTTAATATGATTATATTATTCCGGTTTCGGTGTAATGCGTCGTTTCCTTGCGTGCGTTTAACCCCAATTTCATATGTATCAAATGTGTGTAACAACCCTTAACTCATCCGAGCTACGGGGATTAAATTTTGTGTTATAGTTAATCTTTCGGCCCAACTTTCACGGTCGTGCGGTGTTTCGGTATCGCGTGCTATAATGGAAAACGCGCGTAACGTATCGGCTTCGTGTTTTCGTTCTTACATTCAATTTAGACTGGGCTTAAGTAATATTTAATTATATATTTTTATACCTTTTCAAGCAACATTTCAATTAAATAGTTATCTTAAAAATAATATCACACCTAAGTCAAGCAACTCTAGAGCAATTAAAAAAAAATATTAATAAATAATACACATGCGAAAAAATATTATATACTTTTACTTTTTAATAGAATAAAAACTAAGCTTCACATAAAAATAAACATTTCTTTGGTTACGTATAACGACATTTAAATAATAAAAATAATGAAGGTACATATTATATTGTAGTTTTTATGAAAATCATGTTAAATTGCAATTATTCAGCTAGTGAAAATTATATCTCTTTGTGCCAAATTACACAGAGTGGATGGAATACTATATAGTGATTTATCATGCCATTGGGAATGTATGCAACCATGAACTTAAATTCTTTATACATAAACAATATGGAGCAATATGAAGAGATTGCTATAATGTAAAATTACACATAGATTTTAAATCTGGTATTAATTATTTTTTAAAGTCTACTTTTCCTTATAATTAATTGGTTTTTTAGGTTTATGATTTTTTTTAAACGTTTATTTGGACGATATTAATAATTTTAAAAATATAGTATTTGTATAATACATATATAAATTACTATACATATTACTCGTTTATAAGCATTTTCATGTTTACAATTTACTATTTGCTACAATTTGATAAAAAATTAAAATATAGAATAAAACGTTTGTGTTTGTAATTTAAGAAAAAAATGAAAAAAACTTTTTTAATTCATGCGAAAGAAATTTCATTAATATGTTGTCTTTAGCTTTTAAAGCGATATGTGCTTTGACATTTTCTGTTTGTGTTTAAATTAAAGGTAGTTTTTATCAAAATCACTGATATACGAGATGAGATTTCGCGAGATATTCTTATATTTTTTCTGGTATGACAGTGAGTGTTTTTTAATTGTTGCTATTTGAAGGCTAATATACATATTTTTAGATTAGTATAAGGGTGTACTAAATATTATAACTAAAGTTTTATTCTGAATGCCATACCTATGTTAAAATGGGTCTTATTAATTGTTTATAGATCACAATTTTATTTTTAAAGTTTGCGCGCTATTTCTATTAAATATTGATCTGAGCGCCGCAATGATGGCCAGCTATATAAAACAACGTTGTGGTTAAAATTTATTAAAAAAAAACTACCAAGCGAAATAAATATAAAAATATAAAAAAAAACAACAAATTAAGTGATAATTGTAGCAAATTGTAAAAATTAGTATAATAAAGTGTATTATATATTATTTTTATAGCTTTGTTTTGAATGACTTGTAATTTAAAAAAAATAGTAATACCGGCCCTTTATAGCAAACTTCCTAATTATGTTTATTAAAGTTAAGCTTGGAGTCCAGGTATTTAACGCTTGTTTATCTTTTTACGTTACTGAAAATATCAAATTTAAACTGTATTAGTATAATATTCATGATCATAGATAAATTAAACTATTTGACTATGATTTTTTCGTGGAATTATCTAGGGTTGTTTCTTAAAAGAAAATATGTGTCATATGCGTATCAAATCTTATGATCTTATTTTTCTGGTTATGCATACTTGTTCTTCTTAATATTTAAGCTCTCGATTGCAGCCTTAAATATGCACTAAATAGTACTGGCGATGAATAATATAAGAAGTTTATTTGTTATTGGTAAAGCCTATGACATTTTGCAGATCCTTTTTTAATTGAATCTAATTACAAGTTTATTTCATAGTACACATAAAAATATTGAAATTTTATTTTATTTACCTTGTTAGGTTATGTTACTAAAGTTAAAAAAAAATTGTTAAGGAACTTAAAAAAATGTTGATTATGGGTCACTACCCTCATTAATATTAAAACAATGATTCATGACCCTTCAAGGTCATTCATTATCAAAGTGATAAATTATAAAACTCACACGCACAGGTCATCGCGATAGCGATTCCTCGTCATCGTATCGTAGCTCTTGCCAATCTTACATTTGGATCGGTTTATCTTTTCAAAAATCGATTATGCTTAGGGTGGCGGTCTAGGATTGATGACACGAACGCCCGCCATGTTTATAGCTCGGACAAAGAAGGGTCGCTCATCGGTCACGATGACATGCCGCCGCGGCCGCCATTTGTCGCACAGACGTCACATAAATTACCTTTATCAGCAATACTAGCAATAATAGTGATACCTATTTCACAGAGCTTTGCGAATTGATTTATCGGAGCGCGGCGATAACGACTTTTCAACGAAAATCCGATCGTTAAACAACCCGACGGACAACGGCCGTTATGCAAATGGGCCGTTTGTGAGAAACAAAGTTGCAAAAATTACCGCAATCATCGTTACGTTAACAACGGACATGGATTTCGCTTTCGGGGAATTTGTGTCTTTATATATGCGTAGGTGTATGTTTTGTAATTAGGCAGTCAAATGTTTCCGTTACCTGGTTGGGTTACATAATAGTATGCTATTTATAAAAATAGTATAGTTATAACACATCGTATAATTTTAATGTAAACACAGAAACAAACTAAAATTAAAATGTTGAGCACGGAAAGTTAGGCGTCCGACACCCGTATTGTTCTAGCTGCGGTTAATCGCAACAGCGAGACACCGTCAATTAGTAATGTATTATATTATGAGTATCTAAAAGTAATGACGTTTTTATTAATGAAATTATTTTTTTGTATTTTTTTCTGTATAATATAAGTAGTATTAATTTTAAAATTTTATCTCTTTTAGTTGATTGAATATTTTTTCCTTAAAAAATGTTTTATTGCAATTTTATATTTTCAACAAGTAACTGAACCATTGTTGCTTTCAAAACCAAAACTGCCAAGTTTCTTTTGGGTCGTATTCAAACAATAATTAACGACTAACCAGCTAGAGTGTGTCGCGGTTTTGAGAGTTTTCCTAAAGGATTCTACCTCGGCTTTGCGTTAAAGGGAGAAGATGTGCTCTGTGTATGACTCAGGGATGAAATTTTAAATTATACCCTCTCAGGACCGCTGCTATGTGTATACAGTACACATTGCCGGGGGCTGTCGAGGGTTTTCTTGGGATTTCTCGTCGGTATGAGAAGGCGTGTGTAGTCAAATTAATAAACGCGAACGAGACCCCTGTACGATGGTAATGGCGTTTTATGGGCTCAATAAAAAAAATGTAAATAGGAGTTTGGTGTAGGAAAAATGCTATTTTTAGGATTTGGTTTACTTTTTAGCAGTCTAATGTCTAAATAACATTAAGACTAAGAGCGTATAAGTTGTCCTAGATTGCATAGACATAACGTTAAAAGCTTTGTAATTCAGGAAATAAAGACTCACTCAGATTAATCATTAGATTAGTTTTTCATATACAAATACACATTAAATAAATAAAAAAAATGTATTTTTTTAAATTTAAGGTGAAATACAATATTTGTTTAATAATTTTAGAGCACATTATTTAAGGATTATAGCAATTACAATTAAAACAAACCGTTTATAATATAGTCACGATCATTGATTCTAACGTCATAGAAATTTTAGTAGCTGTTTTATAAATAACATAATTTTTATCTTTGTTAATTAAGTTTATTGATTTTCAAATGCCTAGAAAAACGGTATATTATTTTTTTGAAAGATTTAATCTGTGACAAATGATGTATTATCATGACTGTCACTATTTTATTTATGACACTAATTTGTTATATTTTTTTATATTTATCACATTTTTGTCATACAAAATATTATATGAATAGAACGAGCCTCGAATTTGGCCTGACTAGAAATTGACACGTTCATTTTGAGCACAATCAAATAAAAAACGTTTTTATTTCTACCTTGTATTTTGATGTTTAAGTGAGTTTATATACAGAAAGCACGTGCTAAAAATATAAAGTAGAATATATTAGTTCTAAAGTTTTTAAATCTTTGCAGTAAAAACATATACAAATACTTTTTTTATTAACCTGTGTATTTGAGAGCAATTTATTTTTAACTTTCCTCAACCATATATAAGATATATCTTGTCTTGAAATTTGATTATCCAACTTAATAGCAATAAAAACTTTCTTTTTACTTTTTTTTATTATTTTTAAATATGAATCTAAAATTGTATATAATAAAAAATATTAGCATTAGTTTTTTAAAATCAATACAATACTTCCCGCCAATAAAAAGCACAAAAAGCCAAAATCTTTGCTGCTCACTTAAATAATGTAATCACATTATTCAATACCTCCATAGATGTAATAAATGATTAGATAAATATACTTGACCGCTTAACTGAGTCTACCAATAAAAAAAAGCATCATGACGTCAACAGCGATCTTTGTTAGCATTTGTTTTATATAATGCCGAACAACGATATATCGTTGTTTAGCATCCAAATAGTTCATATTGTATTAGAAAATAATGCGACATGGCACGCTGAAGCAAATAATAAGCATTTATAAATATTTTTGAGGCCTTATATATTTTGCTATTTCAGTCTGATTTTTATATAAGACTTCGTACTTAATAATTTAAAATCACATTGCATTTTCTCAATGCGGGCATAAAAGCCCTCCGGTCTCGCATTTTAGCGCAAATCACCCGCAAATTGTATCAAATTGTGAAACACGAGTGCGCTCGTATTTCTCCGGTCGAAAAGTATGACGTCGAGGTCGGGAAAAACGTCGAATCGACAAAACCGACCAAATTGTCTACTTAGTCGTGTGCTCTATACGGTGAGTCTACTTTAAAATAACTCGCCTGAAAACGGCCTAAATCCGCCAAAAGTCCGCAGGCGTACGCGATAACTCGTTTGAACGTTTAGCTCTACAAAGGTGAGAGCGCCTCTGTGATGTCACGTGGCCGTGAAATTTCCAATTAGGAAATTTGTCTACAGAATAAGGAGGTACTAACCTGGAGAGTACGCCCCCAGAATAATTTTGAATGTTAGCAAAAGTTGATTTATGAATACTGATATATTTTTTTTCACATTAATGTATCACGAATTTATTGCCAATATTCTAGTTTTACACTTAAGCATCTATGAAATATATGATCAATTAATATTTTCAAATTGGGCTCTTAGGTCTATATTTTTAACAAATTATATTTTAGTGAAAGTATGATTTTAGCATCCTTTTATTATAATTTAAGCAAATTATAAATTTATATATATATATATATATATATATATATATATATATATATATATATATATATATATATATATATATATATATATATATATATATATATATATTTATTATATTTAAAAAAAGGGTGCAAAAAATCAAAATCTCCTGATGATGCCAAAAATATTTTGGCGAAATATATAGAGCTGAAAATCCATGGAAAAACGCGATCCAAAACACGTATGCAATTATAATAATGATTACATATATAGACAAATTGCATTTAAATGAAATTACGTAAAAATAAAGCACGTTGTTATATTAAATAAATAAGATTTGATTGAACAATAATTATGTAACGAACGTAAACGTGTATTTTTAAATAAATAATTATTTCTCAGTAAGTTGTATACTGTAATAATATTTGCTTAAAGATAAGATAATAAAAACAATTTTAATATTAATTCATGTTACACATAATGTGATATCCAACGTAACTTTTACGATAAAATTGACATTTTTAACTTTTAAAACGTCTAAAAGTAACGTCCCATTAAAATGCCTGTCAAACTTCCATTATTAAAATATATTTAACAAAGACAGTGGCTAATTAAGAGTAAACAAAGCTCATGACTTTCAGAGTACAGTTAGTTTCCTGCTCAATCTTGCAGCGGGAGTGGTTTTCACTGTCGTCGTGTTTGCCCAAAAAAACAAGATTAATCGAGTTGGAAATATGACAGGGACTCATTATTTTTATATTTCGCACCGGGGGAGTGTGAAAAAAAAAGTTAAAAACAAAATAAATCAATATTACATCGTTTCTCGTTTTAATCTCTGACGTTGCAAATCGAAAACGAAAGGTCGTAAGTTGGTTGAGATTTAACTAGCAAATCTGAAATTTGAGTAATTGATATAATATATAAATATTTTTTTTTAACAAATTAACATTATTATGGAATAGCTTGAATAGCATTCATAATATTATTGTGGAATAGCTTAAAAATAATGTAGGTTATAGGTATTTAGAGCAGTGTTAAGAACAAAATGTTATTTAACATTAGTGTGAATTATAATAAAATTCATGCAATAATAAATTATCATTATCATTAAAATATTATTTGAGAATAATAGCAAATGTTTACATTTGTTACAATAATATTGTAAATACAGGGTATATGCTAATATTATATTTAAAAACAAATTGAACCATCTTTGTTTTTATTATTACATAACATAAAAATGGTTTAATCAAAATGTGTAATTAATTTTGCTTTAATAATATTTTAAAACATCTTATTTTCTTTATATTATCGCAACATCTATAGCATTGGTGAATTTCACTACGTAGATTTATTTCAGAATTTTAATTTAAATTAATAAAAAAACAAATTCTCGATGAATTGTTTACACCATAGTTATATAATCCAGAAAAATGTAATATATTATAAAAACGATGTATGAAACAGTACTCGTCAACATATTTTGGTCTTGTTTTTATCTAAAATTAACATAATTGTTTAAACATTAAATTTTAGTTAAAATAAAAAATACACCCAAATATTAAGTTTATTGTAAATCTTTTACAAATTCAGTTGGACTACTTTTTTTTGTTTTAATATAGTTTTTTAATTAAAGCTAATAGCTAAATTATATATTTATTGTCCTTGGCCGGACGCCTTCATTAAAGACCCCTTCAGAAAAAATTTTCAACGGTGCCCTCCACAGAGACGGCATTCTTTCAAGCTGCTTCTACGGAGCAAGAAACTTCTTAAAGGGTCCGCCAGGAGTCTGCAATATCTCGTATTTCTAAGAACGACATAAGATCAAGCCCCGAGAATAGCAATTTCTAAATGACACGTTGCAAAAATGTGTTACAGTTGCGTGTTTTATAAGCATCATTTGCTTTTATATTTACCTAAACAATATTTATTTTCAAATAAAATCTTAATTGCAAATGATTTACAAAAAATCTGCTCTGATTTAACTTAACGTCAATATATTTAATCATTATATATATATTTCAAATCAGATCCAAAAAAATATCCAAATTTTTTTTGATAATGTAGTGCTTAAAATAAAATAATGAGACAATTTTCTCTGATGCCAGCTTTGGATAATGATTTTTGTAATGAATAGAACTTTAATGTAAAGAGATACTGTTAGCATTTAAACTTATGATTAAAATTCAAATACTCGCGTGATCTAGCACTTTTATATTTTTAGATGATTGAATTTAAGAATTGAGTGAGGTTGCTGTATATTTACACATTTATCACTGGTTATTGATATTCAAAAATTATTAAAAGCACAATATTTTTATTAAATTTACCTCAATAATATATATAATATTTTAATATAAAATAAATCTATATTGTATCCTTACAAAAAAAATCTTACAAACTAAGTGTGATAAGTTGGCTTCTTCACATAAACTGTTTAGATTATTCCCGTATTACAGGTTAAACAAAATTGACTTAAAAATATTTTCGATACACTAGTTGATATTATTCTAAAAGTACATGTGGAGATAGAGAAATAAAATGGAGTATAAAAAGTATTTGATAGAAAACGTTAAATATTATATTTACCTTGACAGATGATTGTCAGCACTTGAAGAAGCGTTATTGGCAGATGGCGGCCTCTAGAGGCGCTCATCTTCTCCCTGGACATCTCCGATATCTCTTATCAGAGAACTCCCATTAAGCACAAAAACATAATCCGATTCGTCTACACTTTTTTTTATGTTAAAAAAATATTTCTTTTCGACTACATTAATTTAATGTTTCACTTTCTAGAGTCTAGCTCATGTTAGATATGTATCTTTGAACACATTACTTCGGTGGAATATTCATTCGTTTGGCGATCTGGTGGCGTTCATTAGCTGAAAAAAACATTGAAAAAATCGTATTAGTTTTGGTAATTAAAAAATCGCATTAATTAGATAAAAAAAACGAGAAATTTCTCTGTACGCTCAAATGCCGTCAAAAGCCAATTAATATGCCATTTTTAATGTGAATATAAATAGTCAGGAGCAAAGGAATTCGTTACCGAATTTTGTGTATTTTTTATGATATTAACAAGGATTATTAATATTATCTTATAATTTTAAATAATGACTTATTCAAATACACGTCGTTTAATATAAATTATATGAAAATATTCATTAAAAATATTAATGAAAACTGGAAAAATCAAGCAATAAATTTTATCTATTCGTATTAAAACAAGCATGGTAATGCATACCTTTGTATTTTTTTGCAATTATTATCATAAACCATTTTTATTTTATATATATTTTTTAATTTCTCATGAAAAAAATCAATAAAAAATCAGCATGTTGTTGGCTACAATAATTTAAGTGAGTTGGTATCTTTTGGGCTAAAAATTGTCCAAAATTGTTGTTTAGTGGTTTTATCTACCATAATACTGCTCAATATCCACTTTAAAGATCTTCGTTAAAAATAAAAAAAAATCAACATAAAAAAATGTCAAAAATGTGTTGGATGGCATGTCGGCAAGCCATTCATCCGGCAGTTTTGGTGGGCAAGATTTAACCGGCGAGTTAACGCTTCATAAGGGCATGTTACTAAGATTGATCGCCGCCGGCGCTTTTCCGTACAAAATGAAAAATTGAGTGTGCGCGAGCTTTTTTCTTTTCGAATGTACTTTTATTGTTGCCATATATCACATACGCAAATGGGCGCTACGCCCCCTTTTTTCGCACACGGCAGCCAAAAACGCCGACGTCTCTAAATTATCTCCACAATCATATCTCATCATGAATGTTATTTACGCTTTTGCATTTTTTAACATCGCACTTCGTGGTTTGTGTAAAAATACGTATTTTTAGGTCAATGAGTAATAATATTTATATATCAAATTAATTAATTTTTAAAATTTTGTAAATCAAGACTCACTATAATCATTTTTGAAAATAATACCTTTAAGAATATAAAAAATAATATTGAGCCATTGTTTTATTGATTTCATTGAAGGAAAAATATGTTTTTATTTAAAAAAATATAATAGCAACGTATTATATATTTTAAGAGGGATATCTTTTATAAATAAACGTATATAACAAAACAACCTTAAAAGGTGGAACGTAAACAAATAAATATATAGATAACGTTAAAATAACATAACAAAAATATAAAATTTTGATCCTTGCTTTTTTTACCATATTTATCTAAATCATTAAAATATTATTATTAATATATCGTTTAAAAATATATAAATAGAATATTTTTTAATTCTAATATTTACAAATAAAGCTGATTTTACTGCCACTAAACTCATGTGAGTCACGTAAACTGTTCACTTAATTTTGCAGCTTTCGCCGACGGCAAATGTTTATCTTTGGGCTAAAGAATTGTGTAATTGACCAAAAACAATATTCGCTTAAATAATATTTATACAACAGAGAGAGAGGTCATCTCTCTTGTCCGTTCGTGACTTTTTATTTCCACATACATTTGCCCAGGGGCATTAAATCGATGTTGAAAAATAAAACACAAGCAAGTTATTAAATATTTATTATTTATTTCTCAGAACAACCCTCTAAGAGCATAATAATTATTATTATTATTGTTGTTATATTTTTTTGATTCTGACTATATCTTCATTCGACGAAACGAGCAAAAGTAATTTGTATTTTAATTAAATGTAAATACAAAAATTATCATTCTGCCAGTATTAATTCAGATCTAATCAAAATGTTGTTTAATTTAGACTTGTTTATGCAAATAATTCATCTTTAACGAGTTCACCGTACAATGCATTTACATGGAATTTTTAAATATTTTAATTATGGTAATATTAAGGAGTCAACAATAACATATTTATTAAGCATGAAAATACGAAAATAATAATTATGTACTTTGAGAATACTATTAATAATTTATATTTAAAAAAAACAGACAGTACTAATTATAAAACAAATTTCAGGCTAAGCTTGTTAAAATTAAAATCATATAAGCCAACAATAACTATTTAACGTGAAAGCTAAACTTGTTTATTATTTACAAGCTGACCAAGTCATGGATCGATTGTAAACTGTTACACGCAAAGGTAAACTAAAGTCCATACTGATCATTATTGTATAATGTTTATTTCTAAATCTTACTTGATGATTTGGTAAGAGCCTTAACTTCATTGATTATTGGTTTGATGTATTTATTAATAGTAACTTTTCTGATATTTTTGACAAAGCTAGTGAGATATTTATCACTCTATAAGAGGCAATATCGACTATATTTTTTCCTGATTTCAGTGAAATAATAATTTGAGAATTTTTTTATTGGGTTTGAAAGTAGTTTAATATAAATATTAGTTAAATATGGTAGTCATTTATATGACAGGCAATTCTTAAATCACTTTTCTGCTTATTAGGTCATATTCCAGTGTCTTCTTGGCATTATTTTTTTGTCATTTGTATTTTATTTATTTCATAAAAAAATTGTTTAACCTTTTGCACGCGTATTTTTTTTGGTTAAGGTAGTGCCAGCTCGTATTTAATTTCAGGATTTTTTTTAAGTTCAATTTTTGGAAGTAAAAATGAAATAAAACATGTTTTGATTAATCTTTTTACAAATTAAAATTAATACAGCGAAAGTATGATAGTTAGTCAGTATTTTAGTCATAAAACAATAAATTAAATATCGAAAATATATTATAATTTAAATACTTTAATTGGAAAATAACTTTTTTTATTGTATTAAAATTAATTATTTTCACATGTGTCTTTCTTAGAAAATGCTTTAAATGTATTTAGTAACTTATCGCCAAAATCTTTATTTTTTTATCTATCGTCTTTGAACCATTTTTCGTTATTAAGTCTGATTGTAGAAGGGAATTGTTAGAAAATTCGTATTCTTTTTGTAACATTTCAAAGCGAGTATTCTGTGGAATTTGTAGCACTAAGGCTTTAAAGATTTTCTTGGATTACCTAGTTCTTTTCGTGTGTAATTAGTTTTTAAAGTTTTTATTGTCATTTTGTTATAAGCTTTTTTTTTCAAGGACTTGGTTTTTATTATTTTTAAGTACCTTAATTATTCATGCTTTTCTAAAATAAAAGACTCTCTGCTGTATCTTTTATTTTTTTATTTAGATATTAAATGGCATTTTCTATTTCTTCATGAGATTTTAGTAATGGGTTTCAAGTCATCAGTTAAAGATAAAAATACGTATTCAAAAAAAGTGCTGAGAGTTTTGTGAATATACAAATAACGTGAGAATAAAATGCCGATTTTCGGTGAAAATCCTGTTTTTACTCGCTAATAAAAATAAACGCTGCAAAGACAGGACTGAAATCTCATCCTACCAATAATTAATTATATTTTCAGACAAACATATATCTATTAACTTTCTGTATATTAGCGTTATATATTTATCAAATATACATATATTATCTAATTTTATTTAAATAAAGCCTTTTCTAAATTCAGTATATAAATCATAATAAAAAAATCGTTGCCTTTTCTCTACCCCTCAACTGATTAACCCATATATTATTTTTAATGTGAATTTATTGTTATTATTTCTTGGTGAAAGAGGGAGTAGGCATAAAAAACCAAGGTTTAACTTTCAACTTCCATAAGTGTCAAGCAGGTTTTTATATAGAGTTACGAGCGCAATCGTCATCATCATCCCTTAACAAGGATACATGTGACATTTCGAGCAATTTCCGCTACGCCCGCGTGCTCTTCCGCAATGAGGGAGACTTGGATTTTTTTACTCCACCCCACGTATTATAAACATACTTTCTTTATGATAATATAAAATACACCTTGCCAATTTTATTAAATAGTACAAATATAATCTAATATTTATAGAGAAAAGTACCAGTTAAATGTATCACGCACCAAAACAATACTATAATAAATAGTAAGTTAAATAAAAAATACATTAAAACCACACAAAATGTGTTGTAATTATTCCATAAAAAAATCTTATATATCATAAATAAAAAGACACGATTGTGTTGGTTTACCGTCGGTTTCCCTTATAGACTCTAGCAAGTGTGAGAGTATTAAAAAGTTGTGTCCATTATTCGCGGCGAGTGTCGGGCCATAAATAAAATTAGCCCAACCGTTGATCATAAGTAGAACTCTATACCTACGTAAGCATCCTCACGTATACGTCACGATACATATTTTACGTGAAAAGTTTTATTTTTACCCACTTTCAAGTTGTTAACGCGACTTTCTTGCCCGTCGAGTGGCCCGTCCCTTGTTTATCTCGCCGTTTTATTTGATACGAGATAATTAATAGCCCAAGTTTGCCGTTTCCGAGAGAGAGCGCGATATTTATTATCATTCGTTAAGTCGCCGACTTTATTAATGGATATTATTATATTTTTTATTATTATTGTTATTAATAGGCGGGGTGTAAAAAAACGTTTAATGTTTCCCCAGTGGGCAGCATCGCGTTTTTAGCAACGTTCCGGATTTTTTACCTCCCGTATACGTCGCGGTTTAAAATAATAATAACCGGTATCAAAAGCATTAATTGTTGGGATCATAATTTAAGCCATTTAACTCTTGGCAAATAACATATCAATGTATCATTTAACTGATTATTTAAAATTTTAAATTGATTTTCTTAACCTATTGTAAATTTGCGTCAGTTCAAAGTGTTACAACATAGTAAACACAAGCAACAATCAACAGCTAATAAATAAGTTATGACACCAAACTAAAATCAATGTCTGTAAATCAGTGACATAAATTGAATGACTACTTGTTTATAATTCATTTTAATTTTAATTACTTGAGTACTTTCAAATAGGTGTCAACTTGAATTTTTGTAATACTCTTTCTATTTTTTTAATTAAAAATTATAATTTTTATTTTTTGCTTTATATTATCATACTTATAAAAATACCAAACTACTTAAAACTTTTAGGTTTCGTTTTAAAGCTCTCTTGAAATGTCACTGATTTAAAACCATTTTCATAGTAACGATTATTTTATTTGCTACAGTAAAATGAAAAATATAATACAATTTTAGTGGTTATAAATAAACAGAAAAAAACTTGAAACCTTTTAAAATTCAGGTGAAATAATCAATATAACGAAGAAATAATGGCTTAAAAGATATTTATTTAAATCCA